>NW_024885421.1:268205-331453 GCF_019232065.1 Centrocercus urophasianus
GACGTGTGGCGAGGAGAGGAGAGGAGAGGAGAGGAGAGGAGAGGAAGAAACCTAATAAGTCCAACTTTCAACTTGAGGTTGAACCAAAGAGAGCTCTGAACACAAGGTAGCAAAATGCTTCATATGTGAACTTGGGGTCCTAATACAATGAAGTGAAACAGCCCTAGAGAGATATGTAAATTGTACTGAAAAGCTCAAGAAGCCAGTGTGTTGGAAGTGCTTACGAGTCTGTGTCTTGTTCATAAGGAACGTGCCTTACACCCTAACCTGGTGCAAAGCTAGAGCTCTTGGGGGAAAAAAAAAGGAGGGGTTGGGGAGGGAAACCTGAGTCACAGACCTTTGAGTCCACAAGGACATGCACCAAGGACAGAGGGGTCTGGAAGAGAAAAGCAAGAGGAGAGATCCTGGTCACAGTGAAACACAGTGATGTGCTGCAACCAACTGTAAGTTAAGCAAAATCAATGTTCTCTCACACCTGTATTCATATTTTTCATAGTGTTGTAAAGCCAACGGTACAGATTTAAGATGGAAAAGTAAAACAAACCTTATCTGTCTGAAAAGTGAAATGGCAGGTGGGTAAGGGCTTGGCAACAGACCTGATAACAGCAGTATAAGCTGTACACCAGTCTTGCCAAAGAGCTGGGAAAAGGGAAGGTCTGCTTAATGTTAAACCAGTGGGTAATCTCAGGTGGCCTCTAAAACTACAACCCACAGTAACTACAAGGGCAATAAACTCAGGATTCCAAATAGTGGAACAGAAAGGAAGCAATGGATGAAAGCTTAACACACTTAACAACCAATAGAGATGGGCTAGGAGCTGCACAGGCCCCTGGACTGAGTCAGGGAGAGAAAAATATAGCCAAGGAATGCACATAGGTGGAGTTATTGCCCTTGTCCATGGGGCATGTGCCCGACACTGACCTTGGATTCAACACAGTACTGTACAGCCTCAGCCCAAACATCTCATACTGTTGTTCGTCATGTGGGGAAAACCAAGAACTGTGATCTACTTTCTTTTCCTCCTTTCAGCATTCCTCCTTGGGTACAGATTTGGAAACACTGGTATACTACATAATTCAACTTTTGAAGTGGGAAAACCAGTTTTTAAAGCATATTTGTATTTAAATGCATCCAGTTGCTGTGGACAGTAGAGCAGAACTCACCTCTTTGAGCTTTCCAGCCTCATAACGAGGGCACTCGTGAGTTTTTACCATTGTCATTGTATCACCTACACATATACAAGAATCAAATCCTCCTCCTGGAATCAGTGCTGAGCACATGCATCCTAACGGGACTTAGGCTGGACATACAGTTGTAAGAGGTTGGACAACTCTGTGTGCTAAGCGCTGGGCATGGAAGGTGTGACACAGTGTGACATGGAAGCTGTGACTGCCTTTCCAAAGCAGACAAACAACTGCTTAGTTCTGGGAACCTGTCTATCTGACAGTGATTAACCATTCCCAGCTGGAATAGCGGCTTTCAGTTCTGCTGAGATCTGTGTTGGCCATGAATATGACAATGACTAGAGCCAAAGCTAAAGTGCAGTAAGTCATACATTTCACTAAACAGGGATCCACAGGGAGTTTTTACTGCTGAGAAAATGAAGGCATTCACTTCAAAGGAAGCAAACAGTTCCTCATGTAATGTGAATTTCAGGTTATTTTGCTCTGGTTGTTTGCAGCTGAGTAATGCAGAAAGTGCCTCTATCACTGATCGTATGGCCTTAACCTTTCCTTTAAATGTTAGTTCTGAAATACTTTTGCATAAATCATTTGCAGAAATATGGGTTAAGGTCAGTGCAGCAAGTTAACTTCAGCATAAAAACTGCCCTTTTCCTTGTAAGAAATTCATGCTGGTTTCTGTGGGACTTTCGCTGGTGTCAGCAATATCTAAACTGTCATGTCTCCATGATCAGAGAGAATAGCAATGCTGTGTTGTGAAAATCATTCTTCAGTATAGGGCTGTATAGTCATACTGCTGTGTTAAGGGTCGAATTATTGTCAGATGCCAGGGAAGGATTTAAGACAGTCTGTATCAGAGCAGCAAGGATTCCGGGGGAGAAGTGGTCATTTTTATCTGTAATTCAGAAGATACTTAGGATGTGTTTCATCTACATTCATAATTCACATTCATAAGTCTTTGGCTGCTCGTAAGTTGGCCTCCTAGTCTCAAGCCTTTCGGTTTCAAAGGCAGTGAGACCACAGAACGATAGAATCATTAGGGCTGGAAAAGGCCATTCAGATCATCCAGCCCAACCCCCGCCCACCCCCACCATGCCCACTGACCACATCCCTCAGTGCCACATCTGCACAGCTCTTGGACATCCCTAGGGATGGTCACCTCACCACGTCCCTGCGCAGTTTCATTTATCACTTAATATACCAGGCCAGAAATCAGCACTCACTAAATGGTTCACTGGCCACTTTGAGCTCTAGAGGCATTTACAATGCAGAACCTTTTCTGATGGAGGCAAGACCATCCCATGTTTCATTCCTTCATTGTTACGTTAAAATGCAGTTGCCAGCAGCAGTGGTGGAGAAAGCACTGAGCATGTTTTAAACCCTAAGCCAGCAGAATGAATGGGCGTTTTCTCACCAACTTTGGTTTACTGAAACCTCGTTTCAGCAGTCCCAACTCCTATCTTTGGGTGTTGCTGATAGAATAAAGCTGGTGCTACATGAAGAAAACATAGACACAAAGAGCCATTCTCCACAGCCAACCCTCAGAGATGCAGTATGATCTAATATGGAAAGGAAAAAAAAAGGAAAGGAGAAAAAAAAAGCTGAAAAGAAAAGCAAAAATAATTGAAACCTGGACTCTTCTGCAAGGTTCTACTTTTCTTCCAGGAGAAAAAATTGACCTACCTGGCTGTTCTTTGCTGTCTTCTCTATCTGAAGCTGTTTGTCAAGACAAGCAGAAGGATTATGCTCAGCACCATGCAGGGAGCTGCAGCCTCTGTTCAGATCCCTATGGGATAATTCAGCAGAGCATGCCAGGCTGCTCCCCAGCAGGGCTGCAGAACTCCCTGGGGAACACTATGCTTTCCAGGTAAACCTGCCCAGGGACAGAAGTCACAGGATGTCTCGGTGTGCTTCACGTCCTCAGCAACGGCTCTGCAGGAAAAAAGGCAAAGTTCCCCAAGCTGTGGGTGGAACATGGCACAGCGTTGCACTGAGTAAATAAAAGCAATTGATCCTTGGACTCAGGTGCGACATCGGGCATTAGGAGGGTTGATACCATGGGCAGGACTCTGTATTTCGTCTGACAAATGCAACCTTAAGCACCTTTCTGTAGCAAAAGCAGTAGCCAGGCCTGTAAAAAAGATGTTGCACTCAAATGTGTGCAGTCCAGAGACTTAACTTCCTCAGACAGCACACAGGTGGAGACCCTCAAAGGCAAAACATGTTCTTTCTCAGAAACATCTCACTGCCTCCCGTAAGGACGTACAGCCTTTAGCATGAAAGCAGTAAATTTACTACCTTCATTAACCTAAATAAGAGTAACAGTTCTGAGGTAGGGAATGACAGAGCCAATCTAAAAAAACACCTTGCAGAGTGTAATGTAAACATGTAAGACTAAAAGTAGATAAATATCTAAATGCCATTTACCAAGCCACACTGGCTGTCCTGCAGTTTCCTACAGTGCAAACTGCCAGTTCTAGCTCATGAGCCACAGCTTGTTCCTGTAGAGCTTTTTTGTCACCTGCTTCAAGGTTTGGTGATATCTGGCAAAAAAAAAAAATTAAAAAAAATCACAAAAAGCAGTAGAGTTATGTACATAGAGATGATTTTAAAGAAGCAAAATTAATTTTTGACATGCCTTCAACATGCCAAATCACTGATGTGGAAGGCTTTCTAAAAGGTACTTCACGTCTACTTAACCGTGCAGTCTGTTCTTTAGTGTTGGTTTATTCCCAGCTAATGCAAAGAGTCTTACCAGAACCCCTACTCTTTGTAGCCTTTGTCAAATTAAATTCCTTGTTTGGTTTTCATTGCAAACATGGCAGTGAGAGCTACTGCTTTATGTGAAGTTCTCCGAGCAGATCATGGGCCATGGTTACCTCCAATAGGATCGCGCAAGCACTGGAAGGACAGCAAACTGAGCAAACAGTGAAAGGAGGCTCAAATCCAGTCTCATGTCTGTATCAGATTCTGGATGAGTCACTCGATACTGCTTTCCTTCTCTTTTCTTGTTTTCTGTTGCTCCCTCAACTGATTGGGCAGGAGGCATTGAGGACCACAAGGCATTTAGGAACACATGGGTGACATCTCAGCACATGAGAACTGCTAGCATGTAATGCAGGCACAGTTATCCCAAAGTCCTGGGAAATGCCACTGTTGAAAACGTGGAATTTTTACCCTCTCTGGAGGTGATAGAAGTGAATCTTTTTTCTGCTCACTTTCATTTTCTAAATTGGTACATGACATTATTTTTAAACCAGAAAACTGTCTTCTAAAGGAAAAAGAGATGCCACAACACTGCAGGATTCAGGTTTGGCATTGGTAGCAACATGCCATCCTTCACTGCCAGCATTTTGCCACCCAGTGTTGCAGCTCTGAGTCAGCACATGGGCAGGGAGCCTTTTACACAGCATTCAGGGCTGGTCTTGGAGGATACACAAAATTACAGTCCCTTCCTGTCTGTGCTGTTTGGGTCACTATAGTAAAAATAATTTCAAAATAACAATGGCTAATAACTTACAGCAAAATGTACAGCTTGAGATGAAAGCTATTAGTGCATGAGAACTCCCTTTGTTTGGAGATACAAAGCTGCTGTTTGAGAATGATGCAATATTTAAGGTGGAAAGAAAGAAAGAAAGACATTCTACTGCCTAATGGGAAATGGTTTTGCAAGGACGGTATACATGATTGGCTCTTCCTTTAATCACTCCCAGCTCTTCCCCCAAGATTTCCTGGAGAGGAATTGTTCCCTTCATAAAATATGAAGTACCAGGGAGAATTTCCTTTCTCCTCCATCTTCTACCTATCTCCAGGATCCAGACCACAGGTGGGACTTCTCTTGTCCTTTGTGAATTCAGAGTCTGTTTTAACTGAGTACTGGGTCTCTCCATGCCCACGTTCTGCTTTAGAAACATCTTTCTGTGTTGCAGCTTCCTCCATAGGGGCAGTGTGTTGGATGTGGCAATGGATGGATCATGGAGGCTCATCCCTCCACCAGTTTGCATGCTGACCATCCTGGAATACTAAAGTTCAGCATCACGTTGATGAAGTGGAAGAAAATGAAGTTTTGCCCTCCGTGGGACTAGCCTATGAGGGATTAAAACTGCCAGTTCCTGCTTATCTGGAGTCTGAACTTTGGGGGTGGGGATCCATGATGTCAGCACCAAATGCAGCTGAAGGAGGGGGTCTGGTGGTAGAGGATAGTCCTGTTTTGGCTAAAGATTTGGGGAATAAGCTGGTAACGCTTCAGGACAGAATCTTGAAGGCTGCAGTGCCCAGAGTGAGTCCTTCTGCTTCATTAACCCTGTAATTAATATTGAAGTTAACACCCCTGAGTATCATAATGAGAAGAATCACAGAATCACAGAATCACAGAATTGTAGGGTTGGAAGGGACCTCCAGAGATCATCGAGTCCAACCCCCCTGCCAAAGCAGGTTCCCTACAGCAGGTCGCACAGATAGGCATCCAGGCAGGTCTGGAACATCTCCAGAGAAGGAGACTCCACCACCTCCCTGGGCAGCCTGTTCCAGTGCTCCGTCACCTCACTGTAAAGAAGTTCTTGCGCACATTTGTGCGGAACTTCCTATGCTGCAGTTTCCAGCCGTTTCCCCTCATCCTGTCTCCACTCACCACTGAAAACAGTCCGGCCTCGCCATTCTGCCCCCCACACCTTAGATTTTTATAGACCTGGATCAGGTCCCCTCTCAGTCTCCTTTTCTCAAGGCTGAACAGACCCAGTTCACTCAGCCTTTCCTCGTAGGAGAGATGCTCCAGGCCCTTCACCATCTTCGTGGCCCTCCGCTGGACATGCTGAACACGTATGACTGTAGTACTCTCCACCCAAACGATGCTCAACATCATGGAGAGAAACAGGCATGGTTCAGGATATCAGGGAAAGTATCTTAGAGGGAGAGAAGAGAAAGGAGGAGCAGAGAAAGGAAGAGAGATTGAAGGAGAGAGACGGAAGGGGAGATGGGAAACTGCACTCCTCTTCCTGCTCCAGGACAGTGATGTCTTCTTGGTAAGTGCTGTGCTTTATCTGTTGGTGAAGAGCCACAGTGTTTTGCCAGCACTAGTGACATGCATTGATGCTGTTGCTGCTGGGCATTTATCAGTGGCAAGCCCTATCTGTTCTGTCTGTTGCTTCAATATATCTTGTTTTTTCAATATCTGTGAAACCGTCCAGTGAAAATTCTGTGGGGACTCGAAGGCAAAGTCAAAACTGTGCTTTTTGTTGGAAGATGCTCCTGCAGATCCAAGCATGGACAAAACCACTCCGAATGGGGACTGGTACTAAAACACAGGTGCATCTATCGGCCATGTGATTTCACTCAACTTTTGGACAAGGCCAATCCTACTTCATTCCCTGCCATGCAGGTGCAAAGTTTATAATAGATTATCAGTAACACAGTTCAACATCTAAGAACGTGTAGTGCCTGAGTGTGAAGAGAAATAGCCAGCCTGAGTTAAGGGCACTTTATTTCAGATCTGTGGGGTACAAATCTCCCTGCAAACAACGTGGTTATGTCACAGACCATCAGTGCAGTTTCACTGGCTTCGATTGGCAGGCATTGGCTTCGATGTGACAACCACCTTCAGAAACACCTGTATGACCCTCAGATGGAGAGGTGATTCAGGGAAAAAAAAAAAAAGTAAAAAAAAAAAAGTGTATTTGTTTGGAATTTCAATCAGGTTGTTTCTCTTCCTTCACTCACTGCAACAGAGATTAGAACAGTGGCAGCTCAATACAGTGACAACAGAGCTTTTCAACAGCAGAGGTCTAAATGTGGCTGCACAAAGGCTTGTGTTGGCACAGCCCATGTGGCAACACACTGTGATGCCAAGGTCCAGGTTACAGTCAGTTATGTTGAAACCATGGAGCAGTATGTCAATAGTATCATCAGAACAGTCTCCCTTGGGTGATGTGGGCCAGAGAGAGTGGTTGTTACTGAAATGTGGAAAGAATAGAACTCCTGCTCCTAAGTATTCTTGGCTGTTTAGTGAGAATCCTATTCTGTGGAGTACATTTACAATGAGGCAGCTCTAACTGGTCTTCAGAGACACGATTCAGTTCTCTGGAAGGAAATGCCATGTGTATTCGAGACAGCTACACAAACTCACTGGCAGAATTCAAGGTTCTTGCTGAGAGATGTGCCAGAAAATGCTTCCTGACGTTTAATGCCAGACACTGTAATGAGGATGTAAACAGCCCTTCACTCCAAAACATATGAAGGAGTAGCACAGGAACCCAGAGAGGGACAGCTCTACAGAAATGCAGCTGTTGTTCTTGATTTGGATTCAGACAGGCCTCTCCAGCTTGATTTGTTCTACGGGATGTTGGATGCTTGTTGCACAGACTCTCTGATGCTTTCATCCTGATCAAAAATAAAAATAAGACATGCAAGTACAGAATGGGTGTCACAATCCACATCTGAAAGCAGCACATGGCCATGTATCACTGCAGCCCACTGCTGTCATGGGAGCTGCTGACCCACGTTTCGTTTTTCACTTTTGCAATGGTGTCATTGTCACCTTACAGTGAATTTCAGGAATATTTATGCACATCCTTTCCTATGGCTGTTGCAAAAGTCTCAGTTTCCTATCAGTTTGTTAGAATACCAAAGAGAAGACCTTCAAAGCGACAATTTGTGAACCTTTTGGAATGCTTCAGTCAATGCTCAGCACTCAGGTAGAAATCTTTCAGTGCTCTGAACTCCCTTATTAGCTGTACGAGGTAAAGAGCACTACAAGAAGAGAGCATTAAAAGGCAGGAGAGAGGTCTCTATAAAATACCAGCCAAAGGGCAGTAGCTGAATAAAATCTGCTCTCAGTAAGGTGAACCTCATCCTTAGATAGGCATAAACGGTGTGTTCAGAGCTCATGATGCTGGAGGAGTGCTGGAGCAAGCTGTACCGTCACAGTCAGCTCCACTTTTTCTGTGACTGAAGCCACCATCATTAGCAGGAGTGGTAGTTAGCATCATTAGCACAATCCATAATTTGCATTGTTCATGTCACAGGACTTTGAACTTACCGCAGGATGATAAATCAGACTTTCACCCCAACACCCTACTCTGTGAGCACTGAAGTCATAACCGTTGAGTACACAGAAAATCCTACAGCTGGAAACATTCAAAACAGTATTACAACTGACTGCAGATCTCTGTCTAGCACCGTCCACCCTGAGTTAGTCAGAGCTTTAAAATGTTGCAAAACATTCTTAATGAGCATAGCATGTTAATTACAATAATGCTCTTTAAGAGCAACATGGTGCCTAAATTCTTATCCCCCCAAAATGTGCCACTCTGGCATAGAGCTGGAGATAACAGAAATGTAGGTGGGAGCACAGAGGTAGGACACATGCACAGAACTGGCTTCCCATCATGAAGGGGTTATGATCTTGGCATGACAACGTGACAAGGCCATAATCAGAGATAACAATATCCACTTTGCAGAGAAGAAATATTTCCCCATTTCCCTACATGTTTTCTTTGTCCCTGAGTGTGTTCCTTGCATGACAGGAACTGGAGATGTGGAGAGATGCAACTTCAAAGCTGCTGTGAAGACTCCTGCAATAAGTCCTGGCCACCAAAATTGACATTTGGTTGAGCTTTGCAGAACCATCACGCTTCCTGTTCTCTCCCACCTTCTCTCAAGAAAAGATGAAGGCTTGATTTAACAGGTGCCCTAGTTACCCACAGCTTTGATCTCTTGCAACTCTCTGTTAACAGAAGTCGGGAGTGATTTCTGAGGGAGCCTCAGAGTGTGTGTATTCACAGCCTGGAGAGTTGCTCTGCTTTCTGGGAGGGCTGGCTTTATGAGAGACTTCAAAGGAAGGACAGGAGGTATTTTCCCTGTCCTGCTCCAGTTTTCCTCTGCTGCTTCTGAACTCTGTCAGCCTCAGAACTCCTGATGTTTCTCATGACAGACCCCACAGTGAACTTCCGTGAACCACACCCAGGGGGAAATGCAGTAACAGGAGGCTTTGGTTTTCCTTGCAGCCCCAATGACAAGCTTCTGCAATGCATCTGCAGCTCCCAGTTCCCCCGGCCCAGGGTGGGCTGTGAGCTGATCCAGGCCCAGTGAGCAGTGGGCATATGCAATGCAAGGGAAGAATTTGTGTGCACCATGAACAACCTGAACCAGTGGGTGTGCCCATCGTGTAGCCAGGGCTCTCCTGCAGCCCTCTGGAGCACAGCAAAGCATGCACACAGTAATTGAGAGGTTGGATTTCCTCACCAAACCCACCCCCATATAACTGCAGTACCCAGTTTGCAGAGGTTACACTTGTACCTGGAGGCATTTCCAAATCTCCAGGCATAAACCATGGCTGCACACTAAAACTCCTACCCTGTAATCCCACTGGTGGGTGTCATGCCCATGACTTCTTACCACAAAATCATAGCATGACTTGGGTTAGGAGGAACAGGTTCATCAGGTCATCAGCTTCTAATCTCCTCTTCTGAGAGGAAACCTGAGTAAGTACTGTTTGTCCATTCTCCAGATGTCTGTGTGTCATAGAGTCAAAGAATCATTAAGGCTGGAAAGAAGACGGAGATCTAGTCCCATTGTCCACCTGTATCCACTTAGACCAAGTCATGAACTGGGCAGCTGGAGGAAGATGGGATCTTCATGCTGGAGTAGGACACCCAGGAACAACTGAAACTGTCACATTAGCTAAACTGTGCTACCAGCCAGGTCTAGTGGCTAATTTAATGTCTGATAGTCATCACAGGGATACGTGCCATGCTGTACAACGAATGCCACCACTGCATTCACGAAGAGACATGGAAGTCTGATGGCCTTGCTGCAATAAAACTAGCTAAACTTTGAGTCATTATCAAACCTTCATGCTATTTCATGGAAAAAGTAGTAAGACTCCTCCATTCTGTTTAAGATATTTTACATTAAGTATCTGTAAATTATTTCTGCATTAGAACTCACTAGAATTCAGTACTGGTAGTACTTTCTGACACAGCTCTGCAACTCACCATCAGATGTCCTCAAGCAGAAAAAGGACTGAAGGTTTTTTCCCAGTTGATCATTTCTCCTGATTTTTGTCATCTGTCATGAGCCTTTGTTCCAAGTTCTCCACAAAGAACTCTTTGTGCTGCATGTGAGCGATGCTTGTGCCAGACCTCTCTCCAAACTAAAATAATATGATTAACCTGGCACAGAGAACTCTGTGGCTGGCTGGAGTGGCACCAGGCCAGCAGAGCTGCACTTGCAGGATCTCATCCCTGTATTTCTGCACCATGACAGTATCACTCTACACCAGCGACCTTATAATGATCTTAAGTTGCCCGAGGGGAGGTTCAGGTTGGATATTAGGAAAAATCTCTTCTTCAGAAGGGTGACGAGGCACTGGCACAGGCTGCCAAGAAATGTGGAGATGTGGTATCGAGGGACGTAGTTAGTGGGCATGGTTAGCGTTGGACTAGATGATCTTAGAGGTCTTTTCCAGGCTTAATGATCCTGTCATTCTGTGATTTTAAGTAGGACCCATAGCAGAGAATTTACTTACACAAGTGGTGAAGAACACAGACCGTGACTCAGGCAGGTTGGTGTAGCAAGCACATGGGAAATCTGCTTCTGCTGCTGTGCTGTGGATGAAAGGGTTGCTCCCACACTGTTTAATAAGAAAATTATTTTGTCCTCACTAAATGCCCTACGCCAGAATTTTACAGCATTTAGTTCTGCAAAATGGTCCATTACATGGTTGCTTAACTCCTACCTCATGCAAATGGCACATGTGAGGGGATACAGAACTGGGGGGGGATCCCAGAGACCTCTGTATTCTGGCTTAGAAGATAACTGAAAGCCACACAATCCTCTAGAACTCTTTCTGCTGCAGAGGTAAACTGTCTTCTTGATTGTTCTTGAATGAGATACTGAATTGTCTTCATTATTTGCAAAGTTAGCAACAAGGAAAGAAATTCCTGAAGATCTATGGGTCTTATTTATAGTAGGTGAAAATATGTATATTACTAGGACTCAGATTCTATAAAACTACACTCAGATCAGAAAAACTGCCTGAATGCAGATCAGAAGGTGGCAAGAACCCATTAGCTGGCAAAAATATCTGTCCTCAGAGAGCTGACCTTTCCTGCTTACTTATTGCAAGCAGGTAACAGGATTAATTGGGGAAAGATTGCTTTCACTGAAGAAGAATGACATGAGAAGGAGATAAGAGAATGGTGGGAAACTATTTAAAGCTGGGTGGAAATTCTGCAGTGCCATCAGTCAGCATGAAAATACTTCTTGATCCCCAAATCTATTAGCCACTGTGATCTGAGCACTTACGGAAGATAAAGCAAACAGTTCTATAAGGAAAGGGAAACTTTGTGTTACTCAGTGCTTATGGAGGTGGACTTTTAATTGCTGATCAATCTCTGCTTCACAGGAAAGGTGGGAGAAGGAAACAGATACACTGTTTTACATCTAAGCAGCTGTTCAGTGGGATGGAGAGGGGGAATACTGCCTGATTCTTCCAGGAGATGTTTGAAACACTGAAGTATTGTAACCTGACATTTCTTCCTTATGTGGTTTTGGACCTAATTCCAAGCTGACCACTGGGCCCAAGTGGACAGTGAAGTGAAACCTCTCAGGTTTCCCTGCTGTGAATGCCTGGCCTGCTCCCATGAGTCTGTAGTCAATAAGAAGCAGAGACCAAAAGCCTCAAACCAACCAAACTGAGATCAGAAAGCTAAGCACATCCAAACTGGTAACCACCACAGCAAAACATCAGTGGTTGGTCTTCATTTTTTAGTGCTTCAGCAGCAAGAAAATGGATAACTTCCTTGGGGGGGTGACAGTCAAATCCTTATTAAGCTCAACACAGAGTTAACTGGGTGATGCACCATGGTCTGTGCAAGGCAGTAGAGGAAAATGAATGACCTGCTGGCTCTTCTCTGGCTCTAATGTAATGGATGTTAAGCATTTTGAAGTTCTTATTGCTTTGGTGAGGTATAGGAAAAGTCATAACAATCTGCACTGACTTGGGATGATAAACTGGAGAGACCCGGTGGGCTCCTCTGCTGCTGAAGGAGATGGCTTTTTGTGGCTCCAGAGAGCTGCTTTTTAAAGACACTCTAGTGACACTTTCCACTGAATCATGCTTTTCTGTCAGTCTTTTAGAACCGCATTTCATGACTCAGACAAGACCTACATAACGTACAGAATTGTCTACAGTATTAGCACTTGGTTTACTGATTAGCTCTCATTACACTGGAAGAACAGTGCTTTACTGCACAGACATGAGCTGCCACTGGTTTAGGAATGGCACCAGGCACTAGCGATGGAACAAGTAAAGTCAAGGAGAAAAACATGCTTCTTTCTCTCACACTGCACATGGGATGTCCTTTCAGTATCTAAGCGGAGGTTACAAGAATGAAGGGGACAGACTTTTTAGCTGAGTCCATTGTGAAAGGACAAGGGGAAATGGTTCCAAACTGAAAGAGGGGAGATTTAGACTGGATATAAGTCAGTCAGAGTGGTAAGGCACTGCACTGGTTGCCCAGAAGAGTGCTGGATTCCCTGTCCATGTGAAGTTCATCACCCTTCATCTCATCTGCTGTCATTTTCAGTGGAAAAAGGCATT
The DNA here is from genome assembly GCF_019232065.1 of Centrocercus urophasianus. NCBI lineage: Eukaryota > Metazoa > Chordata > Aves > Galliformes > Phasianidae > Centrocercus > Centrocercus urophasianus. The sequence continues at coordinate 280,986 of NW_024885421.1, forward strand.
TGCCAGCATCACTACATCTGTGAAATTTAAGGGTGGTTTATTGCCTCTTGAGGCATCTTTTTATTGTGAAAGGGCTGGAGATGGATTGAGGAGGTGGTTGCTGAGAACCGTAACACCAATTATCAGGTGACTTTTCGGAATCTGGCTTATGCGTGTGGAAATTGGTGCTTCTGATGACACAGCATCACCAAAACATAGAAGCAAGATGTGACTCATAAGCTTGATAGTGGAAGAGGTTTGGTACATTGTTCTGAGGAAGAAGATTTCTCATGTTGCCCTTTTTTCAGCACTGCTTCCAGAGGGAAAAAAGAAAACTATCTACAAATCTGTAAAGTGAAACTTCCTTCAACAGAGGTTTCACTTTCATTTCATACATAACTTATTCTTTTGGAGGATGGATTTCATGGCATGCAGACACGAAGCCTCTACACTAAGATCATTCCATGAGTGGTGGAGACATTTCGTTAATTTGGATTTGGGCTGAACAAACCAGATGTTCTCCAGCTGGTTTTCCTCACTCCAGTTTCTAGGCTGGACGACAAGCTCCCCCTGCAGAAGAACACACAGCACTATATGTAAACATGGTGCTTTGGAGGAACAGAGCACAGAGCAGCTTCTGCTGCTGTTATACAGTAGTTCCACATTCAGCACTCATGGTGGTCTCGGAATTCCCTGCTACTTTTGCTCTGAGGAAAAAAGAGATAAAGAACAAAAGTGAAAGAAATGCCCATACTGGGGATAGAGGATTCATTGTTTTTGTGTTTTCAATTTTTTTTTTTCAGAATTGAGCAATAAACTTTCCTTAAACACAGAAGGACTTTGTTTCTCTAGACTCTCTCCTCCTGCACACACAAGGGAATACGCCACTGCTGCTGCCAAGTGCTGAGAAAACCTCAGTCACTATTATGCAGGTTTATTGCATCCATGATGGTCATCCTCAGAACTTTTTCCTTGGATGAAACAGAAGTCCTGACCCAAGCTTGGGTTCAGCAAGCACATGAAATAATTCCAAATAAGGATCTGCAGCCCAACAAGTTCCACAAGAGGACAAAGTGACCATGTTAAGCAGTGACTTAGAGCGGCTCTTGAACTTCATCACCTCTTGCAGCAATCTGCGTCTCCAGCTATGACTGGGAGAGAGCCAAATCTTAGCAAATTTCTGCTTCTGAGGATGCAGACAGACAAAGCTCACTCTTAGGATTGCTGAACACTAATGGATAACAAAATGAAGGTGGGAATGTGCATCTCAGGAAAAAGACATACAGTGAGTGCTACGTTTATAAATTCACATCACTCTAAAGTTCTTCCCCAAAGGTTGGTCGCAGGGTTGATATTCCAGCAGTTGGAAATCTTTTTGGCTGACAGCTGTCATTACGGAGAGCTAGCATATAAGCTATTGGTGGAGAGCTGGTATCCATAATGGCATTAGCAGATGTGGCAACTGACAGGTTTTGTCACCACGTCATCACAAGGATGATAAAAGGAGGCGTTTTTCTGGGTTTGCTCCCAATAAGCAGTGAAAACATTAAAAAGGGAAACTCTTAGAAGGATGATAGCCCAGAGAATAGTTGTTTACAGCTCAAATGCACTAGTTAATAAGGCTCTGTATGGCTTTGATTTCTGAAACAAAACCAGACAAAAATCATATATTGAAAATAATGCAGAGATAAATAAGGACTGTAAAATTTAATCTGAACTAATCTTGCTAAGGGAGCAGAAAAAATACAAAGGTTCTTTGAGGCACAGAGATTGAAACAACAGAGGGAGGAAGAGCTGCTATGTGCTTTTTCATGGCAGAATTTGAAGGCAGTACTTTGGTCTCAAAGCAAAATTTTTATGGGGCTGTTTGTGAGGAGAGCTGCAGGCTGCTAGCATCCCAGGTGAGCTGAGAATCACTGAACAAAGGCTTTGTCTCCCAGTATCCCGAGTCTTGTCTGATATTCCTTGAAATTTCAGTGTGTTTACATTATTTATCACATCATCTTACATTGTACCAAAATAACAAAAGCCACGCTTCCAGGCTTCTGCGTGTCATCTGTAGGCTGCCAGAAGCAAACATTCTTCCTTCCCAACGCCAAACTGCTCTAATTTTTCTTCCTTCTTCATTGCATTCTGCAGTACACAAACAGTGCTAAGAAAACAGCTCAAGCGTCTCATGATCTTGTGTGTGTGCACTGACAGGCAGGGTGGCAGCTGTGGGCTCTGTGGCACTGCAGGATGTGGTCACTGAACATGTTGGTTTGATGGTTGGATTAGATTATCTTCATGGTCTCCCCAGCCATAATGGTTCTGTGATTTTGTGGCTTTCTCAGCTCAGACTGACAGATGTCACTGGGATCTGGGATTGGAGAAGCACTGCTGCCCTGCCTGTATTTATAGCCCGATTTGACCTGGTCATGTTTAGGAGTGAAAAACTTGCTAAGGAGGTTGTGGTGCCATGGTTCTGTCTTGCTCTTTCCCTGTGGTATGCCCTGGTTCTTGATGTTTTGAGGTTGCTGGAGGGTTCCTCAAACCTTGGGTGGTGTCCTGGCCCAAGGGGAGCAGAGTGGATGGTCCTGGGGTCTCTTCTGAACCTCAAGGCTGTTCCGTGGCATTTCTAAACTGAGGGACAAAGGATCCTGTTGTCCCTCCTGTCACATGCTTTTTGTCCAAAGGGGAAGATCAAGGAAAGTCAGATGAAAAAAAAAAAAAAATCCCACAAAGGAACTTCACTGCAGAAAAGACTGCCCATCAGAAACTGCGTGAGACTGAGCAAGGAAGCAGAAATGGCATGATGGTAACTAAAAGCTCACATGGGCTCAAACTGCTCTGTTTCCTGAGGATGGATCACTTCCAAGCCAGTCTTCTGAGAACATCGTAACATGGACCTGGAAGTTTGTCAGCCTCTGGGTTCTTTGCACTGGCAAAGGTGGAGGTTCGAGGACTGGAATAATAGCAGGCAAAGTGGGGAAGTGCATCTCAGTGGGGAAGCAGTCCAAGTGACTTCCAGCACCTTAATTAATCTGAACAAGTGTGTAGTGCTTTGTGAAAAAATCTTGAGGGGAAGAATAAAAACAGCAGGATGGGAAACAAGACAAAAGGCAGCGTGGGTTTGACAAAAGTAGAATACACAGGTCTGACTTGACCTTTTCTCTGGAAAATGATTTCCTAGCTGTAACATGACAAAGGTGTGCATTTCTGTGAGCTGTTTTCATTGATCCTGAGATGTCTTGGGATCTTCTTTGCAGGACTCACAGGGAAGCTGGAGGCGTCTGGGGGTGGTGAAAGAACTCTTGAGCTGATATGAAGTAATTGGACTGAGCAATGTGAGAAGCCGATGAAGGCAGGAGCTGATGCAGAGTTCTTAAAGCTTGGGAAAAAAAAGAGGTGCAAGAAATGCTGCACAACAAAGCAGACACCAAGAACTATGCTCTGATGACTGGAGTAGAAACTTTGCCATCTCTGCTAAACTGGACAGAAGCACCAGAAGGTAGGAAAGTGCAAATAAATCATGCAAAACCATGTTGTGGTGTAAGAACAAGTATTTCTAGATTGGCCGTAAATCCTAAAGACAGCCTCTGAGACGCTATCTAAGTAACAGTGGACTGAGGTTCTGAAAGAATCCCCCAGATGCAGACAAATCCTTGTCCATATTTCTGGTTTGAAAGAGGATCTTATGGGATTACCCCACAACCACCAGGGAAAGCTCAAACCCACATTGGATGTTCAGTAAAGCATCAGGGAATACTACCAACCTCATTGGCTGTACTGCTCTTGTTCACAGGTCTCACGTGTATGGAACCACACAGGGCCAACGCCTAGAGTTTTCTCTAGAAAGGAGGAAATGAGAAAGCAAGGGCAGAAAAGGAAATCCCACAAGTCGGCCTTTCTTGAGTGCCACTACAGCACCTCCTCCCTTTGTGCTGTACCAGGAAACTGTAGAACTGAGTCCTGTGCTCGAAATGCCCACTGCCTTCTCGGCATGTCTGAGTGTCTCCCAGAACTCCCATTCCCCTGCCCTCCTTCTTGTCTTCATCCATCAACTTGGTAATCCCTTCCACGAAGACTGATAATACACCGTCCCAACCTCTGCCTCCGGGTCTCTGCACTCATATCACTAACCCCAAAACACAATGTCCTTCCCCCCAAGGCCACTCCATTACCATCATGAGCTCACAGGCATGCACCAAGCCCTTTGGGTCCTCCCCTGTTGCATCTACAGCTATTTTTATGACAATGTGTATCACAGCCCTGAGTTGGCTGGAGCTTTAGAAAGGAATTTCCCAAAGAAAAAAAAAAACCTGCTAAATTCAAAAGCACGGAAAATGAGCTCATCTTTTCAAATAAAGATTAGGGACAAAAAAGGATTGTTAACAGTTCTCTACCTTCTACTCAAACTCTGCATGGTGGCTTCTTTCTTTCTCTGCTTTCTGGACTGCATTCTGAATGCTGGATGGAGCTCTGGTACTCATAGCTCAGAAAAAATACACAAAAAAGGAAAAAGTTTGAAGAAGGGCAGCAAAGGTTTTCAGAAGTTTGGCATAACCAAGTAAAGTGGGACACTGCAGCCCCAAAAGGCACTGATGAGCCGAGCAGATAGATGTCAGCAGTAAGGGTGGCTGCTGCAGATGGATAGGACCAACGCTGTAGCATCTTTTTTACAAGAACGGACAGCATCAGATGAAATTAAGTTGGAACCACTTTCAAAACTAAAAGTAGGTCTTCATACATAACCTCATAAATCCATGGAACTCCTGTTCAGGGACTAGAGAGATGGGACAGAAGGATAGCTCAGGACTTTTTACCTTGTTCTTACTCCTCTCTGGCCAGCTGCCTGTAACCACTCTAAGAGACAATGATTTCTGCAAGATGGACTTTTGGTCTGAAATCAAACTGCTCCTCCCACAGATGCAGCAGAAAGATGTAGGATCAGCACAATCAGACCACTGGCAGAACACACCCACGTGCATTCAGCACCCAGCTCATCTCCCACTTCTCCCTTTTGAAGTCAGTGTTGCAATACTCCAGACTCTTCCTGGAGTTCCGTGGCAACTTACCGCTGCTGGGTCACCTCTGCCACAATATTTCTACCCCAGCCAATAGTTTTTATATAAACATACCATTTAATTTGTATACCTATGTACAAAAATATGATGTAAATTCAATAATTTATGTATTTTCCACGTTACAAATAATGCGTTCATCAATATACTTGCTGTGTACGTATAATTTGTACACACACAGTGTATATCCAACTGTCATTTTGAGGAGCGTTCAGAACGCAGAGTGAAGAGAGACATGTTCAACAACCTTTTGCGACCACCAGTATGAGAGGAAGTCCTAATGCAAATGTGAATACTTCTTCTGTCAGGAAAGAAAACCTGAAAGTGTAAAGAATGGATGTGAACCCAAGACATGATGCCAGATGGGTCACTTCAGATAAACATATTACAAAGCAACAGTTACAAGAACTGATTCTATGATCTAAAAGTTTACAAATTTGGTTTGCAAGACAAGCACCAAGCTGGTGGACAAGAAATACACAGAGTCTGGGATTACCAGCTTGGGTCCCTGTCCTGACCTCTTCCCCATGGATACAGGTTGCAATTTTCCTTTGAAAAGCTCTTTATGGGCTTCTCACCACTGCAGTGCTTGCTGAAGCAATGACCACTGAACATACCAGTGAGTCAAAAACTCTTGTCTACCTCACTGACCTGAAGTGGGGCACGGAATTTCTGCTTCAAACAACACTTTAGGTGATATGCCATCAAACTCAACTTCCTCCATAATGAAGCTAGAAACAGAAACACAGCAGCAAGCTTTGCTGTTATGTAGCTGAGTTACTTGCAGTCACGGTGCCAAGCATGTCACACAAGGAAAAAGTTGCATCCCAGAACACAAAAACTGAGGCCTGTGTCATTATGAAATACAAACTTCCAAGTTATTACAGCTTTTATGCTTGAAATTGGCAGCGTCCCCAAAAAAGGAGGAGAGGGTGTAATTTACTTGACAACAAGAAGGTTTATTCTTTCATCTCATCAACATCATCTACATAGCATTAATGCTCATCAAACTGAAAACTGTCAATCCATTTTGGTATACAATTACTCTTCTTCACGTGTTGTTGGTAAGGTACCCTACTGCCTGCCCGAGGCTTCCATTTAGCACCAGCAGGAGGCAATACCTGAATACAAAGGAAACTTAAAGGCAAGACAGGCAAACAAAAGGAAGTACGTTATTCTCTATGTTTTTCTGTCTCAGTGCTCTATCAGAAGCCAAGAACTCTGGGAAAAGACATCAAAGACAGAGGTACTCTACCACAGAGTAAGAGGGAATTACCTGACACACACTGTGCTGGGTTCTACAGTACTAAGGAAAAGCCTACAAACTACATGAGAGTAATTTGCAAAGTAGCAGTAGCGATTCTAACCTACATGATTTGGCAAGTCCAATCACAGTTATACTTCAACAGACAACTCCAGATGCTGCTAAAAGAGTTTATTAAAGACTGTACTAAGAGTTCTCGTAACAATGGCACGTACAACAATTCAGAGTTGTGACAAAGAGCGTGAAGTTTAGGAGAGCACTACTGTAGTACACCACAGATACGAACAAAGCCAGGTGCGGTCCCAACTCTGCAAGCAAGCCCAGTAGTCATATCATACAGCTGTACAAGTGTCAGACAATATAGAAAAGAAAATACAAAAAAAAAAGTCATTCAATAGCCAGTCCTTGAGTTTATTGACAGTATTACAGTACTTTATGGACAAGGACTGGCTTGTTCCAGCTGCACCTTCCACAGTACAAGGGCAGCTGGAAATAGCAAATATCCCCTTAGTGAAGAAAAAATCAAAAAAACCATACCTCATTACAATCGTTACTCCAGAGCCTCCTGTTCACAAAATTTCAGATTCTGATATCCCCGCAATCATTTTGCTCAGGACACTGTTTTATTTTGCAAGAAAACAAAACTAGTATGGTTTTTCAAGATAGTGCAAAAATATCTTCAATGGTATCATTAAATCACAGATTAATGATGATCAGCATGGATCAACCATGGCATGGCCAGCAGCAGCTTCAAGATCAGAACCAAACAGACCTGCTGCCCCTCCACTTGCACTCAAAAGAGTGAGTGCATGCAGAGGGGAGACGTGCAGTTCTCTTCCAAGCCATTATTCTGGGTTTATAAGGAGGAATGGCCTCCAGGGTTAACAAAATGCTACAGAAAACTTGCAAGTATTTAATTATAAAAAAGAAATAAAACAAAACAAAATAAAACAAAACAAAAAAACACAACCAAACAATACCAGGGCAACCCCCTAAAAAAAGAATATTGAAATGGAAAAAGTAAATAGTAGCCGTATTATTTGTCATGGCTGTAATGTTCCCTTCCTTACAGGGCTGGTCATGGTAGTCAAAGTGCGACTCGTGGAGCTCAGCAGCTTACAGCACCCACATGGTGATGCAGGATTCCCAGCAGCACGCAGGGATTTCATCTTCTCTGCAACACGGCATCTAGTTACATGGCAGGGCAGCTGCAGCCTGCTCCCTGGGTGTTGCCTTTGCAGTTTTTGGCTATGAGATCTTAGGCCCTCTGCGCTTGTTCCATTGGTCATGTACATGCTCACAGCAGCACATCCTTAGCTGCAGGTTCATTTGGGGTACATCTCCATAGCAATTTGCTTTTTTTAAGCAGATGTCGAGATGTCTGCATGACACATCGAAATACTAGTGCACTCTGTGCAGGAACACCCTTTGGCAGCTCCACAGTACATGAATTCAGTGAGATAACTGTGTTTTGCCAAACCCCAAATCACTCTTCGCCCAATTTCCATACAGTTAGTTTGTTTCGTAGTGTGATTATGTAGAACCTTTTTAACATCTGCCAGTTTCAGAGGATAAAATCACAGTGCTGCATATCAACAAAACCCAGCGTACCCAGCCTGCAATATAAAATAATTTATATACACAAAGCATAATTTGCATCTTAAATAGGAAGAGATTGTCTTGTTCTCTACATTGTCTTACCAGCTACTAAAAAATAAATAATTCACATCAGATTGATGGGTTTGTTTCCTCTACAGCACACGTGCGCTATCGGAGCTGACAAAGATAACATGAAAAAAACTTTTGTAACTAATAAAAGAGAACTGTTGAACACCTGCACATATTGGCACAAGGCAGAAAAGGAAAGATCACACAGCTCAGCTCAGGTGCCTTCCTCAGTGGAACGGGACTCAGATTTTAACTTCACAAATTCTTTTGCAACCTCATCATTGGTTCTTTGGGAAAGAATCCTCAGGACTGTAAGTCCAGTCTCATCCATGTGAATCCTGCGTCCAAGAGGACACCAGCAAGCACAGCTTCCTTTGTCTGCTATGTCTCTGAGCTGCATCACCGCGATGCCCAGCACCCGATCCTCCCGAGCAAAGCAGTAGTCCTTCACACACACCTGGAGCTCGTAGGCATCGGGGCCGTCCTCGTTCCCCAGAATGCTGAAAAACACACGAGGTTACTTATCAGAACATATCAATTCCTCTTAAAAAAGACATTTTAAAATCATGTCAGAGGCTGGGTGAAGTGCCAGATGTGCCATAAAAAACTCCTTTCTACAGAACCATAGAATCACTGGAGTTGGGAGGGACCCTTAAAGCTCATCTGGCTCAACTCCCCTGCAGGGAACAGAGAAACCACAGCTGCATCAGATGCCCCTCCAGCCTGACCTTGGGTGCCTCCAGGAATGGGGATCCACCAGCCCTCTGGGCAAACTGTTCCACTGCTACCATTCACTACCGTTTATTATAAAAAACTTCTTTTCTCTGTTCAGAGAGGCAGGAGTACAGCATATGGTGAATGCACATTATTGCTGTTTCATGGTTGATAAAGACAACGTGGCTATTTGAAAAGAAAAAAAAGAAATGACTCTTTTCAAGTTGCCTTTGCATGTGTGTGTGTGTTAAATTGCAAAATGAAAAGAATGAAGAACATAAAAGACATGCTAATAGATTTTCAACTAAGACAACTGTAAACATTTCTGCTCCTGCTAAGGGTTGTTTCATTCCAGTAATTAATATTTTAATTAGATGAAGTCTTTGTTAATGATGCAGAACCTTCCATTAAAGCATCAGCTAATAAACATATATTCCAAACCTTTCTGATGTTTCTGAAGCTAAAAGAAAAAGAAAAAAGGTACAAAAATTTCTTCACTTAGAGCAAGTCTGCCCTTCTCCATATCAAATGAAATCATACAGCCTGCCCGTTTCCCTGGGAAGTTTACAGTCTTTTGCTGGTCATCCTTCTCTGATTCACAGAATCCCAGAATGGTTTAGGATGGAAGGGACCTCTGGAGGTCAGATGGTCCAGCCCCTGCTCACACAGAGCCACCCAGACTTATTCTTACTGCACAGCTGGGTCAGGACCAGTCTGTAGCTCCTCTGGTTGAGCCTTCTAGGGAGGGAGACAGCTTTGTAATAATGAAAACCAAGTAAGAAGAGATCAATACCCCATGTTGAGAAAGGCTGCAACTGCTAACAGATCCAAGGACTACAACCTTGGAAACAAGGATATACAAGTTCACAGAGCACGCCCCACAAGTTGAGATAAAGACACTCATTAGGAACTAAAATCACATCCATAATGAACTTTTAGCCTCAACTCCAAACAACAAAACACATTCATTAAAATGATGGAGCACAGTAAAATACATGAAGAGGACACATCACACATTTCTGAAGGTAGCCAAAGGACACTGCTGGTGAAGAGTGATTCTCAGCACCCCACCCACAGCAAAATCTCCCATCATCTAGCTTTTCCTGCCAAAACACCTGACACCGGGCCAAGCTGCTGGTTCAAGTACTGCTCTGGGCCCTGAGCAGGCTGTTCGTGGATGCTGGGAAAAAAATCAACACAATCTGTCCACTGCATCTAACCATGCCAGGCCAGATCCTCAGGCTATTTTTCACACTTACAAGTGAAAGGTTTCATTGTATTTGGGGGCCCAGTTGTTGCTCTTTGACTTGGTTGTGAACTTCCTCTTCTTGTCACTCTGATGAGGCCCAATCATGGTAACTTCAACAAACGGACGGAACATGCCAGATGTCTGCCACTTCAGGTCGTTGGCTGCCACAACTGGAAAAGAGTCACAATCTGCTTTACAACGAACGCTCGTTTGTTCCCATTGCTAGCTTTCTACTTGGATCTCATTTCCATTCCCTGTCCAACCTACAACACATGAGCTACGTCTTTTTTTTTTTTTTTTTTTTTTTGTCCTGTTTGAATTCTGCCAAGGGAATCTGAAACTTTTCTCTTGCCATATGCACGTTCAAGAAACTAGTCAAAAAGCAGGCACATGTGCAGCTCTGTCTGGTCAGTGTTTAATTCTGTATCAGCTGTGGAATGAGAAAAAACAGGGTATGTAGGGGGGCGATGTTGAAGTCTGTTGAAAATGACACTGCAGGTAAGACAAACAAAGCATATGAGCTGTGGGTGGTTTCAGAACTCACCATTGTTAGCTCTTTAATTCCCATTCTCTCACAAGAAGCATAGAAAATATCTGTGAACTGCACTGTGGTATAGATTTATACAGGAGAAGAGAGGGCTGGAGATCTGTTTATATATATCTTTAGAGGAAATTAAAGTAGTTAAATATGCTGCACTCAAGCAAAGGAGATGAAGGAAGAGGAAGCCTGAGATGAATCACTGCTTCGGTTATTTTCAGAGCAGCTCTTCTGGGATCAATTTGGCCGCCAGGATGGAGGAGAGCAAAGGCCCTGACCTCTTCCTGGTTCTGCAGTTTCTCAATTTGCACTGGGTAGTTTCACACCATCACTCTGTCATGCTGCTCTGTTCCCTGCAGTACATGCTAAACTGTGGGGCCTGCGAGAGCCACCATCTGATTTGTTTATTTCATGTAATGTTGCCAATAAACAACAGGACTCTACACTGTCACGTCACTTGCTAGACTGGGCAAGATCAATTAATGTGTCCCTGCATGTTCAAGACGTGAAAAACATCCACATCACATGAGTTCGCACAGAAATACGATGTTTTCCAATTGGAAGTTTCCCTCGATACAGACAAAGCCAGAGCAGTAAAGCGTATCTGTCCCTACCTTTCACTGTGACCTTGTGTTCTCCAGTTCCTGGATGGGTATACAGGTCGATCTGTATGGACACTTCACCCACAGGGTCATCCACACCAGAGGCTGTTGGAAGAAAATTGGCACGCACGCGCCGTGCACACACAGATTTTGTTTATTGGTACCCATCTTCACCCCAGCAGACAGCAGTGTTCTCACACCCTCCATAGGCAGTTTTTTCAGTCAGCATTGATAATAAAATGTCAATACAAACTAATGGGCTTGCATGCCCAACAAGCATAAACACTAACTTTCTTTGCACTCCACCATGAGAATCGCACTCTATAAAGAATTCTAAAACATATTAAGCGACAATGAGCCCTCTCAGAGAACAAGAATATTTTTCAGAAGTTCCTGACAAGCTGTTGTATACACATGCAAGGCATTCCAGTGGTCGGCAGCAGCATTCCCATCAGAATTAAGGACAAGGATTAAAAAAAAAAAGTAAAAAAGAAACCAAAAAAGCACAAGAGAACATAGAAGGCAAGTTTAGGGGAAAAAAAAGACAAAGATGTTAGCAATTAGCACTGAGCCATAATGCAGTCTCACCCTCCAAGGTTTCCATGCAGTATAGCAGATAAATGCTGTTACCCTGACTGCCCCCACCTGCTTCCCTTCAGTGGGTAATGAGAATCCCTTAAGTGCTGTACACCAAAGAGGATGAGAAAGAAGCATTCAACTTGCACGCTCATTTCCCTACATCTATCAGACAGGCAGAAAACAAGACGTATTTTCATGGAGAAAAACATAACATGGTCCAATTGCAGGGGAACATCACATGAACCTTGCAATTCTTGCATTACGATGTTTTCAACATATTCACTTTTAATTATAATAATCAAGCAATATGGGGAAACAAAATTTATCTGGTAGGGAAGCTGAGATGTCATGTAAATTACAGAAAAAGACTGCTTTGCAGAAGGAAAATTAAGTTCTTTGATCAGATAGGGAGATTGATCTTCCTGTCTCTTTGATTAGCGTCTGATGAGTTTGACAATTAGCAATGCAGTTGTAAGAGGGATACCTATGGGCTAACTGGATACCTAAGCAGAGCACTGTTAGTTTGTTAATTTTGAGACTAAGATGCATTACAAAGTGGAGGAAAAAAAAATAAATGGCGTGTCTGATTGAAATTCAAGACAAGGATCTTGAAGGATGTCATTAAACAAACATTTTGATTAGATGGATCTAAGATGTCAACTTCTACAAAAACAGATTGCAGGCAGCAAAAGCGCTCCTTTCAAAAACAGGAGGTTGAGAGCTCATCTGTGCAGCTCTCTGAAGAGAATTACTTGGCACAGCACCGCCGGCAGTGAAAGTCACGTTCATATTCAAGCGAAAGTATCTGCACGCACAAACGTAACACAACCTCAAATTATTCTCTTAGGGCTAGATTCTCACTCCTGACCTGAGTTCAACAGACAGCCTTTAGGCTGTAACAGCTGTACTTCATCTTGAGCACACGCTTTATCCCGCCCAGGAGGGGATGTGTTTCTGTATGTAAGCAGAAGCGTAGGGCTTTAAAAATGCTGGGCCCAATCACTCATCAGACTCGCCTGACTGTGCCTATCACAGTCAGTGTTTTCTATGGGAATAGACAAGATTACCAAAATTACATAACAACTTCATCAGGCCGAATAATCTGATTAACATCAGCTGCCAAACACACAGGTCTTCATTCTACTAATCTTTAGAATCATTAGTGGGTTACGAATGAGATGCTGGTGCTTCTCAGGAATCACAACAGAATCACCCCTTTATCCTTGAGGGAAACAAAATTTAGATTGATCTGTGCTTTTTTTCTGCCTTCACTTCCATCTTTTCATAATAAAAACCCACTTATATTAACTGATAAGAGACCACATACTACTTAAGAAATATCCATAGCAGGCAGTGTAAAAGTTCTGCTCACATACAGCTGTGTAGATATATGTGCTTGCACATTTGGTGGCAAGCAGATTTAAATCTTAACTCACTGATGCTGTGATACTGGAAGGTGAAACTGCAGAACTGAGCTCATGAAATGTGACTTTCGATAGCAGAAAATAACTGGGAGATGAAAAACAAAAAGACTTAATTTAGGGGTCTCCTGAGGATGCAGTCTTTATCTACCCCCTTCAAGCCGCATGTTTCAAGCTTGGCCACAGTTCTGAGTGAATATCAAACATAACTATGTATTACCATCCCTGCAGACCACAAGCATGCAAATCCAGGAATTGAAATAGCAACACACAGCCATGATAAAGAGTAGAGAAACACATGTGCATCATCTTTCAAAATGCAGTCCATTTTAAAGACAGATTTCACATCCCATAAACAAGTCTCAGGCTTTGGAACAGGTTCTCAGGCAAGGTACAAACTTCTACACTGCGCAACCCATGGCTCTGTGGGATGCAAGCGTTCTGTGACAGTTCATTTCTACAGAGAACTACTAGGAATGGGTCTCTGGAAAAGGTTCTGAGCAAGATGGCTTCAAAAGCAAGGCAGTTGGCTAATGTTGTTATGGTAACAACATTAGTCTGGAACATACCCTTATCAGGAAGAACGTCCTCGTTAGCCGTAAACCTAATACCTTTCCCATCATGCACTGAGACATGAATTCAAAAGGCAAGAAGCAAGGAGGATAAAGAGAGAAGAGCGTGAATTACAATCCAATTAGTAGCTTCACTTAAACAAATGCAAGACAAACATTCTAGCTCTTAGAAAACAAACATTCTCTTAGATCTTCTGTACCATCACAGGCTTTGAGGAGCAAGCCTGTCTGCGAGTAAGGGATTGTCTGGGTAAAAAAAAACAATTTATACTGGCAAAACTAAACCACAAGCTCTGATCCATCTCTGCAGAACAAAGCATTGTGCCAGAGACTGTGGAACAATAAGAAAAGGAGTGCAAAAGACAACTCACAAACTGCTAGGTGTAACTACTGAGCAGTGAAGTATTTAGTTAGCAGCAAAGCATTTAAGTAGCTCTGCATGCAGCCGTTTCTACTCTTAGGCTTGTGAGATGCTTGGCTTAAGGGAAAACATCAGACAGAGAGAGATCTATAAGGCAGATATCACCTGTAAATACCAGTGCTGTCCTTCTGTCTCTCCGATGCATATGTGATCTCCAGACTATTCTACCTACTGTGATTGCCCAGAAGCACGCACAAGTAATATCCTCCTCTAACCTCAGTCCCTGGAGAAGGTCATACCTTTCTCAGCATCATCACTGATACCACATATACCAATTGTATAGCTCCAGTTTTCTGTTCTCTAAACAGAGCCCCCACACTCCCAAGCCTGTTGATACGAATGATGCTGATTTGGACCAGCTCAGAGGTTCACCACACCCAATAGCTGCCTCCCAATGTGATTCAGACAAGCCACAAACAAATGTCACCAGTCAGCTATGTGAAAGAACGTGTGACCTCGTTGCACATGCCTCTTGCACACCGAAAACAGAGTTAAATTCTTTATAAGCTTTCACACACTCTTTGGTAAAACTCTATAATCCTACTGCTCTTAGATTATTTCCAATTCCCTTTGTGTATCTGCTGTACACTTGCCCTTACTGGAATTTTATAGTCAAATCATTCACTGAATTAAATTTCTTCATCATATATCTTTAAAATTTCCACTTTCCAGCTTCAACATCTTCTTTTTCTGACTTTAAACACTTTTGACTCTAGCATGAAGTGCAGAACAGCAGTGCTGTACACAACCTTAGCCTGTGAATCATTACAACATCGTAACACAATCTAATTAAAACACTAGTATCAGTTCATGGTTCAGACATATAAAGAAGTGTTTGCCATAGAGGAGCAATGATTGAAAATGTACTGAGCACAGTACATAAGTTCCTAGTTAAAAAGTGTTTTGTGTAACTGTAGTGGGAGCAGGCAGTTCCCTGAGTCCTGCGGTGATGCAGCACAGTGTTTGACCTGCCTGGCCACTGGATGTCATCCTTGCTCTGCTAGGATGCATGTACAGGACCATTCTCTCCAATGCAGGTACTGACTACCTATACATGAGTTAACTTCTGATGCTTAATGAAGAGTACTTCAACTTACACAATCATATGTTTGTGCTGCTAAAGGGAAGGATGATTTAGAATGATTTAGAAGGGCCCTTAAGGGACCCTTAAGGATCACTGAGTCCAACTGCTGGCTGTACACAGGACCATCTAAAACTGATAGTCAACTATTTTTCACTTTAAAATAAACTTTTTTTTTTTTTTTTCTTGCTTAAAAAAAATGCACAGAGGAAGGCCAGTACCAGGCAATTTCGTTTTCACACCAGAGAAGTGTGTGTCAGGTAGGGAGTCATTCTGCCTTGACTTAGTGTGAAGATTTGCTGGCAGTGTTGGTATGGTCTGCGGGGTCACCAGCTCTGTTAGGCTTGAAAGAGTTAAAGTACACACGCCAGGCAAAAATATGGCAAAATACATCTCCTGTGGAGCTTTCTGATTATTGCTGCTGAGATATAATAGCCCAATGCCACAGCTTCTACCTAAGAAGCCTGAAAACGTAGAACATCAGTTTCAGTTTTGACCTAACCTGTAATAGCATCTGTTCTCTATTTCTGAGTATAAGAAGAAGATTCATAGTCAACCAGTGAAGGTGCATGACAATGGATTAAATTATTCTACTCAACAATCTGAGGACGCTTCTTTGAAAGCAATGAAAGATGGAGGCAATTAGCTATGTACCACTTCTGAATCAGTGAAGTAGCAGCACTGCTCTGCCTTCACAGACAGCAACCAGAGAACTCCAGTGATCCATTCCAGCAGCCTACTACCACTTGTGGAGACTTATCATCTAGCTAACACATACCCTGTACTGGCTGCAGATAAGACAGTGCTGTTGTTACTCCCAAAGGGACTCTTCTCTTCACACAGCAGCATGGTGCTCCGTGATTCACCACATTCTGTCAGTCAGCACCGGTCAGAATGGCACTGGGCTGCTGGCATCTGGCCTGTGACACAGGCACCCAGTAGCTTCTGTGGTGATGCCTTGCTGGAATGGTCTCTCACACCACTCTAAGTCTCAGTACAATATCTTCGCATTTCACTTCCCCGAATTACCCACCCACATGAATCCAAGAAACGTGACTGCTATATGAGAACTGCAGAAAATAGACCACAAACCCCCTCAGGACGTATGTTTCACATATCCTCTATTCTCTCAAAATGTAAATGTTGTGCAGGAAATAACTCATTTTCCCTCCTTCCACATTTCAAAAGCTCTGCACTGTCACATTTCCAGAAAAGTTACTGCCAACAGCACTCTACAAACTGGCAATACAAGACTGAGCGATTACGAACAGGGCAGATCGCTCCATTCAACTTTGCCAACAGCATAAATGTCTCACCCTGAGTTGTCTGTGTCTGGACAAAAGTTTTGATGAGAGTGTCTGTGGTCTGAGTGTAGAGAGAAAGAGCATATCGAAGTGACTGCAGGTCGGGACTCTTCTCCAAGAAGGTTTTCTTCAGCCCATTCCCGCCAGCATGGAAATATTGCTAGAAGTAAAAATAAATAAACAAGGGAAAAATACTGAGGAAGAATTGTAAAAGGCAACAAGTATTTATGCACTATGGATTGGAAAGAGCTGAAAAATTCACAAAATACTTCTGTATTGGGAGCCCAGCTCTTGCTAGACCAGCTGATAGCAACTGCTCATGGCTTTCCTATTCCAAAACGCTTACATGTAAATACATCCTCTCTCCCAGCACGCATCCATCGCATGACTCTATCTGGGCTTACCCAAATGTGGCAGTAGCACTCATGGCTTAATGGTTGGAACAGCAGCAACAGACTCCTGCCATCTCCTAACTGGAACAGGCTCTCCCCTCCCAAATGGGACTGCAAATGAAGCAAGGGAATGACATGGACAGAAATGGAAATCACTTACTTTGATAGTATCCAGTGCTAGATCCAAAACAGCACACTGCTTGGGAGTGAGGCTCCTGGTTTCTTCTCTCACCATATGATCCTGCAAACAATCATTATTTTTGCTATTAGTATGTCATCAGATGCTACAGGAAGAGATCCCAATCTCATCTCTCTCTCTGGATTCATGCTGTGGCTACATGGCCACAGCATTAGCTCAGCCATTTATGGAATACAGAATCTTTTATCACAGAAGATATGTCTCAGAATCTTCTATTACAGCTTTAGTTGAAAATAAGCATAATTCCTCTCCTGTAGGCAGAGAAGAAAGAAAATAAGGAAAGGACCTGGATAAACGTTAAGTAACAATTTAACAATCAGTTGGTCTCTAAAGTAAAAAACAAACAGGAGTCTTCTTGTTGCCAGTCATTTCAGAGCATCCACAACAAAGACCTTTAGACACTACCCAAAGCAAGTAATTCTGGGAACCAGATCCAGGGAAAAGTTGTTAGACGTTGACAGGTGCTCATATCACTCTTGTACAGGAATAAAAACAAACAAATAATGTGTTCTAGAAAGCACCTCTACTAACAGATGAGGTTGTTCTCATTAACGAAATCCACCATCACTAACAGCAAAGACAAATCCCTTTGGGAAGGGATGTCCTCTGCTGCAGTGGAAGCATATTCCTCTTAGGCTCTTACCTGACTGTCATATTTTGGCATTTCACTAAGCTCATTTTCTCTGGTGTTTAGTCGAAGTGTCAGGGAAACCCTGCACATTTTAGGAAGTGAAAGCTTTGCACAAACCCAAACTCTAACTGTCTGACCTTCCAGAGGATCAGGTCAGCTGGCTGCAGCCTTGGTGCTGAAACTTTCGTGAAAAATATGCAGGCAAATCACACAAATATGCAGGTTCATCCTTGCATATTTGACACATCCTCTGAACAGTCTGTGAGCCCAGCATGCACAGAGTGCAGCATCACGCATGCATTTCACACTGACAAGCTTGCTGGCCATCCTGCAGCCTAGCAGCTCCTCATGTCACATGGTGGTGCTCCCATTTCACCATCTCCTGCAGCCTGATGGAGTCTGAGCACAGCACAGCGCTGCATTAGACTTTACAGAAGATGCTGCTCAAGATGGGCTACTGCTGAGGGCTGGCCTTGGTCTGACCAGTGCAACTGGAAACAGACAAGCTTGTACTGTGCTTTCTTGATAGTAGAGATGCCTCAACAGGCCTCCTTCCATTCTCAAGCTGCTTCTGATCTGGAGAGCTAGTGCAGGAGCACCATGTTCCACAAGCTGCAATGAATCTTCTGTTAAAACAAACAAACATTTATCTCCTGTTTGATTAAATGCATCAGGCAGAGCCCAAGGCCACTTCTCCAGTGTCCTATTTTATTGAGGTGCCCAAAGTGTGATTTTCATTTCTGCTGAATTGACTTTCTGGGTTTGCCCACCAGATAACCCAAGTCTGAAACAGAAACCAGGTGGCTGGCGTTTTTCTCCTCAACATCTAACAAGCTTCTTTACCACTCAGAGAGGTCAACCGGACTGTGTCTGTGCTGCCACTGCGCAGCAACACATCAGTGCTTTCTAAGAGTTTCCCAGTGTCATTTACTTCAACACATCATGTAAAAACATCCAAGTGATGGGGCTGGTAATGCTCACAGCTACACACAGAGGAGCCCATGTCATTTCCCTGTGTGCCTGCCTTCTGCTCGTCCTACACTGCTCCTATCAAGTATTCTGCAGTTTCCAGTTTGAGAGTGAGGAGCAGACCACAAATATTTACATCAAATCACTGTGTAACTACCAGTGGAAGTCATCAAAATCTTGTCCTCGTCTCTCATATTTACTGGTGTACTGTGCACAACTATTCTTAAAAAAACCTCTGCAGTCAGAGCTTGGCTTTGCAAAGTGGAAGAGGCTGCCCCGCTTCCTGCTCTAGCTTCTGGCTGTGTGGGACAGGCAGCAGGAGCAGTTCTGCTTGCACCAAAGCAGAGTGGAAAGACCTGGATAACAAATGGGAGGCAGGTATCTGGCTCCAAGGTGCCAGTTTTACGGTTGGTTTTCCAAGCGTTTGAAAATACACTGGGAAATTGTTTTTTCATCCGGACAGGAGTCTGCGCTGATCAGATCTGCCAGTCTCAGCTTTCAGCTGACTAATATGATTCACTGGGGATCTTTTCCTACTGTTCTATTTAAGACAACTAAAGGCTTAAAATCCGTGTTATAATTTTCTCAGGCTTTTAGTGAAATGGCAAAACAGACAGGAGAAGGACTTCGAGTAGCTATTTATTCATGCCTTCTCTGCTAGCTTGTACATGCCTGTAAAAACAGAAAATCCATGATGGTTATGCAGACCCAAACAATTTACATCTTCTTAACTCCTTCACTCCTCGGGAAATTTTTGGACACAATGTCAGCTCACACCATCTGTCTGAACAAAAGGTCCTCAGAATTCAAGTGGTATGGCGCTTTCATGTCTGCACACAGCCTTGATGCCACAAATAAAATCTCACGCACCTGTGCTCTAATTCTATATATGGATATGTAAATAAAGGCTCAAAAACCAACCAGGGCTTGCCTGATTTCCATGAGAACATGCATTTCTAAAAATGGAGTTCAGAGTTAGCAAAGATAAGCTTTATAGTAACTCTAGCCAAAGACAGGCTGCTGTTGAGAGCTGGCCTCGGTCTGACCAGTGCAAATGGAAACAGAAAAACTTCCAGCTCATTCCTGGCAAAAGGCACTCTGTGTATCTTAAAAAATTCCAGTAAAGAGGAGATTGGGAGGAAGTGAAAGATAACAGTGAATGGCAGTGACTATGCCTGAGAACACAGACGCACAAGAACTCATAGCTGTCTGCAAAAACTTGTCCTGGTGACCTGGGGGGAGTAACAGGGAGAATCCATCTTGTCCTTTGAAACCAGAAGTCCATTAAGACAGCAGGGAGGGCTTCTTCTCTGCATGTTGGGCACTCATCCTGCTGTTTTTGAAAGGAGAAAGGGATACTCACGGGAAGAGGGGGTTGCATTTGGAGACTGCATTCCAGTTCCCACTTTCCCAGCCTGGGTACAAAGCTCCTCTCTGTTCATTTCTCCCATGGGAGTTTTTGCTTTCTTTGAAGCAGAAACAGTGGAGGTGGTACAATCCTCAAGAGTCACCATGTCACCAGGGAGGACAAGCTAGCAGTCCCCAGCAAAAGTGGTAGATGTCAGCTATTCCCTTGAGAGCCACACCTGAAGAGTGTTAACTCTTTTATTACAGTCTCAAAAAAAAAAAAAGCCCCTCGTGCATACAATCAGAGGATGGCTTGGGTTGGAAGAGACCTTAACGCCCATACATTTCCATCCTCCTACCGTGGGCTGGTTGCTCCCACCTACTCACCTCCTCAGGGCCCCATCCAGCCCATCTTTGAGCACCTCCAGGGATGGGGCACCACAGCTCTCTTGGCAGCAGCACCAGCACCTCACTGCTGCTCTCCGAGAAAAGAATTCTCTCCAAACTTCTAACCAATCTAAGTTCTTCACTTTGGAGGTTACAGAGCACTGGAATAGACTGTCCGGGGAGGTTGTGGAATCTCCTTTTTTGGAGATACTCAAAACCTGCCAGGGTGCTTACCTGTGCAATTTGCAGGCTCCTGCTGTAGAAGGAGATCTCCAGATACATGATCTCCAGAGGTCCCTTCCTACCCCTACAACTCTGTGATTCTGTGCAATGAGACATGCATGCCCAGATCCTTCCTAGGACTTCTAATAAGCACTACTTTAAATGAACTGCGTACCGTCCTGAATCACAAACACATACAATGTGACTGCTGGGCTAGGGAAATAGATAGTTAAATAAAAGCTAATGTAATAAAGGCATGTAATAAAGGCATGAGACAAAACACAATGGGAAGAGATGAATGTATTTTGGAACTGCACTGATCACTTAGAAGAATGCTCTCGCCATGGGAAGTTCTTCCTGATCACCCTCCAAGACACTGTCATCTTCCTATCTGCACAATCTGTGAGCAGTGACTTGATATTTAGACTTTCTCTTGCACTGTATCTGCTTCATAGCACAAGTCAAACCACAGCACAGGACAAATAGATTCTTGTAAGGCATCGCTGATTTCATACCACTCCTGTTGTGACCACTGGCAATGGCTTACAATGAGGTGGAGTGCACTTAGTAATGCTCGTGCCATGCACTGTCACGTCATGAGGTGTCAAAACACATCAACACAGCCTTCATGCTAACTGCCATTTGCATGTAAAGAGAGCCCACACAGATAGAATTTACAGACACAGGCTCTGTTCCATAAGGAACAGTTATTTTTGTATATAATTCATCAATAGCTACCGCAAGTATCTTTCCTACTGATAGCTCATTATCAGGATCATATAAGGGACTCCCTTTTACACAAGAGACGCAGAGGAACTGGTCAGATATCAAAATCTCTACTTTTTTCCATTTTGAATAGATAAATCAAATTGACCTCTGCCTGTAAGAGATAAACTACTTTACTATTAAACGCAGAAAAAAATTGAGCAGTTAATATAAACACGATGCTAATGTTAGCAGGATGTATTTAAATGAACATTTAAGGCATTTAGAAGAAAGCATTTCTCTGTAAGTGTGTTCAGCCACAAACCACTGGAAGCACAAGCCATGCTACTCACTACTACACTTCCATGCTCAAACACAACGACATTAACACAGACCACACACAATACCTTCAACTTTGACAAGTGTCCCAGCTCTTTAGCAGCACTGAAAATCAACTGTGTGCCCTATGATTGCAAGAAGGTAGGAAAAAAAAGGAGGGAAAAAAACATTATACACAAGATTTGCATACTTTTTCTTTGAGCAAGTCAAACCAGTTCCCAGACAGAACTTTACATAACAACCCCAAGGCCTATCTCAACAATCCTTCTTGTTACTATATTATCGAGTATAAGACCTGGCATTTCTGCAGATGCCAAATCCAGATCTACATCAGAGCATGACACTGTGCTAACTGGTTTACTCTTGCTTCAGCAGCCATACATTTAAATAGGATGCACCCTGTTGCACAGGGCTTCACAGGTTTTAGGGAAGGCAACGTACTGGCTTCACCTCCAGGCACTCCTCTAGAGTTCAAGTCATCTAAATACATGTAGATAAGCACTGGGTAACATCAGTTTAAGCAGTGATATACAATTGATGACAATCTCTCTAGGAAAATGCAGCCCAATCAGTGATGAAAGGGGTTAAGAATGTATCAGGTCAGAAGCAAAACTAGATCTGAACAGTTTCCAGATGAGGCAAACAGAGTATATGTTACAGCATCTCCTTCATATGTCAAAAACTGGCAATGGCTCTTCTTCTCCACTGTGGCTTACTGATATTGTATGACCAATGAAGAAACAAAAAATGATGATAAATCCCAAAGACAGGAAATTTTGCTTTTAGTCACTCACACACTGATAAAATAAAGCTTTGAAATATTTTCCCTGCAATAGTTACAATAGAAATATTTTTCCTTTCCACCATCACAACATTTCTCTGCTGTATAATAAATACCTCTTTTGCCTGGGAACTTAAGCCCAGTATGAAATGAGAAAGACAAAAGCAATCAAACTAATTCTCTAGCCTCCTTCCCAGACATGTTTTACGAGGTTCACTGAAATTCATTTTCTTCCATTTTGATCTCTTTCATTGATCTGCCTTTTTCTAATGAAGTCACAGCTGCCCATTTCTTCATTCAGAATAAAACCCTAGCCTACTGTAACTCAGGCCATTAATTGTGTATCCATCATATTGTGAAACTTTCTTCTCCACTTCAGCCCTCTGTGGCTAGCAGGATTTGGGCTTCCCCATGAAGCTACAGGCTCTTTCCTTCTTTAATGTCATTTTCATCATCTGTCTCAGAAAAGCCTGAGGTATGTCAGGGGAGATCTCTCAGTGACAATCTTTGGCTCTCCTCAGCTTGTAATGAGTTATTAGAGGCTACCATTAAAAGTACATTAAAAGTGGTCTGTCTTGGGACTGGTGCTCTTAATGTCTTTATCGCTGACATCGATGACGAAATTGAGTGCACCCTCAGCAAGTTTGCTGATGACACCAAGCTGAGTGGTGGGGTTGGCACGGTGGAAGGAAGGGATGCCATTCAGAGGGACCTCGACAGGCTGGAAAGGTGGGCCTGGGTGAATTTAATGAGGTTCAACACAGCAAAGAGCAAGGTTTTGCACTTGGGCTGGAGGAATCCCAGGCATCCATACAGACTGGAAGGAGCAGTCCTTGAGAGCAGCCCTGCAGAGAAGGACCTGGGGGTCAACAGGTCCTCAACATGAGCTAGTAGGGTGTGATTACAGCTTGGAAAGCAAGTGTTATCCTGGGCTCCATCAGAAGAGGGGTGGCCAGCAGGGACAGGAGGGTGACTGTCCCTCTTTACTCTGCTCTTGTGAGGCTCCATCTGGAGTACTGTGTCCAGGTCTGGAGCCCCCAGTACAAGAAAGACAGAGAGCTGTTGGAGAGGGTCCAGAGGAGAGCCACACAGATGATCAGGGGCTGCAGCACCTCCCCTACGAAGACAGGCTGAGGGAGCTGGGCTTCTTCAGCCTGGAGAAAAGAAGGCTGCGGGGTGACCTCATTGCAGTCTTTCAGTACCTAAAGGGAGCCTGTGAACAGGAGGGAGTCAACTCTTTGAAAGGGTTGATAACAGCAGGACAAGGGGAAATGGTTTTAAGTTGAGGGAGGGAAGAATTTAGGTTGGATATCAGGGGGAAGTTCTTTACAGAGAGAGTGGTGAGGTGCTGGAACAGCTGCCCAGAGAGGCTGTGGATGCTCCGTCCCTGGAGTTGTTCAAGGCCAGGTTGGATGGGTCCCTGGGCAGCCTGGTCTGGTATTAAATGGGGAGGTTGGTGGCCCTGCCTGTGGCAGGAGGGTTGGAGATTCATGATCCTTGAGGTCCCTTCCAACCCTGGCCATTCTGTGATTCTGTGATACATATAAATGTTATCAGAGGTATCACCTGGGGGCTTCCCAGCTGAATGCCAGAAATAAGATTTCAGGGACAATCAGACACATTGTTGGGTAGCACTTTGTACACAGTTGGATGTTTCTGCTTGGGAAAGCATTCAGAGAATACAAAGCTCATCTCTGGGGTCTGCTGGCTCTCTATGGACCACATTTACCCAAAGGTCTCCAGTAAATGCAGTTCTCCATTCTACAGTCCTTCTTCTCTCTCCTCTGCCATCCTTTCTTATCTCAACAACTTTCACTGTTCACTTAACCACAACTGACGTGAACACTGCTCATCCCATATCCCTGGAATTTAAACTCAGCAAGATGCAAGACCAGAAATATTACATGGCCCTTTGTGCCTGTTTATGCCAACCAGTTTGCCTTCGCAGTTGATGACTTCTTCAGTATTCATTTGATGCCTTTTAACTCAGTGCTCTGTGGAGCAGGAATTAGGATCTGTTGCAAAAATGACTGTTAAAAGTATTTTTTTTTTTCCTTTGGATTGAACTTAAGATCAGCCTCACTGATGTGTTCCCCTGAGCAAAAAACCTTCTTCATATCTGCCAGTGGAAAGATCAGGTATCTTTGTACAGAAGAAAAGCGTGAGCAGCTTACAGCAGTAATAAAGGGAAACTGAGCTCTGCTCTAGGGACACTGGACACCCTCTTCTCTTTACAACAGTCCAGAATTGAATTTCTAAATGAGATGCTTTTTTCTTTAGTTTTGCCACCTTCTGAAATTGCTCAAACTCTGTGATTCCATGACCTGAATTCAGACACCCTATGAAATTGCTCTCACCATAACCCTCACCTGGCCCTCACTGATCATCAGCCTTTTATGTTTGAATAGAAATCAATACAGAGTGAACATTATTGACTTTATAGCTAAACAGAAGCTCTTGGTAACTGATTAAATTCATAACTCTTAAGGGAAAAAGGTGTAGGCAAGGATGGCTAATGCATCCATAAGTGAAAGCTTTTGAAATTAGACAAGGAGCTTAACTTGATGCCAGTACCTTACAGGAATTCTAAAAACAACTCTCAATTTTTTTCTGTATTTCCAACAAGGAAAATAGGACATAACTGCATTCAGAGAGACACAAACAGAGATTTCACTTTGGGACACACCAGATTATCCAAGGGACACAGCTTCAAACAGTGTTTTGGTACCCAGTACTGAATGCTGTCAGACACATCAGCTATTCAGTGAGACTGATCATAAGGCTTTTGGTCTTAAAACCCAAGGTACTGAAGACTGGGGACCAACCAGAAAAACAATTAACAATTGCTTTTTTTTTTTTTTTTTTTTTTACAACCCGGACTTTGAAAAAATGAAGTAGCTCCAAGATACACTAATGTTAACATTTCTTGATCCAGTCTTTCCACTTTTCATTGGATTCTTAATCTTCATATATATATTTCAGCAACATTAACTAGCCTAGGCACGTAGCCTGCCTGCTGCAGGCTTCAAAAGAGGGCAGGTCAGTAACACTGAGCAATACCCAGTGACGCGATACGCTTCAAGGAACAAAGCTGCTCAGATAACTGCTTTGCGGCGCTTCTTGCCCATTTTGCTAATCCTCATCAATCAGTGCCAATCTCTGTCAATGTGTCTGCAAGAAGAAGTTATTTTACTGCCGTGCCGTTTGTCATCAGTGCTGGAGAAGCCTAATGAAAAACTGGACAGCTGCTTTCTCTGCCAAGTGGTATTCTTGTAAACAAGACGCTCAAGAAGTTATTAGTTATTCATGGAAAACATATTGCAAAGTTTTACAGACAGCATTTATTCCAGGTGCAGCTATAGGGAAATAAGGCGACTATGCTTAGATATTGTGTACTTTTGAGAGAAACTGCTCACAACAGGATTGATTCAAATGTCAAGGACAGAAGACGAGGGATAATTAAGACTCCTATGAATTGCTTCTGCTTAGCTTTTGACAAACACAGCTGGAAAGAGGACAGACCTTGGACAGCATCAGTTTTCCAGGTCCCTTCCGCATCATTAATTTTACCTTCCTAAACTTTTTTGGAAATCTGAAACAGGTCCACAGTCTGCAACATGGAGATTTTGAATTTCCTGTTAAAGATCTGTGTTTTTTCCCCCAGTAAAAGCATTTGGAAAGAGATCATCAGCTGATTCAAGCCTAATTGCTAGAAGCCAAAGGAACTGTACTGATTTATATTCCCAGAGACTCCAACTATCACACTTTAGCTCTGCTACTGCTCCATTGACAAAGTTAGGAAACAAAAGCCTACTGTCTTTTGAATTTCAGTCCTTTCTTGGAAAACGTATCATTACTTGGGCTTATTTTCTGAGACACATTAATGCAAGGAAGTTTTATCTGACATTGTACATTCCTTTCTTAAATCTTTTATCTTCTATATTCAGCAACAATGAGACCTGCCCCTTTGTTAGCAGCATTTAAGTTCATTTAAAAAGCTTCACTAACCTATCAGAAATCGGACTTTTTAAGGTGCCACAGCATACTAAACACTGAGGGAATAGGTTTAAAAGAGGAAATGAAGAAGAGGAAATAACATCCTCTAGGTACAAAGGTCTGAATACATGCGCAGGTCACTGACCATCATTTTACTGAAGGCTAAGAAAGCTTTTTCTCCCCACCAAGACAGCCCTGGATTCTTTTGAACCTAGCAAGCACAAAGGAGAGGTTTGATTTAAACTAATACAAGCTTAGAAAGTCTCAGAAAAGCTCTTAAAAAGCTCTACACTCTCCTCCAAGAATCGCTTTGGACTATTCACAGGGAAACCTAAAGAACAGTCAGTTTGGAAGTCATATGTAAAATCTGTCTGCAGCTTAAGGAAAATTTGTTTTTATCCTGCACCATGTATTCATTTAGTGAAGAAAAGTCTGGCGAGTTGGGAAAAGCACAGCAGGAGCGAGCAGTGGAGTGCTACATGAACGGCCGCAATGTGCCGTGTGAAGTAAATAAAGGCAGGCTTTGGAGGAATCATTTGTGTGTGAATTAAGCAACTCCTCATTGACCTGACCAGTCACTGATGAAACTATCGCTTTGTTCCAAGGGAGAGAGAAAGAAATATAACTCTAATCTGTTAATATCCCCAAGAGCTGTGTGCTGAACTTCAAAATCAGGATTCCCAGATAGCTATGTTTGCATATCCACTCACCCAAGACAGAGAGTGTTTAATTAAATGTTGATCTTTACTTAAAACAAGCGAGGCATGAAGTGCTCCGTGAATTACAGGAGATCATGTTGCTACTAATCTCACAACACACCACCAGTCAATACCCAGAGAGGCAGAAGCCAGTCACCTGAAAGTCATTAAGGCACTCAGTCCATCAGTGCCAGGCTACCAAGTGCCCTATCTGCACTGCATCACTCACACAGCTGCATGCTGTCTCATCTGAGCGCCACCCTACAGAAAATCTTTCAAAAGCAGCTCAGAGTGGAAGGGAAAAGATCAGGTTATCTTCCCCATGCTAAACTAATTTACATGGAACAGATAGGACTGGAGAATAGCAGGCACTAAAGCACCTTGCAGTGACCGACTCACGCAAAGTTAGAGATACTGCAGTGTGTAGAGGAGCTTCTACCTGAGAATGCCTTCCGTGACCACTATCAGAAACATATCACATCTCTAGCAAGTTTACAGAAAAGAGAGAAATTAAATATTCCAGAAAAGGGACTCTTTCAACCATGAACATCCTCTCCACTTAAGGTCTGTGGAAGTGTTCTTGGAGGAGCCCGAAACCAGGGGTCTACTGAACATACAGAGGTATCATCAGGACTTTCTCCTGCCGAGGGCTGGGAGGAGAATGAGTTACATTGCTGAGACCCCGTCCCCTCTAAAGACTGCTTCTTAAAGCAGTTCAACAGAAAGAAACAAATTTCATCTTCTTAATCATTTTTTCTTCCTTTCTGGATTGAAAAGAAAAACAGATGATCACTCCTAACCTGAGCTCGGAGCAAACAGTCTTTAGCAAATTTATGCCTCACACTGATTTTGTGCTTAGCAAGGATGACAGCACCGTATCTCGGTGGTTCTGTTTAAACTCATCATCATCGAGGCCAGACGCAACGGTGCTTTCAGAGCAAAACATCCTTACTGCAAGTTGCAGGTTTGCATCATTAATCTACATGCTGCAACCCAAGAAATCCACTCAAATTATTTAGGCAACTGCTAAATAGTGAAAACCACTATTGTTCTATTCACTACTGGGATGAAATAAATTAGCATTAATTAGTCACAGACCACAAGTTCTCTCCAAAACAGATGAAAAGAAGTCCTGGATCATTTCCAGATAATGAGGTTATGGTTCAAACTTTACACTGCCTACAACTGAGTGTCATCTCCAGAGCAGCTGGGTGTGCATGACTGACATTTAATCGACTGCTGTGGTTTCTCAGAATTGGAAAAGAGGTTAATCTTTCATTGCTAAAAAACGTCCCCACATTAATGACACACATTCATTCAGCACGTCCACACAGCTGAACAATTATATAAAAGACCGCTCTGAAGGAAAACTGGACACACTTCCAGTTCCCCAACTTCAGAGATAGAGAAACCATGCCAGCCCATACTGATGTTAAAACACCATGGAAGATGTAATTAAAAAACAATGCTAAATTAACCACTTTTATGCAGAGGAACACCTGATCAATGCATGACAATAATTAGGCCAAGTGTTTACAGGCATTGTTCTAATGCCATGAAGCCAACACTAACTGCCAAATAAGCCCTCTTACACAGTTTTCTCTAAGGGACTACAAATCAATGTGAGTTGATATAATTGGCGACTCCTGTTAGATCATGGATATTGAACTGTTTTTTTGTTTTTTCTTTCTATAGTGTGCTCTGTATCTTGCTAACCCACTATAAATAGAGCTGCTCTCTTACTTTAATAGATGTGTTTTTCCATCCTAGAGCAGTCTCCGTGCAGACAAATTTACCTGGACAGATGACTCATTAGGCAAGGAGCTGAGTTACATGGGGAATGGCAACACTTTCTGCTATGAGTCAGGAAGGAGAAAATGCTTTACCGTATGGTCTGTAAGAGGAGGCAGCACAATCAGCTTCTCCATGGTATTCATTACCACCCTCCAGAGCTCTTTCAGCACCCGTTTTAGCACTGTCTTTTCACACACAGTTGCAAACAGTGTCAGGCTGCGGGGAGAGAGCAAGAAATGAGTAAATTCAAAATGCAATTTCCAAGGAATAAGGAGATGTGTATGGGAGAACCAGTGTCCCACCCAATGCAGTTTTTCATAACAATTGCTCTAGAGGTAAATTAAAAAAAATCTTCCTTTTTCATAAAGTACAGTATGCCTTCGTTCTTGGAGCTCTAGGGCTAAAGCCATTGGGATTACTGACATCTTTGATCTTAGCAATTTCTGTTTATGGACCTGCAGATTATGCAGGATATCACTAAATTGTTACTTGGAATACTCTCATCCATAACAGGCACAACCAAGCTGATTCCTCTTAAGGAACTTCCTGCTGTGTGGGGCTTACAGAGTAAAAAGGAAAAAAAACATACAAATATGGAATAATGGGTTTATATCTTCATGGTTCATTATTACGATCCTTACTGAATAACCGAATGAATACTGCCCATACTATTATGCATACTGTTACTGCAGAAGTTTCTGCCTTTGATAGCAGTTGAAGTCCTTAAATGAAAACCACCTCAGAGCAATGACAGGACTAATCTAAATATTGTTGCAACTGGATTCATTAGCAATCACCTACCACGTGCTTATTATCTTTCATATAAAGCAGAATGCTTTATCTCTCTGTGGATTCCTCCTTTACTACTGTGCAGGCTACCAAAAAGGCCAAGAAACATAAGATTTTCTTTGAAGCCCAACAATCACTTCCAATGGCATTTTGTAACCACACTGGGAGAGCTATAAAGGAGGAACTCTGCAGCCACTAACAGTGCACAGATGGTAGCCAGCTCTTCTACAGAATGTAACATAGATTTCCTATTTTACCCACAGCCAATTTGTAAACGAGTGAAACCGAATAGGAACAAGATTGATGTGGGTAGGATGCTGGAGGCAACAAAAATGATTTTCCTTCTACAGAACAGGGAAGAATATACTCCAGGCTTAGACTATGACTTGTGCCATGGTTATATGAAAAGTTTGTAGCACCCTAAGCTTCCTCTGATTCAAAGGAAGGCATCTTCTGAGGATCAGTGAAGGCATACAGGGAAAATGCTCAAAAGAGAGGGCTCCTAGATAAATGCTTGCTGCAAAGGGTCACTTACCACATGGTAACAAAAAAAGAAAAGAAAAAAAGATGAGATGATGAATTAAAAAAACAACAAACTTATTATTTTAAACGTGTAGGTTTTCATTTCTCTCACAGCATTTGATAGGAAAATATCAGGCCACACCTTTCAAAATAAAGAACTGCTGTACAACAACAGGAAGTTTAACTTCATACTAAGAGAAAGAATATCCTTTGGTGGACTGAGAGCTGTTAAGAATTATGTGCAGATAGCAACAGAAAGTCCCTGAACAACTGAATAATGTTGCATTGTGTTAATGGCAACAGTTAATTAAAGCAATGGATCTACAGTTCATCTGAGTCAAGCTTGATCTGCAGAAAGCTTGTGTACATCACCTAGCTCAGAAGTGTATTTTATAGTCAGAACAGCACTGGCTATTGAATAACAGGCTGTGTATATATCCAGTAAGCATTGCAGCATGCTTGCTAATTGGCTTTAGAGTAGTTTGTATAGGAGATACATGTAGAGTTTACGGTGTGCACCAGTCTTTTCCACTACCTGATCAGCAGTGCATTTTGCTGATTGCTATAACTGCCAGAGGCAAAAAGGGAAATGAGGGTGAGATATGGCACTGAATGTAGATTGAAGAGATTATCCATGGCATGAGAAAAAGACAGATATGGGAAGAAAAACCATTAATCTTTCCTGAGAATTCACAGGCTGGACAACTCAAGAGCAGCTCAAGAACGTGGAGCTATTCTTCCTTCCCCCACCGCATTCCCAATCTGATGTAATGTATGTGTAGCATGTATCTGAGCACTCACTTTCCATCCAGGAAATCCATTAATGGCCTCAGGACATTATCTGCATCTTGTGCAACCGTGTTTCTGGCATTTGCAGGAACATTTCCTGTCCCTTTCACTTGACAGAGGATATCAGACATCTGCTTGACACATTCATCAATACGAGCCTGAAAGCTGGGCAGGTAAGAGAAGCAAAACCAAGATTATCAATAGCAGATCTTGCCACTGGTACATAAAGGAAAATATTGCAAGTCTATAAACTAGGCACTCAGTTATACACTCTTCCTCCCTGAGATCTGCTCTTTATTTACTTACTAATATCTGTTGCCAAGAGGCATGCTATCCAGTTCCTCATGACCCATCCAAAGTCTTGAAGATCACAGAGACAGCCTGAAAGCAGGTACTGATGGAAACCAGTCCACTGCCATACAGGCTGTGTTATACCAAAATGTCAAACTGGGATGTGGGGCTCAGTTGCACAATGAGCACGCTGTGCTCATCGACATGCAAGAGGCATACATAAAGCACAGCTACCCTTCTATCTTTTACTGCACAGAAGAGGTTCAAAATGAAATAATACAGTGGTTAAATATGATGAAAAGCACAACAGAACCATCAACATATCCACTCAGAGAATAAAAGGAAATACTATGACATTTTAAAGAACAATTTCTAACCACAGACATGACATTTAGTTATCCACTAAAGGCACAGAAGCTTGCATCAAGGAGGAGAAACCAGTGCTAGTAGCTCAGGCAAAGATTTAAGAGCAGAAACACCTGCTTTATGTAAGTGGCACGAACTCTTGTGTGACTCATTAGGGCACCCATGTATTGGGTCCCAGCATAAAACTCCCTCTGCCATGTGGCTCTAACCTTCCTTCCCAGCCCATCACCTCTTCCTTTTCCTGCAGTGCCACTCTCCAGTCTTGTGGCATTTCTGCTTCACTTCCAACCTTCATCTCCCTGGAGCAATTCCAGACTGATGGCGTGTTCTCCGCATGCAGCCTCCCCTTCCATCTTCCCTTCTCTAACAGACAGGAGCTTGCAGCAACCAGTTGTGGCTACAACAGCTTAACCAGAAGAGTAAGCCACATCAAATACAACAGTACCAACAATCCCCTGTACTGCTGGCAGCCCTTATTCTGTTGCAGGGTAATCTCATACCACAGTTCTTCCAAACAGCACACTGGCTGTGAAACCCTTGCTTGAAGACACTGCAAGCCCCCTGCCAGGGAATTAAAAAATAAATGATTTTTTTCAAAAGTAAAAGTTAATGCAGGGCAAAATTATCACCAATTACAAAAAATGGTGAAACAGTTACTGTGGCAACGGTTTACCCGAAGCTCTTGCACACATACAGGTTGACAGGAGCCCTTGGCAGCAGTCAGTTAAACCAGCCTGACCTCTGCAGTCAGACAGGGCCCTCTGCTCCCCCACTCCCGCAGGAATTCCTTTCCTCACTCCTGTCACTTCCAAGAACAAAACAGCAGCTAGCCTTGCATGAAGCATGAGCCCTTTCAAGTTTCCCCTTCTCTGTTGAAATCCTTTAAAGCACAAAATGCTTCTGTTTGTAGACATAGCCCTCTCTCAGCACAGAGGTGGCAAGGTGCTCCAGATACATGCTGCTTTCCCAGCAGGTGCAAATTAGCGCACGCAGATGAAGCACGGTAAGATCTTCAGTGTCAGGTTGCACAGCGTTGTAGGAGCAGATGTTTACAGCTAGGTATAGAATATCGTGCATATCTGTCTTACCTCCCACATTTACATCAGAAGCTTCTGCTTACGTAGTGCACTGCAGCTTCACTTTTCATTCCCTATTACTGCTATGGAACAAGTGAAGCATCTGAGCTGTGTGACTGGTTAATCTCTTGCTGGCACATCTCTCAAACTCTCCATGGTATGTATGCTGATGCTGAATAATCTCTTTAAATCATATTTGCAAATGTCAAGATGGTACCCTAATTGTCTTGTAGCAGTGACACCATGGAGACAGGTTTCAGATACTAAAACTCAAGCCCTAATTAAGATTTCTCACTCATCCTCCACCTAATTATGAATCTTATCGATTCAACTCAGTTACTACTCAGATCTCTCCATTTCTTGCTATACCATCCATTACTGGCAATGGGAACTCCCCATTAGCTCTGTCTGCTCAAATCCAGATAAAGGCTGACAAATCCTACCACGATTTTTGGTCCTAAGTACTGCAAATCTGTAGCCTGTAAAAAGCCAGCTTGGTACAATTTGCCTTATTTCCCTTACCCAAGTTTCTGCTATTGACTGTATGTGCCTGTATTAATCTTGTTATACAGCACAACATGAAATTAATGGGGTTTATCAGGAGAAATGGTTGCTTTTGAAGATCAGTTGGGAAACCTGTAATTCTAGATTTAGTTTAACTGACATTTTTATGGCCCACTCCAAAATTTATATTATAAATTCAAGCACATTTTCATCCTCAGGTAAAATGCATCATGATTTGAAGTAAAATTTAATTGCCATCTATTACTCCAGTAGTTCACTGAAACACTGCAACGAGTCAGTCTCAAATTCTAAACCTTTTCCCTTTGTATTCAATACTCATTTAACAATCAGAAATCAGTGAGCTGTTTCATGCATGTAGAGCAGAACATTTAAACAAGAATGCTCTTCATAAATGCTAAGTTGAAAACAGCTTTCCAAGCAATAAAAGAGCAGACAATTCTGTTACTGACAAGCACCGCTTACAGAAAAAAAATTCTCTGTGTAATTCAAATACATTTTACAGTTGAGAGATCTCTGTTTCTTAGCATAGGAATACAGAAAAGAGGGACTTACAAAGATATTCCTCACTCTCTTATGCGGTCTCAGTATTTAAAACCATGAATTTATGGGAAAAATACAATGTGGTCAACATAAATTTTTCTCTTCTTTATCTGACTGAGATTAGAGAAGGATCAAGAAAGGAGCGCTTCATGAGCAGGGACCTTGTTATACTCACCTGTTACCAAACACTGCACTCAGTTCATCCAAAACGTTGTTCAGCTTCACCTGGAGCTCTTTGAGATGGTCGCTTGCTTCTGCATCCAGCTGTGCATGAAAGAAGGGCACATAGCTTGAGCCCAGAGGGCAGTCTGTTCTCCTTTACACTGCTCTTGTTCCCTACTGAGATCACCCTTAACAAGCAGGTAAACCACCAACACTGGATTTTACCAGCTGGGATCCTTTCCTCCACTGCCTCCTGCTCTTAAAGAAGCCACAAAATCATCAACAGATACTTGTCCAACCAAACAGCAGCAAGGGCTGTCTCTGGCGCCAGCATTCTCATAATCCTCTTCCTGATATTCATAGAGTTAAGAAAGTGAATCTGCATTCCCCATGGCCAACAGAGCAAGCAGGCTGAGAAATCGGCAAGTACTGATTTATGGCCTCAAGCTGCACCAGGGGAGGTTTAGGTTGGATATGAGGAAAAACAGAAAGGGTTGTTAAGCACTGGAATAGGCTCCCTGGGGATGTGGTTGAGTCACCATCCATGGATATGTTTAAAAGCTATTTGGATGTGGTGCTCAGGGACATAATTTTAGCGGGGGGGGTTGTTAGGGTACTATGGTTAGGTTGTTGTTGGACTCGATGATCTTTAGTGTCTTTTCCAACCTGATCAATTCTATGATTCTATGATTCTACTGCATGTTACCTTGGGTTCATGGGTCATTTAGTCATTGTAAGTCTAGACTGGATGCTATTTACTTGAGTAATTCTCCATGTAGCCTTGAAAGATGCTATTTCACCTTCCGCCCTGCTGTCAGTATTCAAGCTTAAAACTAAACCAGCCACTGCTCCCAGATGATTGGACGCAGCTATTCTGAAAATCCACAGTATCACAGCAATAATAGTTGCACACTTAACAGTTTTTGAGCACAAGCAGCTCCACTTTCACAAAGATCTGGACAACTTTTTCACTGCAACTAATCAGAAGGGACTCGACCAAAAAAACATGTAGAAGCACCCCAAGCACTAAATGGATGCTGCATACGCTGTAAGGAAAGCGTGCTGCTTTATAACCAGCCCAATGCCATCTGTTTTTCCATTTAGCAGTGCCCTGTACTCCAGCTGTAGTCACCCCTCCAGCCTTGAAACACCAATTCTGACCAATCCACCTGTGTGTGCACGTAACACCCCATGATGAATGATTTGAGACCATTTGCTTTGAAAAAGTGATTTGTAAAACAGATTTTCTCTACTTACTGTAGAGGAAAAACTTTCCAGAAATGTTTGCATTCATTCCTACCTCTAAAGCAGATTATCTGTTTACCAATGTAATGGGCTAGATGCCGGTACAGTGGCTAAAAATCAGTTCAGATTTTTACATTACGTTCACATATGCAGGACTTGAACATGACAGGAACTCACACTATTATACACAGTGCTGATGCACTCTTTGTATTTCTCAGCTTCTGTTAGGGAAAGACAAGCCTTAGGGGACACAGAATCTGATCTGTTCATTTTCCTTTGGAAGGTGGCGTGGAAAACTATCAGATGCTTAAAACTGTGCAATGAAACTTGTGGATCAGAGTTCTGAAGAACAGAGAAAAACAAGCAAAAGATTGCTTGGGCCTTAGAACTTTAGGTGCTAGCCATGATTATTTTTCTTTTTTGAAGTGAATTTGTATCCCTATGATTTTTAGAGCTCCCTCATTACAAAGGCAAACTAAAGATAACATAATGCCAATCAGTTATTCCAGCCAAACTTGTGGATAACAAAACAAAACCAGCATCTATTGGTGATGCAATCTGTGACTTGTTTTACCAAACGTGACCTGGACTCAGCAATTTAACAATCTTCAAGCTTCTTCTTGCTATCATATTTCTTGATTGCAATCTGGTTTTCTTCGGGGCAGAAGAAAGGTTAAGTTCTACATCTTGGACTGCAAAAAGAGAGAGCTGAAGCAATGCTTTGCCAAGGGGACAACACCCATCATCTGCGATGACAAATGGCCTCTCCTCCAGACTAACAGCCCACAGCTTTCTGGGTGCAACTGGTAAGACAGTTTGCCAAATTTACCTTTCAGGCACCCAACCTTACCCTTGTGAAGCAAAGTCCTGATAGACATTCTGGTTCAGCAGTCACCAAGGGTGCTGTCATTCTAGAATGCCTGTTTGTTCCAAACAATTGCCACTACAAAAGGAGAAAGAATCTATACTGCATGTTATTGTTTGCTAATCCATAGGTATTAACATGATTTGGCTTGAAATTAAACATCAGAGAATTAACTGAGTGATTTAAGTCCATTAGAAAGGGGCAAGTAGATTTCACATATTAAATGACGTATCAGTCACAGAGTCCCAGTAGCACACGGTGTAACTGCAAATTTTGCCAATATGGAGAAGCAGTGATAGCAGCGTTCAAATAGAACAGTCTCCATTCTGCTGTTCAGCCAATGAATTCTAACTATATCAGCTACCACTGATAGTAGGAAATTCCACTTGGACTGCATGATAAATCTGGCAGGTAGCATGAAGCAGTATTATGCAGTTGGGTCACTACATCACTACGTCATGACCAGATCATTTCTATTGGAAGCTATCACTCAGCAGGCTTACTATATCCATTCTGTGGGTGTACTGGAGATGATTCAGAGGAAGAAAGCTAACAAAAAGTTCTCTGCTCAAAACATATGAGAGTACCAACGCCAAGGCGGCTTCTGATCCCTAAGCAAATGCTCCAGGTCTGTTAGAAATAAAGGCTGCCATTTGCATGGCTGTACGTTGAAGTTGAATGTGTGTTATGGAAGGGTGAGGTGCAAGCAAAACAGGGAGGCATTAACTCTGTATCTACATTTCTAAGTAAAAAGCAGAATCTCTTCATTTTCTGTGACTATTTGAGAGAACCTGGGCTTCAAAGTCTCATCTGAGCACATTCAAAGCTGGAACCTTCAAGGTATCTGCTTATTTGGTAAGTGATATTTACACTGTTAAGAACTTCATTTAAAGTTGATCTTTTATGGATGAAACTGAAACCACAAGATTTGTTCTGATGTGCTTCCAAATTCTCCATGAGATGCCACTCATTCTTGCTTGGTTTCTGCACACAGTGATGAAGCATGAGCAGCCAGAATTGGAAGGGTGTTTTGCAGTTGGAGAAACACAATTTTCTCTTTCCAGAATGCAGTGGATGTTAATCAATTCACTTAAAGAATTCACTTAAAGTGGATGTTAATCAATTCACTTAAAGAAACATCTTAAAGCAGGAGAGCCTGTCATATCATTTGGTCTGATGAATCAGCAAGCAGAGAATCTTGCTCTGAACTCCTACTTTAGGCTTACACAGGTTGTACGGTTTGTCTGGCTCCAGTTTAAGGTCACTGACTGCTGTTCTGCCTCCCCAGCTAACAAGTGGGAGCTCTTCTCTGCAGAGGTAACTGGGCGCAAGTTCATGCTGGACATCCCTAAAGGGATTTTCTGCACTGAACTTTCAAGCATCTCTCCTCTTTCCTACAGAGTTCAAGAGTAAGAAGCCTGGTGAGCTGCATGCAAGCAAGATTTTCAACAGTAGAGAGGCCTTAGTTATGGCACGTGGGAGGGTAAAGAGGAGCAACCAGGAGGTGCCATAAATCCTTTGAGAACTTTCCTATAAAACCTTGGCTATTTCTAAGTTCTCCTCTAATTCATGATTCAGGTAGGCAACTTAGGACTTAAAATGTGGAATAACACTGGCTAAGCATTAAGAAGAGAGTTTCCCAGAGCATTAATTGTACAGCTTAACTTGTAACTGAAAATTAAAATTGCATGATGATAATCTGCTGCTTCTTGGTAGCTAATGCTCTGCGTTCCCTAGGCAGTGCTCATCTCCAATATTCACTCTGTACACTTGACTTCAAGGGGAAAAGTGCAGAAATGTTTTAAGCTAGGTTTTCACAGCATGCATAGACCCAGCAGTGGGGAAAACATAAGAAGCTTTTAATTTCAGTGCTTATGAGTTCATAATTTAGAAAAAAAACGAAGGAAATAATGGGCTATAGAAAGCAGTTTCTCACAAACAAAATGAGAATAGCTTATTGTAGTATCACAGTGTACAGACACAAGCCTCTAGGAAAGCTGCAGTGGTGGTTAGAAAATGCAGGTCACATCAGGTTTCAGTAGGTAATGTATGAAGAAATAAATGGGGCCAAGATCAAGAAACACTAGCAAAGAACCTATACAGCCCATTTTAACAAAGAACAATCCAGTTTCAAATTTTATTTATGTACAATTATGTACAGTTTCTGCCCAGCACTCATTTGCAATTCCACTGCCTATTATGCTTTTTATGCAAACTGTAACTCCATATATTCTGCCTTTCCGAAATCTGCATCAAGAATGTATGGAATGCCTCTGAGCCACACTGAAGCTGTTCTGATCCTGCGAGATCAACAGATCTCAGATAGGAAATAAAATATTAATGATGAATGCTAAAAGTAATCTAAAATACTTTTTCCTATGAACTGAAAATGTATGCGTGTGTTCCTTGGGATCTCAAGCAGAGACAAAGAGAGACATTCTGCAGAGAGGTCTCTGATGCACTGATGTCCTGAACTTCCCAACTAGTAATGTTCCAGGATCACACGATGTCACATATGAAACCAAGAGACAATTGTTTGCAGTTTTTTACCTTCTGAGTAGTACAGGTTGGGAAAGAATATGAGAAGTGAGGACAAAAAAAATATTCCCCACATGCAGAAAAAAAAAAAAAAAGAATAGGAAGGCACTGTATTCAGGACTCAAATTCCATGAGATAGTACCAAGTAAGCACTTCCCTTTCATGTTATGCCATTACACTGCATGGTGCCTACAGGTGAGCCCTGAAGCAAGAAAATGACAGCATGCTTGTCGACATGCTATGTTTCCAAAGCAGGTGTCTCACCAGTTGACACTGGTCAATCTGCATCAGAAAAAGGACTACTCCAACTGCAGATCTGTTTACTCCCTCAAAACAAAGA
Source organism: Centrocercus urophasianus (assembly GCF_019232065.1). Lineage (NCBI taxonomy): Eukaryota > Metazoa > Chordata > Aves > Galliformes > Phasianidae > Centrocercus > Centrocercus urophasianus. The sequence goes on from NW_024885421.1 coordinate 319,949, forward strand.
TCTAGCAGATTTCAACTCAAGAAGCAAAGCACTGCTTAGTCACCACGAGGAAAATCCCTAAGGAAAGCAAACAACTCAGGCACCTAGCACAGCACAAGATGCTTCTGGTAATCAGTGGCAGCCTAATGAAGTGGAAAGCAGCATTTGAAAGGAGAAGAAAAAAGGCCACTTCCAAAAAACAGCTCCCTAGCATGTTTGTCAGTTTTTATCCTACATGTTTTATCACTCACAGTTGGAGTTCCTCTCCATTTTTTTCATTCAATTCCATTATTTTTTCCTGAAGAAAAAAGTGTTTAGTTACCATTGTTATTGCAATGAGGAGCATATATGATTTTATTTCTTGATGTAGAGGTAAGAAATTAAGATTGTTGAGATCACATGTGAAAGAATAAAAGCAGTTTCCCTTGCACCATGGGGTAGATCTTTTTACTGAGATTTTTGCAACTTCTTAGAATTCTGCCACTAAACACCAGAAAGATTTGAAACAGCATGCAAGCAAAAACTGAGCTGCCCATCAGCAAAGTGAACTTTCCTCTTGGCATACAGCTCACAGCACAATTCTACCACAACACAACCAAAGAAAATGCACTTAGGCTTTGAAAACTATTTTTTCCTAACATCAGAATCAGCAGCCTTTTCTTCAGCTTCCTGAGTCTTGAAAAGCAATGAAAAAGAAAAGAAAACAAAACAAAACACACTGATTACATCATAGCAGAAACAGTGATTCAGAAGAGAAAAGTCTTATTTCTGTACAAATGGCTGTACAAGAACAAAGAACAAAAACTAAGAAAGGTATTTACATTCATGGAGCAATCTGAGTATCCTATCAGTTCAGAACTCATAGATTTGTTTGTCTGCATACATTAGATATTGGACATTTAATGCCAGAGGTACCATTCCACATTTATATGCCATGTGAAAGGACTTGATGTCTACAGTTCTCAGACATATCTGTCTTTGTTGTGAAACCACCAGCCATGCCCACATTTAGCCCATATAAGCACAGTATATACCCTGTTCTTTCCTCCTCCGTGCTGCTCTGTGCCCTGAAACATTTGCTCCTACATCTTACAAAAGATATAGAAGAAGAGTCCTCAGGCAGGCTGTCCCCCTCATACTTGCTACAGTGCCAGGTGTCACAGGGCTCTCCTTATGACTACAGCCTGCAGGTACAGTATGATGCAAATAACCTGTTAACTAGCAGCACAGTAAGAATGAGTAATGCTCAGTCTCTTAGCACTCTTACCTCTTTACCACCCATTGCTTCAAACATCTTCTCTAGCTGCACTCTCAGCTGCTGGATGTTATTCATCAGGATGCAGGGCTGGTGGGACAAAAGCAGGTGTCTGTCATGGCTCAGGGTGCCAATATATTTTCAACAATGGTACAGTTTGTGCCTTAGCACCCTCCCTCAGGTGCCACCGAATCTCAGATTCTCACAGTGAAATAATAGGGAAAGCAGAAAAATTTTCAGCATTCAATCCTAAAAAAAAATAAAGCCCTATTTTCTGTAGTTTGAAATGAGATGGTCAGTTCCAGAAACTCCAGATCAAAGAGTTCTTCACCTTTGTATTTTCCCTCTTAGCTTTATCACAGACAGAACAAGCTGATAAAAAATCCCTGTCAGGAAAAAGTTTGACTCCCTCCACTGCTCCTGCCAAGCTCTACTAGAGTCCAAACTGTATTGCTTTCAGCCTCTTAATGCTGCACTGTACTATCTTGAATGGTGTAAATCCCAAAAGGGGAACTGTCAGCCAGAGCAACTTTGAAGCTTAGCTGGGTTCTGCCAATACAAGTCTGAGAGCAACACTCAAGGGAGCCTTAGCAATAGCCCTGTCCTCTGCAGTTACATTCCCTAGTGCCTGTGTGTGAGGTAGAAATCACACCATGGGACAGGTCCAGGGTTGACAAGTACTTGCTTATTCTTTGTTGCTTGTTTGTTTGATTTAATATTCTGAATTATACTTAATTTCAGATTGCACAGCAAGATACTTGTATGAATGCAACAGTAAACCATAAGTGCTGCTCTGTACCAAATCTGGGGAGCGACTTGTTCCATTTCCCCCCTTTCCTTTTTTTTATCACCTCTGTGATGTATGGCTCAGATAGGAAGAGTAGTAATTAAAGTGACTCTGCAGATCGCCTTCACCTTACTCTACTTTAAAGCCAAGCCAGAACTCAATCCACAAATGTTTAGGATAAAAGCAATGCTACACTGTCAATGAGGTCAAGTACCCAGTATGAATCTTTTTTCATCAGAACAATTATGTGATTCCAGTAAGTGGAAGTGAAATCCAGCATGACTCACCAGTTTCTCCTTGGAACAGTAGGACTGGAAGCTCTTGGAGAGGATGTCAGCATACTGCATCAGCACTTTCCCAATAGTCTGTGAAGACAAGGTGTGCATGCTCCTCTAAGCAACACAAGGGATCTCCAGGAAATAAAATCAAAACCCAAGACAATACGGTTTTGCATCCACTAAGGGTAGACAAACATCTGGATGTTGAGGGTATTACCTTAGCAAACCTCCTATTATAATGAGCAACAATGACAGGGTCTGGGCACTCCAACTTCTTAATGATCTCAAAGCTCTGGTTTAGTTGGGTGAAGACATCCACCACTGAGCAAGAGAATAGAGCGTGCTCAGATGTTTGCTGGAACTAAAGCAGAAATACAAAGAGTCACTCTCAAATGGAAAGATCCAAAAGACACCAAATTCATGTGAGTCTCTGTCATCTGCAGTACTGGAGGCAAGACAACTATACCAAAAATCACCAATCCCTCAGAATTAGTCAAAAGTTCTTGAAAAGGCCTAGAGAAGCAAAACAGACAACTCTGTTAGGGCCATAGTTCACTGTCATTCATCAACTATGACAAGATAAGCATTAGGAAACATAGTATGATGCAGAGATGCACAGCTTGCCTGTCAGTTAACAAGGAAAGTAAAAGAAAACAGAGTTCTTTTTACATTTTCTTAAGATATAAAGGGAATATCTATATTAGCATCACGGTCCACATCACCAAGAGTCACTAAAACTGGATTGTTCTTGTTCTCCATTGGGAATACTTGGCAAACTAAGATTCTCTGCCTGTGGATTAAGGTTACATTCTCACTGCATGACTAAGCACATGCAGTGTGCCTTTTGTTTCAATTATGTATCTCACAAATACAAAGAGAAGAGAGAACACCAATCCACTGGTTGACAGATTAACCAGAAAAGAACAAAACACAAATGAATGAAACGCATCTTGCTATTAAACAACATCTTATATAGAAAAGTCCTACAAACAACAAGTTTCCCCAGTAGTTCAGCATGCAAAAAGGGCTGCATCGTCCATTTGCATAATAACTGAATTTACAGTGTTATTTGGTTCTGGGCACTTGAGTATGCAGCACTGAATCCTTCACACAGAGCAACCTACATACCCCATCTTTCTTATCTCTCTCCAGAGCACCATGCAGGAACTCTAAGGAAACATCCTCATTTTCATCCAGCCACTGCATCACAAACTGCTCAAACCACCTGCAGGAGAAACAGGAGAGACAGTAAGCTACAGCAAGAAACAGAGCATTCCAACCCAACTTCACACGAGGGACATGACTTTCCCTGCAGCATTCAGTAAGTGTTTAAATGAACTAAATGCCCTCAGAATAGTACTTTCCCTTCCTTGCTTTCCTAGCTTACTGACAGACAGAGGTGTCTTTTCAGCAAGCATTGTGAAAGCTTGCTGCTGTTAGTTTTCTGAATATTGTTGTGTGCATGTACCATTAAAGTTCCTGAAAACACTCCTATTTCTACAAACTACCTGGACCAGACCCGCAGAAGACAGTCCAGCCTCTGTAGACTGTTGTTCCTCCCTATATTTCTTTTTTTCTTTTTCATCATTCTCCCTATTTTTCTTCTTCCTTGGTACCCTTCCTCTTGAGGAACTTCTTCAACTTGTTATCCTCTCAGAACACTTTTATTGCATTTTATTCTCCTTTCACCCATATGCCAGACAGTACATGGAAGATGTCTGTACCCACAACCCGTGTGTGGCAACAAGGAAACACACCATCCTACTGCCCATTTGGGGCCTGCCATCCTTCACACAAGAGACACAAATGAGTACAGGTGGAAGAAAAGCCCTCTCTCCAGGGCCCTTCCACCCCTTTATCTGCAGATACAAATATATTTCTTGACTGCCATGAGGGAAAATCAAGGCTAGAAATATTCTTCTCCACGCCTTCTCTAGAATATCTTCCTGTTTTTTGGCCTGCTAATGGCCCTGTGAAGATACTTCAGAGTACCTCTAAGTGTAGAAGGCTTGCAGGAAGCTAGCCAGCCCTATTAGCAGGTTTTTATTGTTTTTTCTCTACAGATGAACAAACCGGTTCATACAGAAGCACTGACATCCTTGGATGCAGGGATGACAGCCTTGGAGCAGGGATGAGTCCCTGAGACAGGCAGCTCTTCAAGTAGGGCAATAATGTTTGTCTCTACCTTCTCCTCACTTGGAAATGTAAGCTAAATGTTGGACCACAGTCCAGGAATCTACTGAAACTGCTGAATCTTGGAGAGAAGCTTTACACTTTAAAGCTTTTTTGTGTAAAGCTTTACACAAGCTTTTACTTCTTGGGGAGAACTGGCATCTGGAATTACAAATTCCACTAATAAGAGACTTATACACAATCTTGGTTAAAATACTGTCAACTGAGAAGGTGCAAAGGGGTTTTAGCGTTCATCATCAATCTGTTCTCTGCTCTGTGGGACATATCCATATAGTTCAAGGGGAAGGATTTTTCTTGCTTGTGTTTCAGCAATACAGCACTTAAGGCTTTGCTTAAACGTTTGTCTAGGGCAGATAGTGTGCAACTGCCAACTCACTGCAACGGAAGCAAATCTTAATTTCCAGTATTAGTAAACAGTATTCACAAAACAGGGAAAAAGTGCCCATATATGATTTCAGTCCATACAAAAAATTGCAACATGAGCTTCACAGAGCACAACCTCCTCGAAACAAGCTGCTGTTTTCATACAGATTGTGCTAATTATGGGCCGAGTTTGCAAAGAACATGAAAGCATGTGCCAGACATGAGAGAGAGATCAAGAGCAAATTCATAAGCACAGCATACTAGATACCCTTAAATACTCTCTACGCCTTGAAATATGAAGCACATCAATGCTAATACAGGAAATTGTAACAGACAGTTACAACCAACAGCAACCTGTCCATGCAGCACCATTAGCAGAGACAGCAGCAGTGCAATGATGTCACAGACATTTGAGCTTTCCATCTTTCCAAAAACTTCCTTTTAAATGGCTGTTTAAGCTCTTTTTCAGTATTTGTGGGAGCTTACTGCAATTTTCTTGTGCTTTCAACATTCAGCTTTTAATTCCAATAGTGTGCTTTGAAGGTACAGATCAATCCTCTGAAGAGAACTGGGCAGTTTAGAAGGAAGCAAGAACACATCTTCTACCACTTTCAGAGCTCTGAGACAGTTGGTGCTTCACATCACGTAGCTCAGTGTACAGAGAGGATTACTTGTCTGTGACAGAAGCCACCATTTTGCTTCTGAGAAGTGAAACTACTTCCTGGCTATCATTCACCCTTGGTGATTGCACCATAGCCATAAGAAAGGGCCGTTCTTTGTTGAGAATAGACACTGCACATTTTTATGGCTACCGTACACTGTCATATCAAATGAACTGCACAGTCTTACCAAATTGTCTAGACAAAGGTAGTAAGGAAAATGTACAGTATGTTAGGGTGTTTTGGACAGGAAAAATTAGAAGGAAAAAAAAAAAAAGCTCTACTTACAGAAAGAGGTTTAATACAAATGTTCAAGTGCAAAATGAATCACTAGGGAAGGTCAGGAAATTCTGTATCTACATTTGTAAATCCAGTCCGAGCTTCGCCTTTTGCAGGCCAGTAGTAGAACACAAGAGTTAGAAATCATCTAATAAATTCTTCTGGTCCCTGGGCACAGTCAGAGCCAGAATGTGCTCTGAGCTGTAACGCAAACGTAGAGTTATCTTAGGCTAATAACCCCTAACTATTGGTTCTTGGACTGCAGAGCAAGTGAGGAGGGACTCCGGGGATCACAAAGACAATGTATCCAGAAAGATGTTCAAAATAATCTATCACAGAAACTAATAAAAATAATTCAATTTCATGCAGAAATAGCTCCAAAATGTTGTTATACAGCAAATTTCTTCTTCCTCTTGTCTGCTTCAATTATTGATCAAGGAGAAAACCCCATAATGACTCACACACCAGCACACAGGGCAGAGGCTCGTGGTGCTTTTATCACATTCTGTGCTTACAGGGGCCAGCATAGCGTGACTGGAGATTGTACAGCCAACCTCTCCAAATAGTGTTTGCATAGAAAACCCCTCAGTTCTGTCTGCATGGAGAGGCAGTGCTTTGTGCTTTGTGACTGAATGAAAGTTTGCCTTCTGGTTGCACAACAGTAACGCAGTACAAAAGGCTGCAATTACAGCTTGGCCATGAGCCTTGTGGCCATGGTTTCATGCTTCACAGGTGAGCTAAACTTGCTTGTTTGCTGTTCTGATGCATGTGCGTACTCTGTGGGCATTCAGTGGGCACTGGCAAGTGCAGAGACAAGAAGGCAGGCAGGATTTCGAAGAGTACAATAAGAAAACATTGTGTTTGATAGTAAGCCAGAAGAATAAGAGAGGATTTCAGAGACAGGAATGCCTTCCACCACCACTACCAGAGGAGGTAGTTACCAGTACAGCTACAACACTAGCTGCTTGCTAACATCAGTTATAAACAACACTTCTTTGCATACCTGAAAAGCTAGCTGCGTGGTTTGTTTTGTTTTCGGACGCTTCACAGTTTTCAGTTGGCATACAAAAAGTGAAAAAGGAAGTTCTGAAGATGCACTCTCAGCTATGTTGCTACTTCATTTTCAGAAACTGCTGCTGAATTTCAGAAAATAAAGGGAATACAAAACCTACAATGCTTCAGAGCCTTTACTTTCCACAGTAGTAGCCCAAGGATATAAAAAATGTGGTTTTGCTTAGTTTCAACAAGAAATGCAGGTTTTTGGATAACCGCTGCTATTCTTTGGATTGAGGCAATTCATCTTTATCTGAGTTTACTGGTGGGCACACATGACACATGGACCTTTATTTAAGAAAGCTTTAAGGCTTTTTAAAGAAACATAAGCGCTTCTTTGTCGCATGGATGATGGAGCGCTGGGACAGGTTGCCCAGAGATGCTGAGGAATCTCTCCTTGGAGAACTTCAGAAGCCACCTCGACATGGGCCCGGACACCCTGCTCTGTTGGGTGCTCTGTTGGAGCAGGGATTGGATCAGATGGACGCAGAGGTCCCTTCCAACCTCACTTATTCTGGGATTCTGTGAAGATCAAAAATGTTTGTGATGAAGCAAATTAAAGGGTTGCTGTAATTTATATGAAAGGTATATTTCAAAACAAGTTAAGGTCATTGTTGAAGTAAACAACTCTTGTGCTTGACAATGTGGCTACTGTACTAAAACATGTGTGAGGTAACAAGGGAGGCCAGTGTCTGCACAAGTACATGAGCTCCAGTGCTCATGTATACGAAAGTCAGAAGAGCAGAACAATTCTGCAGAAGACTGCAAAACAAAACTGAACACCATTATCCTGATTACACAGGAGAAGGAGATTAAGAAAATGTGATGACTTGCCCAGGACTGCACTGACTCAGTGGTACAAAAGGAACCAAGCTACTGAGACTGTTAGTCCAGCACCCTATTCACTGAATTAATGCCTCTCACTGAACTGATTTGCTAAGCAAGACCCGTGGCCCAAGCCAGCCAATTACACCAACTGCCTGAAGTCTTATTAGCACACAGATAATGCCAGGCTCAAGGCACTATGTGCAGTGGAGGATGAAGAAAGAATTCAAAACGCCAAACTGGAAACAGAACAAGCAAGATGTTCTTTAAAGAGTGCAAGTGCAAAGTGCTGCATTTGGACAGCTGTAAAGATGGAAAGAAAAACAAAGTAGGAAGCTGTTGAGGGCTTGGCTTGTGACCAACTGGAAACATCGCTGGTCAATGGTGGTAGTGAAGAAAGAAAAGAAAAAAAGGCTGCTACCATACTAGCATGTGAAAACAGCAGTAATGCCTGCAAGGCAAGGCAAGGTCTAGAAGAAACATCAGTGTCTAAGTCTAGGCGGTTTATGTATAGACACAGACAAGATGAAGAGGTGTGAGTAAATCTCACTTACAAGGAAGGATAGGAACATAAGAGAATAGGCAGAAGACGGGGAAAGGACATGAGAAACATTTTGTAAAAGAGGAGAAGTTTGTTTTTCACATCCAGGCTGGGAGAAAAGGATAAAACAAGCGCCAACTGAAGCAAGAAAGGTTTGGAGGAGAGGAGGTGGAGTGTGTTAAACCCCCCAAAACCACCAGAGGGATAACAGTAAAATGTGGAATAACTGTAATTGCAAGCTTCTGAAAAATTGTTAGACAAACATTGATCAGAAACAACCTACCTGCTTCTGCTTTAAAGCAGGGGAAGACCTTCAGCTACAGTATTCTTCCTTGGTTGATCATGAAAGGATCAAATTTTCTCCAGAGTTGAAATCTACTGCTTCTCTTTTAAAGTTAAATAGAACTTGTGAGCAATTGCTTAGAACAAGTTCATGTGTTTTCAACTGAACCACCCAGTCTTATAAAAAAGCAAAAGCATTTCCATTTCTCACAAATCCTGGTGTGTTTGTGCATATTTGTGTAACATTTACACAGAGAAATATACATACAGTACATATATATAAATACATATAGTAGATAAAGCTGTATCTACTAATACTAGAACATTAGCACCTGTCTAAAAGGCTGGTTCAAGGATCAACACTGTGAATACAAAATGGCTTAAAAGATTGTCCATATTACTGCTAAACCTTCTGAGATTTCTGGTAGAGGTTCTACAATAAGGTATTTATTTGTTTCAAGAACAGGAGCACAGAACACCAAGGAAGGGGAACAAAGATACGCATAAACACAGAGAAAAAGGAATGAATAAATGGTATATTTATGTACAGGCAGCCATAGGTGAACCAAATGTGTGCCCTGCGGATAACCAAGGAAGAGGTACATTGGGGATATACTATAGGAGGTAGAGCACACTCACGCTGGATATTCAGGCACTTTTCCCCTGAAGGCAGGCAGATCACGAACGTACTCGTTGTACAGCCACTTCACTTTGAAGTGTAAATTCATATAGTCCGCGCTCTTACACAGTCTGTGTTTCTCATGCTCTGTGAGGAAGGAAAAAGGCAGTTAGGTCTCCTTTTACCATTATCACTGTGTCAGGGACAGGAAGGTCTTATAAAACATGTCAGCAGTACGCAGTGGTTTTCAGGATGAAGCACCTACAGAGCCATAAAATCTTCACAGCACGGGATTTTGGCAAAGAACAGGGGTTCTCAATGGTTGACCAGCGAGGCTCAGGAGCCTGTTTGTGTGGTTCCTCTTAATCCATTCATTTGTGTAAGACTTTCTGGTTGTCAAAGCAATAAAAAGAGAGCAGTCTCTTATGGCCTTCCCATTTAACATATGACAGTCCAGATTTTATCTATGCAGGAAATAAATCTGGAATAGCAAATCTGTTCATTCTTGAATATAAATAAGGGCAATACAAATATCTTAACTACATTCCCCAAGAGGCAATAGTAGAAAGAATAAAGTTCTTCAGAGTTTGAAAATATAAATCACAAGGTAGTCCAGTCAAGTTGTGAAATTCTACACAAGTCCTCTCAAGTATTTTCAATAGAACTCTGAAATCCTCTCCTGCATGCATCTAACCTGCATTATGACACTGAGAAGCAATAGATGTGGAGTCAGTGGTGATCAGAGCTAATCTGATCAGCTTTATCTATAGCTGAATTCCCAGTGGGGCAAGGAATGTTGTAGGAAAGGCCTTTTTCTTTCCTACACCAAATGTACCCCCAAATACTCCATTTCATACCCACAGTATGGCCACAAATTGTTCTCTGGTATCACAGAAAGCAGTAACAGCATGTTATTTCATTGCCCCGCATTTCCTTCTGGTCTTGGTGCAGACAACTCCTCACCACCAGCTTGGTCTCCATTAGCTGTTATTATTTAACCTTACCTCTCCACAAACAAGTTACCTTTCCAACAATGCGTTTGAATGCTGTCTGCACAACCCAAAAGAGTTTGCTTGGTCACACAGTACACGAACTGTCTGCACATGCACCGGATTGTGCCTGAAGGGTCTCATCACCATGTGTATGGCAGGTAAGCAAGTCAGCTGCCACTCCTAGGTCTTCAGCACAAGAGAAACTACACCAGAGTTGGAAGATTATCTGAACTCGGCCTGGAGAAGTTCATGGCACTTGTCTTTCAGAAGAGAGCTGCTTTCTAACATGTACTGCCCTTCTGAGTGCAATGCACTGAAGCAACCCATATACATCTATCTACCTGAGCTGAGCTTCTTTCTCTTGCCAGGTTTCCTTAGGTCCTTGCACACACATTATGCCTGGACAACACAGTCCCTCTCTGTGTAACACACATACTTCCACAGTTCAACTCATCTCTTGAACTGCCGAAGTGCTTGCCATATTCAGCTTGTGTTTCACAGACATAATTTCCTTGGACCACTGTTCACCATTCTCTCTCTCAAGAAACACAAGTTCCACATCTTTGCCCTCAAGGACCTTCACAGCCTATATTCACACTACCGTCTCTCAGCTGTTGACTCCTACCTCTGATCAGCCCACAAGTCCCATTTTTATCCTGCTTGTTAAGTTCTCCCAAAAGCACCCCCATGCTTTCTCCCAAGCCACCCCATATGTACTTACAGGCAGCCTGGCAGATCTTTACGTAGGTGCATAACTCTTAAAGGGCATCACTGCTGATAATGTGTAAACAGGATCTAACTGCGTTAAAAAGTGCAGGCCTCTCTCTTAAGTTCGAATAGCCTAAATCTGGCACTTTGGTACAAGCAATATGCACATGTGAGCAACGCATGCTAAAGACAATTATCAGCAGAAGTTATGCCTTCATCATGTAACATGGTATAGCTTCCTTAGCAGTTACTGGAGAGGCAAGCTTTTCTCAAACATCATCTATTTTCACAAAAATGTAAATTTGTGCAACTGCACCAAAACATTCAAAAATCTTCTACATTTCGTTTGAAGCCTCTGTAACACGCACAAGAAGAAAGGCCAAATAAATTATGAATTATCCAACTGAAAATACAAAAACCAAAGAAATTCTCATGCATAATTATTCTACAAGCTCTGTCAACTCCCAAAGCAATGGAATACTCCAATGAGTTGCCTGCAAATCCCTTTAACAGCATAATGCAGATTTCCTTTTAATTCTTCTAATTCACTTTCAGCAGATCCACAAAGATGTAATCTCAAAAAAAAAAAAAAAAAAAAAAAAAAAAAGGAGAAAAAGAAAAAAAAAGATAAAAAAAAAAAGGGAGATATAAAAAAAGAAGTGGAGGTAAAAAGAAAAAAAGAAAAAAGGATG
>NW_024885421.1:332604-378313 GCF_019232065.1 Centrocercus urophasianus
GGGAATAGGTGAACGGTTGGACTGGGTGATCTTTTAGGTCTTTTCCAACCTTGGTGATTCTATGATTCTATGATTTAGTCAAAAGCTTTTAGGAAGACTTTGAGCCCTCTGCTTTTCACATCGCTCACATAACAAGTCAAGATGACTATCAGTGACTCTTCTGATTTTTTTCCAGCCAAGAAGCTAGCTGTCAAAGCATGAGCATGTGTATGTAGCTGTGCATACACAATGGGGTTGAAACATAAAGGTTGTAGGTAAAAAAGAAGGTAAAAAGGACACAAATCAGGCCTGTTTCACCAAAACTGAGGAGTGCACTAGAAGCAATTAATTCGAGGCTTTTCCTGATTTGATTATTTTCTGAAGTAGGACATTCCAAACGCTGCTAAGCTGCAGAAAAGCAAGATGCAAAGCAACCACAGAAGCATAAATCCAAGGACTGCTACTTAGCCTTCTATGCACTGAAGGTGAGGGCTGGCAGCAGGAAACAAAGATACAAAAAGGTAAAATAAAACTCTTACCACCATAAAAGAGAACTTTACGTATGCGAAAGAAGGGTGGGGCTTGTGACAGAAAAGATGAAAGTGAGCTGTAACAACTCAAACACACAGGAGCACAAAGAAAAACGACACAGCCTCAAGCTCACTCATTCCCAACAGTTTGTATCATCTGCCTTCATCAATGGATCCTGCCTATGGTTTTGATCACCACTCTCTTTGCAAAGGGATAAATTTAAGCACTTGAAGGTAACACAGAAACATCAGTCAGAGGTGTATTTTGTAAAATCGTATCTTTTACCCAAATAAACCTATATTTCAGATCCTTGGTTTGAAACACATTTTAGAAGTAAAGTGAAGAGCACATGAGTCATCACTCCTAGCATTTCTTCTCTGCTCTATAACCCACTGGCTTTTAAAGAGCTTAGCAGCAGCAACGGTGGAACACTGCACAGATATTTTGCAGCTATTGCTGTGTTCTGTCCTCAGTGGACCATAGAAAGACCTTTCTTATTTCCTCAGCAGATTTAATCTCCAGTTTCCTCTGGAGGAGAGCTTTTAAGATCACTGAGGCCATGCTATTAAGGTATTAATTGGGAACTGCTTCTTTGCAGCGCAGTCTCCAGTATGATGCCCAGTACTATTTTTGAGGCAGAGAAAGGACTTCCCTCTGTGGATGCTTTCCTTAATCATCAACCTGCTTTCCTTCTGTTAATTTCTAATATGTAATCATGAATTCCCTGCAAAGAAACTCTGATTGGTCCTGAGTCTGTTGAAGTGCTAACACTAGACAGATAGCATCTGTGTGTGCATTTGAACCACCTCCCCTCATTACAACTGAGATTGTGGCTGAATGATTTATTACAATCCTGCCTGCCAAGTCTACTCATTGTCTCTTCATATCAGAGATGATTCCAATTTACAACTCTTCTAATGCTGACGTGCCCAAAATAAGATGAAACACTGTTAATTTTTTAATTCAATTTTCTATTACTGTCATTTAATATCTTCCCAGTAGAGGAGGAATGGAATCCCTCTTCACTTGGGGAATTTGTGCTTTCTGTACTGCCCTTATTAGAGAGGATGGAAGGGCCAGGTCTGCTCTTTACAGTGCCGTGAACTGCCACTAGTTTTTGGGGAAAATGAAAACAGACCTGGTAGATCCTGTGTCTCAGTATCGAGTCTCCTTAGGAGAGATGAAAGCAAAAGGTAGGGCTACAGTGCAAATGCCTTCCAGCACTCTAACATGCTGCTGCTGTAACTGGTGCTACTGGTTCCAGAACATCTTCTAAATAGAAAACAAGTGTTTTTCTCTTATGACTTGAATCTTTTGTACATTACCAATCATAGACTTCAGAAGGTACCCAAAGGGGGCATGATGCAGTATCCCTAAATTAGTAGGACTTCTGCTTCTGAAGCCCCTAAGCAGTGCATTACAGAAATCTCCCACACCCTGCTTGCTGAAAGCTGATGCCCTTCCCATGAGGCTACAGATTTAGTGATAGAAACCTACAGGGAAAAAAAAGCAAAAACAAATGAAAAAACAGCACTAACTCAGCTATGGCCTACATCTAACTACAGGTCATCCTCCTTCTTTCTACAGCATGCTGCCCACTAACAGCACAGAATGGTGCCACGCACTTCTCCTGCACAACAGCATTTGTACGCTACCCCACACAGACTGCTCAGTGCACAGGGGGTGAACAGGGTGAGTTCCAGATGGGAGAGGAATGCTTAACGGTCACCCATGGGGGAAAGTCTCTTAGGCAGCATATATCCTCCATTTCAGCATCAGCAGACATACAGTCCCCTGAGTCTTCTTTGCTGACCTGTGAATCACTGGCATGAAATCAAAGGACACTAACACTAATATTAGCAACTACATCCAAAGAGCTAAAATCCAAAGTGCTGAAAGCCTTTGCCTACTCACAACTAAATACTCTACCAAGAAGCATGAACTTACCACTTGGTGAGGTGAATGAGCTCATGTTATCCAGAACTTAGGAACAGAACACAAGGGAAAACACCATGAAGAAAGTTAGGAGCACGTATTACACACTGGGTTCATTTGCGCCTATCTCAGAAAACTGATAAGCTTTTTGTCAAACGCTTGATGCAGACTTCAGAGCACACCACGTCACTATCCAGGGATTACTCCTCAAGCTAGTAAATACAGGACTATAAAATACTAGATGTAGTTAAACTGGTAGAGATATTAGTGATACGAACTGAAAAATGAGACATGAGCTGAAGGCAGCAAATCTAACCATCATCCTTTAGAGTTAGCCTGGATGCTGGCAGCCAAATAGAGCCATTCAAAAGGGAAAAAATTCAGTCAGATCCACACGCGCAATCAGTAATCATTTGCAGCTGCATTTTGAATGCAACAGGGAAAGGGAATCTTAGGAAAAGCAATCAGCAGCAGGTCTAGAGAATCACAGTTCTCATTGTTACCAGTAAAGGAGGAAGACAGGACACCTTCAATGTATAGAAGAGCAAAATGTATTATGAATTCCTGAGGGTGAGTGTTATGAGGTAAAGAAGAGCAAAATGGAAAAGGAGACCTAAAGAGTTTGCAGAAAGTTTCTAGAGAAAGTGAACATGAAATAATCTTAATTGCCCAATCTCTAATGCATGTGCCAGCAGTGACAGACATTACAGGATAGACACTGTGATGCAGAAGGTCTTTGTCTCTTCTTTCTAATATCTGTTCTTACATCAACACAATCTCACAAGAGGAAGAGACTGTGGGGTACAGGCATATATCAAAAGCTCCCAACAAAAGAAAGAGAACTATTCATATCTGCATATCAGATCTGCTGTACATCATGATGTACAGTCTGCTGTGCATCAAGCCCAGAGTTAGCACTTTGTGAACTGACTTAGAGGTCAAAAACCATGTTCAAAAATTGTAAAAAGCCATTAGAACAGTACTGCAAGTGGTAGAATTTCTTTCTGGGAGTTTGTTGTGTGCTCTGTGCTTGTTCAGAAACAGTAAAATTCCTCTTCTAATGTGCGTGTGATGGAATTGCACAAAGATTTGTTCAAAACGAGGACTGCCTGCAGGAGGAATTGTTCTAGCAGCACATTTTCACCAGGAGCACAGACAGACTACACCAGATAGAGTCCAGCTACTTCTACAGGCCTTTCTATCACTGTACACTGCAAAAATAACCAGCTGCTGATCATAGCCATCATATCCTCAGGTTAAAAATTAAATTCTGATTTCAAAGCAGCTGAGATGACAATAAACAGAGCCTGACACATGGGTGTGGAGACTGCAGTTTTTCATGCAGTGTTCAGTTTTAATTCTCAGCCATAAAGCAGTTGTCCAAAACCAAAACAATAGAAATCTCTGCTCCAAAAGAAACGGGAAGGCAGTAGCAAGTCAGCTGGCACCCATTAGAAACTGTCTTACCTTCCATGGCGTATTTCATATCCTGGGCAAAAAGACTCCACATCACCTCTGCGCTGATCTTACCAACAGCAAGCTCCTGAGGAAACCTGAGGGGACATTTGACAAAGTCTTTAACACATCTTCAAACAAAGAGTTCTTCTGTATTCAGCTCTGGACTAAACCACAAGCTGAAAATCTCAGCAGACTTTTCTTTCACCCAGATAAATCATCAGGTGGATTTTAGAGATCATGGACTCTACTGCATCACAAAGATGAAACAGTCTGAAAATAATACTGCTGTTCAGATTCGTATCAAGTCAAGAAGTCCAACCCCAGATATCTCTCCCAGAACAGGCATTTGCAGTAATTCTGGGAATGTGATCTCTATGCACTATGTGATTACTATGCACAGTAATCAGGTATCCTTCCCATGTTAAACTGAGGATATCTAGGGTATCCAACCTTCTGTGCATAACACTTTGTCAGAAACTTTCGTCTCTGTCCTGCTGGATTGTTGAAGAGGCATCCAACAGATAAACAGAACAGCTTCAGTGTGCCAATCCCACCCAATGCAATGTCCTAGTGCAGCACAGAAAACCATCTTCCTAAATAACAAAGTAAGGTACTATCACCATGGCACCGTTGTATGCATTAATGTGCATCTAGAGAAAAGAAAAGAAAACAAAAACAAAAGAACTCTCACCCCATTTTCAGGTGCCTCCCTGAGTTCAGGATTGTAATAATCAGGGTGTTTGTGTTCGAACGCCATCATAACTGAACCTTTTGAAACTCTTCCATCGCAATCAGAAAGAGTCATTTATATAGACAGAGACAAATAAGACAGAAAGACAGACAGACAAGATAAGTACTTCTATAAATACACAATGACAGAAAGACAGAAAGCAGTGTAACATAAAGCAGAGCACACAGAGAAACAAGAATTAGCTATAAAGGACATGGAGGATTCTTACTGATTCAGTACTGGGGTATAAGAATTCTTGTCCTCCTCTATGATGGAAACTATCAAAGTGATGAGTTTGGGCCAGAAATCCAAGTTTCTGATACTGGGACCCTGTTCCTCAGGAGGAAGATCCTGACTTTTGTTCTGTGAAGGAAGTCATTGGAAAATTGGTGTCAATCTAAAGGGTAAAGAAGAAGCTGATAAATGCAGATCACCTTTCTCCTTACAAACCCCAAACAGTAACTACTTATGAGCACCTTTTTCTGAAGAGTTTAAAGTTATTTATGTCCGCTGGCAACTTCCTTCATCTAATAGAAAACACAGTAACATGCCTAACCATGTTGCTTACCAGTGGCCTTAATTCTAGGTAATCTCCCTTTTGTCATTTGCCATGGCAATAGCAAATCAGGCTCCCAAGAACTGCTGAGACATCATTTTCTCTAAGCTAATCCCAAATACTTTCATTTTAAATATCCAGGTTGATGACTATATTCAGGTTGAAACATTCTACATTCATTACCCCAGAGAGGCCAGCACAGCTCTTACAGATTTGAAAACTGTGTCTACAGATATATCCTGAGGGCAGAGCAGAATACCAGGTGACAGAAAACAGTATAAAACTTCACTGTTTGAGGTTTATCTACGCAAAAAAAAGTCTCCTTGATCAGTTTGTTGACTCAAAGTTGCATCAAACCTTCCATTCAAAACAAGAAATAAAGACGCTGAGACTGGGAAAGCAAATTGTAGTGTAATTAGTATAAAATAATTTATCATCTTCCACTTACTTGTTAGTGCTCATTAATTGATTACGAGTTCAGTGCATTCAGAAGACAAGTCACAGTTTTGTTTATGTTGGCTTTTTATATGAATTAGTATTTGCATGATTATCTTAGGTAAGCATTTTTGCCTACTTATTAGCTACTCACAGGATCTGTCTGGTACTCGCGACTGTACAGTTCATGACAGTTGTTGAAAATGTACTCATATGTGGAGTTGAGGCAAGCTTTTACACAGTCCTTCACTACCTGACTGGCTCGGGGTGGACTCTGAAGCTCTTGAACCTGCACAAAGACAACAAAAAGAGTCAAGATACTGTTTATAAATAGAACTGGGAAAGAACAAGTCACCAGTCTGGGAACTATCCAAGAAGCAGCAAACTTGCTTGCAGTGACTTGCACTGTCTGTGACCTGAAAAAATATATGAATAACTCTGCCCTGTCTCTTTGGCTTGCCTCTGCTGGTTCAAAACAGCAGTGACAGCACTTATGGCCCCACAGGATCACTGGAGCACAGGAGAGATTTTGACATGTCAAGAATGATTATTCTGAATCACATTGCTTAATGTGTACTATCTGAACCAAGTCAGCACAATTTCTAACTAACTTACAGGATTTTGCTATAAAGACGTAGAACCAATGAACATGTAACAATTATCAGAGGAAAATACATCTAATCTGGAAAGTCTTGCTGAAGAACAAACACTTGTATGCTTTTAAATATAATACTTTAAGGGCATCTTCATCTACTGGCATTACTACATTTTAATTATACCACAATCCTACCTGACATGCCAGCTGATACACTTTCCCCTCTTGCAGCAGAAAAACAACACGGGTTACTTTAAAACTGCAAGAAGCATGACCTTGTGAATAAAACTATATTCAGAGATAGTTTTGATACTGTCACTACCTCTAAGCTTTTCAGAGTATTTCTACAAACTGAACTCTCAATGTAGGACTGAGTCTGAACCAAAAGTTTGTTTTGAAAGCTCTGAAACGCTATTTACCAAAGAGCTTAAGATAGAATTATAAGCACTTACTCAAATAGCTCATATGAGAAACTTGGTTTGTCACTGAAAGAACACAAATTACTACGAGACATGCTAACCCACTACAATAGTTAAAACAAAGCCTAGAAACAAAAGTTGAAAGTAGAAAATCGTCTCATTACATGTTGCTAAATAAGTGGCACATTAACATACAGAACATCTTTCACAAATCTGTACTGGGAGATACTACACCATTTCAGTATCTTACCCTGCAAGAAATACTTTCAAAAATATTTATTTGATAAAAGATAAACACTTGGGATAAATACTGTAGACAGTTAACAGGGAAAGCTTTGTTACGCTATTAACAAAAGCAAGTTATTTTTCTGAAGACATTTCCCTTCCTTTCTTCTCTCTTCTCCCATCCTCCAACTTTTTTCAAAATTAATATGTGCCAAATTTACAACTCAAGAACTCTAGGGAAAAAACAGCTTTCATCTCTGCGAAGCATAGCAGAATGAAGTACTGTACATCTTTATTACATGGCCAAGGCCCTTAAGTGTCTAAAGCACAACAGCACATCAAAAATGGTTTAAGAATTACAAAACAAGACCTGCAGCAGCAACTGCAGAGGTTCTATTTCCACCCCCACACATAACTACCTTCATCCTGAAAAAAGTAATGCTGGTCAGCAGATCCACTGTAGACTTCAGGTCCTGCAGCCGTTCCCGGCTGCTGGCTGGGAAGTTATTCTGTTGACAAGAAACGGAAATCCTGTTGGAAAGCACAGTCTGATCCATGCAAATCTTCAAGCATGTTCTAAATAAGGAAAGTGTCTTGGAAACATTTCCTGCTTGAGAAGCTTTTACCAGTCAAAACAATGTTCAGTAAATATGGCCTTTTTGCTGCAAGGGCTCATATGTTTGCTTAATTAAATTTCTTCTCATATGATTGTGAAGTCTGTGGATGCCAGGACACTGACAGCCCTCTGCAGTAGGAGAGGTATCTCCTTGGTGGCAGAAAGAGCAGGCAGTGAGCAACGGCCTTGCCTCCATCAGCCCCAGAACTACTGCTGAGGTTGCTTGCAGAGGTCCTTCACTTTCTGCACTTATCATTTGGTTTATCTTTTCTTCTGAAACACCAAGAGGTGTGGCATATTTGCAATCTCCCTAGGGAATTAAATTCAACTGAAAAGTGAAAGCGAACATTTTTCACTACAGGAAGACATTATAACCACTTAGTTGCCTATAACATCCAATCTGCCAAGACAAGAACTCATCTACACATGCTTCTGTTGCTCTGAAGCGCTCATTTTACATATTATCCCACCTGCCTGTAACCACACAGTGTTTTCCTTCCCCTCTTTGAGTTGTGCTGATGTTAGAGGTCTCACTGTCCTTTCCAGATGATGTATGTGTGTGCACATAGATGCATTTACACACATACATACATGCACTATGCACACTGTGCTTGCACCAAGCTTTGTTTCTTTCAATAGACTGCTCCCTTTCTGAACTCAGGCTCTGTGCTTTCTCCTACACTTACATTCTTTCCTTCCCAAGCATTAACACTGTTCATGCTCTCCATGTTCTTATACTTGAAGAGATGTGACTGGTTATGTTGCAGTAGTAAAGGCAACCTCATTAACACAGTATATTCATATTTACATTTTCAAACTTTTCTTTTTTTTTTTTTTTTTCCTCAGGGCTTGCAGAAAATATGCCCCAGTAACACATTATTGGTTTAGTTCATTAAACCAGTGCAAGAAAATTAACGTTCCTTAGAGTTTGTTGTAGATGCTTATTACTAGACAATTCTCCTCACACAGTTAATTTGTCCACACATCATCTCTTTCTGGCACTCAGAGTATTTACCAAAATCAAGATTTAAACACAAAATGTTGAATGACATCCAAAGCGTACCACTACACTCTGGAAAGAAAATATTCTGATTCAACACTTTCTTTTTGACAAATCCAGTGTGGAAATTCATAGGTTATTTAGTGTTTACTTTTAAGTGTTTCCAAATACCCTGAATCAACATGCTGAGGATGACTTAATACGGGCAATTTAAGCTGTAAATTGCTGTACTTTCTCTTGCAAGTTGGTAGCTCTATGCAATACCTTCCAGACCAGTAGGGGTCTTAAAATAATGACTAAGAGGGCTCAGACTGTTTCTGCCAATTGCTGTCTAATTGCACAGCCAATTAGGAAACATCTAAATCATCTGAAGTGAACAAGTTTTACCCGATCCTAACTTGTTTGTCCAAGATTTAGTTCATGAACCACCCGAAAGCACTTTTTTTGAAGAGCAAACAAATGAAAAGGCATCACCACTACAGCTTTCTGTTGCCATGCCCTAATGGTTTTCCCTTTGCCTCCCAGTGGATCAGTGATCTCTTTGCACTTTTTCTTACTAGTAATGTAATTTTAGAATAGCTCATTACATAAATTTCTTTTATCTTCTTTCATACCTTGCCCTTTCTATCCTTTTCTTTTTGCTCATCTTACTAATGCACTTCTTGCATTAGTCCACTCATGTTTCCCTTTTCTGTCTACTTTTAAATACATAAACAAAAATCAAAGCTCACATTTTGTACCATATTCAATTTTTTTCATCAATCAGTCACTACTTAAAATTACCTGGCAAGGAATTAAAAAAAAATTCAAATCGCAAACTTGTTGTAAAACTACATTGACTCTGGAGTAGAGTTAAGAAGCCTGACAGACTAATGCCACTACTTGAAACCTATCCTTTCCCCAGTGTCATGAAGTGGTGGCTGGAAATGTCAAACTGAAAACTCAACTTATAGATCCAGATCAGTGAGCAGTCTGCCAGACTTAAAACAAACGACAACGCTGCTGGTCCTCTAAATGATTTCTGACTCCTGAATGAGAACAAGTTTGTTTTCCCTTTGTGGATGATACTTGAAGTAGCTGATAAGAAAAATTCAAAGAAATTAATCCAGTCAGCTCATGTATCTGGGAAAGTATCAGAGATAAGGACAGTTCATAATCCTTAGATTATTTCAGGAGCCTTGAGGAAGGAATAATTGAAAAAAGAAGTTCATTTAAATTCTGTCCAAGGGAAAACAAAATTGTGTATTTGAGCAACAGCAAGCTTGTCATGACAATTCAATAACACAAATAACCAACAGTTCAGAGATGTAAGAAAAATCCCAACTGCGTATCAACATAGATGAAGAGATTCTGTTTATTCTCACTTACCCTATACATGGAGAGATCGATCCGAAGTGAGTTATGAAGCTGGTCCAGTAGCTTAACAAATCGTTCTTTCTATTGGGCAAAAAACAACAAGAAGCATCACATATCATCACTGTCCAATTGATGTTCTCAGTAAGAAGCACGGTATCAGAGAACTAGCTCAGGAGAGAGGGAGGAAGCACTACAGATGCATTGTTTTGTGTGCTAGGGTTTTTTGCCTTTAAGCAGTTGCTGTTTTTAAAAACAAATTTCTGAAACCATCAGACTGCACAATATATTTTATCAACAGCATCACCACACAGAATTTAATACAATTTGCTCGTGTCCGCACCATCTGTGCTCCAGTGTGATTTGAACATGAAGAGTAAACATCACAATGCATTGCACTCATTAATAAGATTAGTAACTGAAATGTGTGATGGTGACAATAAGCCACGCTCTGCTTTGTCTAGTGCAGAAGAACTCTACAACTTCCAGCTTCCTACAGATACAGATAAAAAGTTCCTTAAACAGAGCAAGTCATTTACTGAAAGGCAGAGATAACACAGGCAAATTAGAGAAGTCCAGTTGTATCACCAAACATACCCCAAAATTGGAGGCTGCAAAGCGGTCTGAAGCAGACACGTTTGTGGAGGCAGTTGTGTGCGCATAGTAAGCGTTGATATTGGCAAGTAAGGTGCTCATCACAGCTGGCACACCTGGGCACATGTATTTGGAAGAAAGACAAGCAAAATGCCTGCAAAAGGACACTTCAGTAAGTCATTCTGGTCTCTTCTGTGTCATGCTACCTGACGCTGTGTACAGTATCTACAACCCAACTCTTAGTCAAGTTTCCTATCCCTTCAACAGCTACTCTGCTGTAGGTAACACCTCGAACACAGGCAAATTGTTTTCTCCTTTTCATTCAATCCCTAGCATTTTGCTTCAAGTTTTTCACAAAACATGCCATTTATACAATAGATAAGTGAGAAAAAAAAAAGAAAAATCCTTTTAGCACAGCCCTTTTCATGTCACAGAACAGTTTCTCAACAATTTGTTGTCACTAGCTTTTGACATTAGTGATACTCTGAGTACAAGAGCCAAGCCTGGCACAGAGAGATTGATATAATGTACTGTTACCTGAGGCCGCCACAGGTTCTGAGGGGCCACGAGGCAGCAGCAATTGCAAAGCATTTAACCACAGCAAAATCACACACTATTATTTCTGTGCTGCGCTGATAAGCTATTCCTTAGAGCTAACCCTTCCAGCCTTCAGGAGGCATGCTCATCTGTTGGTTGGTTGTCTTTTCTTTTTCTTTTTCCTCATTTAACTGCTCCCATTATTGTGCAAGGAACCGTCCTGCAGGAAATCTCAAAATTAAGCCAGAAGCACTCAAGCTTGTGAAATGATTAGACAATCAAAGAAAATCTGTCAGACGAAGCTGAGAGGGGGAAATAATCAGACTTAGGAGGTCTGATATTATAAGATGTGGTAAGTCAAGTTCATTCCAACAGACAGGAGAATTTCTAGGTTTTAAGCTGTTCTTCAAGCAGGAACCCTTACAGAAGTCTCAAACTAAATCTGGGAACTATTTTCCCAAACGTAGTTTTCCCTCAAGGAAATCACCACAGAAATCAGATTTGGTGCTAATTAACCTACAAATAATTATAATCAAAAAAAGCTCCAGTGAGAGAATTCCACAGAAACACACAAATAGGTGTTTCAGACAAATATGATCATGGAATAGAATCATAGAATCCTTAGAGTCAGAAGGGACCTTTACAGGCCATCTGGTCCAGCTCCTCTGCAATGAACAGGGACATGTGCTGCCAGATCAGGTTGCCCAGGTTGATCCAGCTTTGCTTTGAAAGTCTCCAGGGATGGGGCATGATGGCTGTTCCTGAATGTGAACTTGCTCATTACACAATATCTATGTACCAGCTGTCTTTCATGCACTCAATAGATTTAGATAAACAAAATGGGTGTGCCTAGCTTGAAAAAGAGGAGGTGTAAGAAGTACTGAATGTCTCTAATAAACATCATTACTGCTTAACAAAAAGGGGAGGATTAGCAAGAGAGCTGAGCCAGGCCAAAATCCTTTAAGAGGGACAAATTAAAGAAGCAGCAATATACAGCAGTTACAGCGTAGGAAATTCCAAGGAAGATTTTGCAGCTTGGATTACAAACAGGAATTTCTTCCCTCAAGTAATACAGTCCAAGGACAGGAACCCAGAGAGGTGGTGGATCTCCATCCTCGGATATTTTCAAGGAACTGAAAGAGGCTCTGATTTGCCTTTTTCAACTCCCGGGATAGCCCTTTTATGAGCCAGGACTAAACCTCCAGAGGTATCTTTCAATAGCATTCCATTTTGGCTTAAATTAGCAGGCGTTAAAAGATGCTTGCATGAGAACATAGCATAACTCATCCAAGGACTCAACCAAAATGATAAGCTTCAGAAGTGAACTTTTTCAAATTCGTTTGCTGTATCTAATATTATGTTTGAAATAAGAAATGAGCTAAGCATAGCATTGCTTTAAGCAGAAGGGCTAAACCCAAATACACATAGAAGTTCAGTGACATGGAAAGTGCTCTTGAAGACCAAAAACTGCATGAGCCTAGATCTGAAGAGAACAAATCAATGCTCCATTACTCAAACTTCCTGCAAACACCATCAGCACTAACTGGAAGATCAGTGACCTCCCTCATCTGTATTAATTGCTGTAAGAAATCTATAGGACAAACACTTTCACAAAACCTCTTCCCTTTTCACACTACCAAAAAACTTCAGTAAAATCCTTGGATAACATCTTTTTAATAGTAGAGCATTCAAATAGAGATTTAAGAGTTTTAGAACAGAAATGGTTAAGATAACAATAATAAAGCAGGGACCTTTACACTCATAATGTCGGTGTAATTCTTTAGAATACGTTTTAAAGGTAAAGGTGCTCATACAAACTGCTCAGGTGGAGGCTTAATTCCAGCATTTTGTGAGACAGTAATTTCCGGATTTGGAGGAAATCAGTGATTCAGAGACATGCAGTCTTCCTTTTCACAGTACACCCCATAAGGAGTAACTGTTAATGCCTTCTATTATCAACACACTTAATCTTCTGAATCAGTCACATCAATGAGTTACTGTGGATGTCTGCACCAAAGACAACACCGAATGCATCTTACGTCATGGCCTGGTATATTGATTCGATGCCATAGCGCATTGCAAATTCGTCCACGATCTCTTGGGCTGTCTCATCAAAATACACCTTCCAGGCATCGTCTCCTTTGGCATCAGGGATCTTCACCACCCCATTCCCTTGCACGTCTGTGAGATGGTGAAAGAGGTTCTGAAGGATAAAACAAGAGTGAAATTATACGTAAGGCTGCTGAAGCTGCCAAGTGAGTTTGATGACCAGCTTGGAAGTGCTGGGAAGGAAGCACTAATACACACTTCATTACCCTCTTCCCTTTTTCCTTCCCCCTAGATATTATGCATTTTTGAGCTTTGACTTTCTTTTCATACAGCATGCTCCAAGCTGAATTTTTCCGCACATATACCTACAACTTTATCCACTCAACACTGAGAATGATGCAGAGGAGTGCTTCAGTGTAGTGAAATCAGACTAATTAGCTTCCTGACACCTACACACTTCTGTCCTCAAATAAATGACTTAGCATGGACAAGCTATTTAAACTAGATGAAGCAACAGCCCTGTTGCTGTGTAATTATTATTACACAGTAGAACAGTCCAAATGTTTCTTTTCTGAAAAACACCCTTTAAAACACCCTTAACAACTAGACACTTTTATTATTATTCATCATAACCTCTCACTTTTTCTAACACAGGAACGTATTTCAGCTATCACTGCTGTGCAGAATTTGCAATTCAGTTTACTGGATTTCTTGGCAATCCTCAACTTTATGTTACTTACAGATTCATCAGCTTATCAGCTGGCTCCCTGCAGTAAGGGATGCAAAAGTCTAATGATCTAATTGGCAGGACTCTGCTTTACATTACTTTTCCTGATTAAATTATTCTAGCTGTAAATCATATTTATTTTATGGTGCACAAATGAAGGAAGATGATACTTACAAAGGATATATTTGCAGGAAAAAGAACAACAAGCAGGAAGTAAATGATTATACATGCTCAGAAAGCCAAAAATTAAATGGTTTACCAAACAGAAGCAGTCACTGAATTAAAACTCAAGAAAAACTACATACTGAAGGACACAGCACAGTCTACTAAAAGAAACCAATGTTCATTTAAACTTAGCATGATTTTTTCCTGATAAGATCAGAAGGCACGGCAGGGACCTTCTAGCCCAGTGTAACTGTAACTGAAGTCATCTGCCCTTCCTCTCTAATCTGGATTTGCTTAAACTTTACCGGACATTGTGATATTGTTCTATACAAGGTGGGAGGGTCTATGGCTACCCTTCCTTATTGAGGCACTTAGAGAGTGATCCTTGTCCCCGACAGATAGGCTGGGCACTGTGAATCTCAGATATTCTCATTAGCCATCCTTGAGTTTCTCCCAACTTCTGTAGCACTGCCTGTCCATCTTGGGCCATGTTGAGACAGATCAGTACTCAGCCATCACAGCTTATCTTCTATTCCCTAATAGCTGTCCACAGCTACACACCACTGCAACAGCGCAGAGGAATTTATACAAACAGTGCCAACACCACTCAACGGCCATAGCCAACCCTGCATCCTGATTAGAATTTAATCATAAAGCAGCAGTAGAAAATGTTACTTTCCACATTATAGCTCATCATGCATCACAGGCCAACTGCTCAGACAGAAACTGCAATGACATAACTACTCCTTGTTGTCAACAGTAAACCAGCAGTTATGTTCACCACACTGAGACAAGCAGCAGTAAAAAACACAGCATATTCCATTTCCATGGAAATGCTGCATGTCTGGGAACTCAGAGGGAATGAGCAAAGTTTATTCATGAAGCGTATCTGGGCTGTAGTCTGCCATTTTAGTAGGCTTTCTGGAAGGAAAGATACAGATGGAATGCATGCTGAACACATCATCCAAGGAAATACAGAAGTTTCTTCCTGTTAAACTTATGGAAGCTCTAAGCTGGACCAGTGTCTATTCTGTGCTTGACAAAAGCACAGCTGTGACAAGTGGGACAGAGTGAACGAGACAGCATTTGGCGTCGTAGGGAGAACCTAAAGCCTTCCTGACAAATGCAGACCTGGTGACTCACTGTCTTTCCAGGCCTGCAGGGCAGGAGAAAAAAGGCTCATGTAAGGTCAGAAGGAACATTCCAAGGAAATAAAAGGCCACAAAATTACTTCTTCTTCAGAAAGGAGAACATCATAATGACCAAGTTTAATTGCTCTTTACCTCATGAAGGCAAGTGTACTGAACGTGATATGGAGCCACCTTCTCCTCGCCTTTGATCTCCACATTGATTTGCAGACGGATAGCCCCAGACACTGCAGACTTATCTGTTCTTTTCTCTAGAAGGAAAAACCATCAGCAATTACATGTATTTTTCGTGATCAGAGCACAGCTACCTTGGGGTGGCAATGCTGGAAAAGAAACTGCTGGAAACTCAGGATTAACCAATGATAGTAATGCCATGGAGAAAATTTTCTGATTTTTTTACTTCAAAGCAGTAAAAATTAAGTAGATACCAGCAAAACAGCTGCCACAATGCACTCTCAGTATGACACACCCAGTTGTAACAACATCCTTTTATATATAAGCCAGCCCTTCTGACAGCAATTGTGCTATAGCACCCCGGGCTTAGATTTAGTTAGCCCAACTAGAACCATCAAGGAAAGTACTGCAAACTTCTCCAGACTACGACTCATATTAGAGCAGGCAAAAAAGTTCACAATATCACATGTACAGCCATGATGAGGTTTTACCAATACCAGCAAGCAAATATCAGGAAGATGATGCTCCCTTTCCAAGGACAGGGAACTAAAGAGGGATCTCCCTTTTCCAAGGATTGAGCTGACTGATACAGAATCTGTTCCCAATTTGATTACAGCTCTAAGCTGCTGGGAACTGCTGATGTTGTCTTACGAAGAAGATTCTGGTTGTCCTACGATTATTACCATGTCCATCAACTCAGCACTACCTGGTTACTAGTCATTTCTTTCTACTACACCTTATTTTGTCCACTTGGAAAGATTTCAATGAATCCCAACCCAGCACCATGAACTTGTATGTCTTAGAGACTGGCAGAGTGCTTGTGCTAGTGCAAAAAAGGGCAAGGTCAGGAACTGTCACCAGCATAGGCAGAGTCCAGCCCCGTCCCAAGCATTTTTATATTTTGCTTTTCAGTGCCAACAGGAAAAAAGCCATCACCATTCTCACATGCTATTCTGCAGTATTTCACTTCAACTGGGATCAAAGCCTGGTAGCGTCCCTGCAGCAGCATAACGTCCCTCACAGTCATCTAACCATGAAGGCTTTTTTTTTTGTCCTTTCTTGCAAACTACATGTGTAGTACCCAAACAAACAGGTGACTGCTTTCAGTCTCAAAGCTGCACTCACCAAGGTTGTACCACACATCCATTTCTCCGCTCAATGTACGGACTTCAATGATCGTCTGCCCCAGGAAATCATCTGACTCACGCTTCAGCCTCTGCTTGACTCGAGACTTGATGTCATCGTCTTCATCCCACACTCGCACCTTGATCCGATCAGAGGAATTATGGCACTCACTGAGAACAAGACAGATGTGATATTGAAAAGCTCATTACGCAGCTGACATTTCTACACTGCATGCTTTATGTTCTTTTTGACCTGCTAGCCTAAGTACAGAGTGGCACATAAACAAGAGACAAACAAACAGCCACTTCATTTCAGAGCACAGACTCCGACAGGAACCACAGAACAATTCTGGTGAACTCCAACTGCTCTGGAGACATAATAGATGCTGCACTTCACACACTAAAGGAGAGTGCCCTGCCCACAGAGAGTGCAACCACCAACTTCAGGTTTGCTAAGTGACTGTGACTCTTCTGCTCCTCTTCATCTTCAGGAGCAGCTCCTTGATTTGGGAAATTATTTACTCCCGTTGGTTTTGCCATGAAGCGAAAGGACGATATGGTCAAGGTCTATGATAAATACATTTAATGATATTTTGTAATAAGAAAAAGAACTGAGGTGGAGGTAGTTCTGTTACTTCAAGACAGTCACAAAGCAGTAGTGCACTAACATACAATACATTATAACCAGATGATACATACGCTGCCTGTGAGTGTGATGAAAGGGTGAGATACAATAGTTGCAAAGTTGGTATGTAACTACTAGAATTGATTATGCCTACTATTCACAGCTCAGATTGATACTTTCTCTACACCTTGAGCAAATCAGTAAGGACATTCCATTAAAAATACAGCTTACTCTTTGCTGAACCTGCAGGCTTCAGTCTAATGCACAGGCAGAAATTGCAGCCCCCTGGTTTTAGGTGCTCATATGCCTTTTGCAGATGCAAACAGGCTCCTGAGTGGCAGAAGTGGGTGGAAGGACCTTACAATAAGAGCTTTGTTCATCTACAGGACATGCAATACAATAGAGCAATTTGAATGCTTGCATGAGACCATAACAAGGGTAATTACTCACCATAACCACTACAAATGCCTCTCAAGGAAATAAAACCTATGAAAACAGGCAATTTCAGCTGAAGGCCCATTTTCCAGCCTTTTTAACATTAATGTGCTGCATCTGTTGCTAAGCAACAGGAAGAAGGAAGAAATGGGTCAGAAGAGATCTGCCAAGCCTGGTCAATAAGATGTGGCAGTGATTGGTATTTGCATGCTCCCTACCAAAAATCATTTGGGCTCCTGTGGCTGCTACTGTGATATTCAACTGATTAACAGACACCCATGCAGCTTCTAAAGATTTTTCCAGCAAAGACAGATATCTGGGAATGACACTAAGAAAGTTAGGGGCAATTCCAAGCAGCTTTGATCACTGCAGAAAGCATTCCTACTCCCTTCCTTTTCTGTGCAATCGAAGCTGTATTTAGAGATCAGAAGAAAGAAAGTTCAGTGTTTTTCTCTTTCCTCCTCCTCAACTTCAAGGATATCTTCCTTTGATAAAAATATGCACCAAATGCACACAAGCTGGGAATGCTCAGAATGGTGCTCTCTGTAAGCTCCCAAATTTAACTGAGCATATTGCTTTATCTACCGGCAACACTGCACAAGTGCATAAAAGAACTCCTCTGTTCCTGACACAGTGCAGTAATGTACATCTCAGCAGTATCCTACAGCCTCAGTGTTCAGGACGCGGTTACCTAAAAACACAGATTGGTACACAGTGACATTTACAAAGTACCAGCAAGTTAGCTCCTGACATCTTCAAATTTCAACTTCTGGCACTACAGCTCTTTGTCAAAACAGCTTTGATCTTATTTTTCTTTCCTATCAGTGGTGAAAAAATGGCTCTTTCCTTTACAAAAACATTCACTGTTAAGCTATAAATCTACCTTATGTCCAATATGCATTGTCCTACACTTCTCAAATGGCTATCATCCTTTGCTTGCGCTGCAGCAGAATAACTCACTGCTAAGAGCCACAGGAAACTTCCCAGTCACATTTACCAAACTACTGAATTTTCTACTTCACTGCACTTTTCTCTTTTGTTTTTAGGAGACTGCTCAACTTGTACTCCTTATGCTGATCCCATGCCAGAGAGAGTGCCTTATCACTCACTGACAGCAGCTGAAATCCTTAGGCTGGTGGCTTACCCATAAAATACCTCCATTAAGTCTGTAAAAAACACAGTTCTTGCTTTCAGAGAAGACAGATAGTTGTGTCAACACTAGTTCACTTTCCAGAGCACACCCCAAACAGAACCATATATACTGAGTTACTTGATTTTAGATTGTAACAATTTTTCTACCTAATTTGATGAGGGAAAAGGTGGATAAGGGAAACGCTGCTGATGTAGTCTACACAAGCTTCAGCAAAGCCTTCGACACCATCCCTCATGGTGTTGTCCTGCAGAAGTTGGCAGCCTGTGGCTTGGACAAGTACGCTCTTTGCCAGGCAAAGAACTGGCTGGAGGGCCAGGCCCAGAGTAGAACTGAATGGAGCTAAATCCAGCTGGCATCCAGTCATGAGTGGTGTTGCCCAGGGAGTTGGTATTGAGGCCTGTCCTGCTCAATATCATGCCCTAGATGAGGGCGTAGAGTGCACCCTCAGTAAGTTTGTAGATACACCAAGTTGGCAGGAAGTGTCGATCTGCCTGGGGGTAGAAAGGTCCTACAGAGAGATCTGGACAGGCTGCATTGCTGGGCTGAAACCAATGGGAGACCATTCAACAAGACCAAGTGCCACAGCAACCGCAGGCAACGCTACAGGCTTGGGGTGGAGTGGCTGGAAGACTGCGTAGAGGAAATGGACCTGGGGGCACTGATTGGTGCTCGGCTGAACAGGAGCATGCAGTGTGCCCGGGTGGCCAAGAAGGCCAATGGCATCCTGGCTTGCATCAGGAATGGTGTTGCCAGCAGGAGCAGGGAAGTGATGGTCTGTCTGTATTCTGCCCTGGTGAGGCCGCACCTCCAGTGCTGTGACCAGTTTTGGGCCCCTCACTGCAAGAAAGACATGGAGGCCCTGGAGTGTGTTCAGAGACCAGCAAAGAGGCTGTGAGGGGTCCAGAGCACAGGGCTTATGAGGGGCAGCTGAAGGAGCTGGAATTGTTCAGACTTAAGAGGAGGCCCAGGGGAGACCTTATGGTTCTCTGGAACTTCTTGAGTTGTGGCAAGCTGAGTGTCCACCTTTTCTCCCATGTAACTAGCAATAGGACTAGAGGGAAAGGCCTCAAGTTGCACCAGGGGAGACTCGGGCTGGATACTTCTTCTCTAAGTGAGTGGTGAAGCTCTGGAATGGGCTGCCCAGGCAGGTGGTGTGGAGTCACAGTCCCTGGAGGTGTTCACTAAACATTTACATGTTAAACTAAGGGTTTAGTGGGATATATTGGTAGTAGGTGGATGGTTGAACTGAATGATCCTGGAGGTCTTTTCCAACCTTGGTGATTCTATGACTCTAACAAAAAACGGCTTCCCATTAGCAACTGTAACATAATTCCCCAAATTTTGACGACAAGTTCTGTTGGCTGAAACTTTCCCCTTAGTTACTACAAGAGCTGGCAGATTTCTAAAAATGCCTGCCCCAATTCTTGCTAGACTTTTATGAAGGCTGGTTTCCTAATGATCTGCGTGCACACAGAAGTCTGCCCAGCCTCCCGCAGCTCAGCTCCCACAGCTTTCCAAAGAAAATGCAGACAGGGGGAACACTCTGTGACCTCATTACAGGAAAGAAACTACCGAACACGTTCAGATCCCTTTCAAAGTGTGAAGGGCTGGAAACCAGGTTCTCTTTGTTCCATGACTCAGAAAATGGCTACTTTTTCTTTTGTATCTATATTCTTCTGATATCTGCAGTGGTGACACTTTATATAAAGAAGTTACTTTGATACTCCAAGGAGTCAAACACGGAAACACTTCCAGGAAGCAGCACACAAGATCTGCAAGAAAATAAAAATTGGTACTTTCTGTGAAGATATTTTTTTCTGAAGCAGAAATCAGCAGAGCCTGGTTCTGCTGACTTGCTCTCTGTTCCACACTCTACCTCCATGTCTTCTTCCCACACCCCCACTGTCCCAGCCCCGAAACACCAGTTTATATACACATCCCCTGCACTGGCAACATCCTGTCTGATCCCTTCCCATTCCCAGCCAACAACATGGCTGAGGAGAAGCACACCGAGCCACTGTTAATTCTAATGTGCTTACTTTGGCATGCTGACACACAGACTAATTAATGTACTGATGGTTAAGCAGAACAAGCAACTCTTGAATTTAATAATTGGTATCCTTCTATTCTAGCTCCAACTTACATTAAAACTGTAGGATGTGATTCTTAGCTTTGAGAGCTATGTCTGCTT
This sequence comes from Centrocercus urophasianus, assembly GCF_019232065.1. NCBI lineage: Eukaryota > Metazoa > Chordata > Aves > Galliformes > Phasianidae > Centrocercus > Centrocercus urophasianus. Next base: position 353,359 of record NW_024885421.1, read on the forward strand.
TGAAAGGTTGGCCCAAACAGGCTCAAAAATGTCAGGAGTCTGGGACAGGATGGCATATGTCTCTCTGTCCTCCAAAAACGTAGGGAGAAAGAAAAATAAGTTTCCAAAAATTTTCAAGCCAGTGATTCACATGGTAAGGTGGAATAAAACAATGATATTTGTGCTGAATTTGTTAGCTCTGTGTGCTAATATTTGCAGGACTCTCACTCAATCTCCAGACAACAGGAATGCAAAAGGAAAATGAAACTGTAAGCCCCCTGAAACTATGGTATCAATGAAAAACAATGAAAGTTCATGATGCCCTACCAGAAAAGGTAACAGTTTACAACCACAATACTGTATCCAGTTTTATGTAACCCACAGAAAAGATAATAAGCTTAGAGAAAGGAAAAGGCCAAAATGAAAACCTATAAGTTTCTGACACCATTAGCTCAGGATGCTGAATCTTCATCAGAGAAAGAGAGGTCGATAAACACCCACAAAGGTTTCTAAAGGCCCGTTTGTGTCACATCTTCATGGACATTTCTTCCCAAACGATTTCTCAACTCAGTTATCAATGTGTTAACCCTGCAGGGCGCACCCAGCCCTCAATTTCATTCCACTAATACTGCCACTAGACATAGCCTGTCTATCTCTAAAACACATTGCAGAGATGTGTGAGGTGGAAAGCCAACACAGTTATATTATTCAGCACATCCATTGCACATAAAGACATTAAATTATGATGTTTTCTCATATTTTCGGCCTGAAGAACAGTAGAGCCCAGAGGACCCAGTGTAATCATGACTGCTGTGTGCTTGACAACTCGCAGAGAGGAAGACTGCTGCCACTTTGTAGAGCTGACAGGCTAATAAAGACAAAAAGCAAGAAGCAGGCATCACAAAAGCAAATAATTGAAGCGAGGGAGCAGAGGTATCCATGGAATTTTGCAGATTTAAAAGTAGGTCAAGCCAAGCCCACATTTAAGTAGTTTTGCTGTGCCTTGAAATTAGAAAAAAATATTTATGATTCAAGGAGTCCGGTGAATATTTATACAGCCATGTCCTATGAGCAGGTTTCCTTTTGCATAAGTGCAGATGCAGCACTCAGGAAGGGTGTGAAGTTCCATCTCTGGTGCAGGGGACACTTCATGCAAAGGTAGAAACAGGCAGAAAGTGCACAGCAGCTTGTAGAAGCCATGATGAGTGCAGAAGGTGGAAAAATGCACAGGACAGAAGAATAGGACAGCAAGACTTTAGGATCTGCAATTATTTTAGCTTCTGAGGAGCAAAGCTCCAAAAAAAGCAAAAACATATTTTAGAAAACCAAGAATACTTATTGGAATCAGTATGAGAAAGCCCAATAAAGAGTTGTAACAACAGGCACAGAAGGAGCAGGACCTCGGAACAGCCATCCTGAACCTAGAGGGGCCTACAGGAAGACCAGAGGGGGACTCTGTCAGGGAGAGTAGAATCACAGAATGACTTGGATTGGAAGGGGCCTCAAGGATCATCAAGTTCCAATCCCCTTGCCACAGGCAGGGCCACCAGCCTTCAGACGTGGCACTAGACCAGGCTGCCCAGGGCTCCACCCAGCCTGGTCTTGAACACGGCCAGGGCTAGAACCTCTCTGGGCAGCCTGTTCCAGCACCTCTCCACTCTCTTGGTAAGGAACTTCCACCTTACATCCAATCTAAACCTTCCATCCCTGAACTCAGGGTAGTGACAGGACAAGGAGCAATGGTTTTCATCTAAAAAAGGGGAGATTTATACTAGACTTCAAGAGGCAATTTTTCATTTTGAGGGTGGTGAGGCACTGGCACAGACTTTCCACAGCAGCTGTGGTACCTCATCCCTACTGGTGCTCAAGGCTGGGTTGGATGGGTCCCTGGGCAGCCTGAGCTCACAGGGGCAAGCAGCCATGGGAGCAGTTGGGTCTGAATGGGCTTTAAGGTCCTTTCCAACACAAAGCACTCTGTTTCTATGAAAATCTAACAGAATTTGTGTGGTTGAAAAGGCAGGGAGATTTATGTGCAAATCAGAGGGAAGTGTCTTGAAATGGCAATGTCCAACTGCTCTGCTGAGGCCAGCATTGATGGAATCAGAAGGCAGAAAACTTTACAGAACATTATTTTTAAACAATGCCAAGACTCTTCTATTAGGGGAAAAAAAAGACAGCAGAGAATACACTGAAAGCAAAATCAGAGCTGTCAGAGAACAATGCTAAAATCCTCAACAGTTTATAAGTTCAGCATGATAGCACAAGAATAGGCTGCTGAGATCTAGTTGATGCTGTCTAAGAACAAAGACATAAAGTTTCTGTTCTTACTAGCATGAAGCTCATTTCTTAGGGGAACAAGTACAATCATTTTGCTGTTACCCAACGCTACGACATTGACTGCATTATTTAATTCGAATTAATTGTGCACATCTCCTAACTACAAAGAGCAGATACAGTAATTCTGAGCTTTACATCCTTAGCTATATTAACACAGATACCCTGAAAGTGCTTGCCACAAGGCATCAGCTCTACATTCAAATCTAAGTTTCTCATCAGTTACTTAGCAGGGACACAAGCAGGATTTCATCAAACTGTCCACTTGCCCCTACGAGGCAATGAACAAAGGAGTCTGAGGATGCAGAGTTACAGTGACACTTACAAACATGGTGGTCTCCAAAGGTGAAGACTGAAAAGCAACTTTGGAGTAGAATCACATAACAACAGAGACTACTGAAAGATGCTGGGCTTGATAACAGACTCAGCCGGTGAAAGGAAAATTGAGCAACAAAATAGAACACTTTGGGTGACAGCACGTTGTCTAGCTATGCCAAAGCACCATTCCCGAAGGATTAATACAAATGTTTATCATCTGTGGCTCTGCATGTCCTAGTAAAATATTGGTCATCTGCTGGCAGGAAGTACTGCATTTACTTCAACTCAGTTAGTCTTCCGCAGTGAGAGAATAAACGTGCCTCTTGCAAACTGCCCACTGACAATGCAATCTGTTTAAGGCAGTGATTTCACACCCACCACAAATGTCTTGAGAACAGATATATTCAGACAATACAACTTCAAGGAGATATTACTTCAAAATGAGTGAGTCATTTTGAGCCTGAGCCAAGAAATATAGCAAAGTACTGTTTGAATCCACCATTTACTAGTGCTCATAGTCAAGACTTGGGTGATTCCTGAGAAAAACTGATACAGACTACCAATCTCCAGCTGAGCACAAAGCTCTCCATTTAGAGCAGAAGTCTGTCCTGTTGTCAAGAGTTCATTTTCCTAAACATTGCCTGCTATGTAATTTGTTCAAATGGATGCTCAGATTCAGTCTCCACCAAAAAAAAAAAAAAAAAAAATTACCAGAAAGTCTGTACTTTCCACTGATAGTCTAAATTATGTCTAAATGGAGAACTAAAGTCTCCTCTTAACTGCATTAAATACTGTAAAAATATCTTCCTTGTCATATTACTGGACTGTTTCCTAGGGAAACGAGTGCTCTGCAGATTTCTTTTCAATGCTTCTTCATTTCCACACTCCTAGTGAAAAATTAGAGCTAGATAGAGAAGAGAAACCAAACCAACTGCCATTCCTGGAAAGTCTGCAGACATCTTGCTCTCGAGTGCCAAACAACACAGCTAACTCAGCACCAACTGCAGGTACAACACATGCTGTCCAGACTTAAGGGCAAAGGAAGAAAACTCAGGGCACAGAAGCTACGTCTATGCAGCAAATGAAGGAGGTTTCCTTTTAGCTTACTCAATATAGCTATAAGAAAAGAGCCTGGATTATAGGAGTGGAATGTAAAATCAAGAGAAGCACAATTCATTAATGCATGCTGACAGAACGTCTTTTTTTTTTATTGCAGCAACTGCTGAAGTCACCTATCAAGCTTCATCCTCCAAGCACCATTTATGCAGCCTTTGCAGCTTGCCTGCAAAGCTTTGAACTGAGCAAAAAGAACACCTCCTTACATTTTTATAGGTCTTCAAATTCCAATGAAAGATGTAAAAAATTCTTTGTAACATGTTTCCTAAAGCTAAGGATGAAAATATACAAAAATATAATATTCAGAAAGAAACAAGACCTGCAAATTCCTTGCTTAGTGAAGAATATGTTCCAAGAACCAGTCATTAATCTAGGCAGATGCCCATAGGGACATAGGCTAGTAATGACCTAAATAGTCCTTATAATGAAAACCTAGAGTCTTTTTTTATAACCTTGTCCTTTTTAAAATACAGTTCTAAATTAGGACTTCCAAATTGGGTCAGCCCTACCACAATTTTTTTTTTCTCATGAAAATATATGGAAAACAAAGTCATATTTAAGGAGATGTATTTAAGTTAATAGACTTTTACATCCATCACTGTAAATAAGCACAAAGAAACTATTTCAAATAGGTCTTTGCAGCCTTAATTAAAAAAACAAACAAACAAAAAAACATACACTTAAACTGCTTTCAGTAAATTTTTTAGAGTCTGTATATTTATGTATATTTCAGAGTCTATATATTTATGGTATTATACAGCTGCAGAGTCTGCCTCAGTTCGTATCACAGATTACATAAACAACACTATGACAACTGATACCTATGGGTTTCCAACTCTACAGCCAACCTTTGAAAAGATGCCAGAATTGTGACTGCGTAACAGACACTGGGCACCTAATGGACATCAGCTACAAGCAAGCCTGTCCAGCAAGCCAAACAGAAAATGAACTGCGATAACTAACCCATAGTTTACCTACTGACCTAACTGTTCTCTACCTGTGTATCTTGCAGTAACTGAAATATTTAAGTGTTTCGAATACCAAACTTTTCACGTCTGCTGTAAGGTAGACTTTTAATACCTACCAGGACACCTTTCTCCCAGTGTAAGAAGTTAATGTTCTGAAAAACAACATATACATCCTCAACACTCAAAACTAAGGATCTTTGGATTGCCTTCACAATCTCTTCTAAAAAAGCTTGGTAAGTAATGGGTATTTTTGGCCTGCATATGTTGGTTTAAGTTTCCATTTGATTATGAAGGGGAGAAGATTTCAGCAATTTTAAGAGTTGTAAGCTGAAAAAAGATCCATAAATGAAAAAAAAAGAAAGAAAAAAAAAAAAAGATGTGCGTGTAAAAGACCAGTGCTGCATACAGCATATGGTGAGCTTTGACGTGTACCAATAAAACAACACATGGATGCCAGTACTTAAAAGACTCCTGCAATAGATCTCGTTACAGTAATCATTTCCTTCACCTCCTGCTATTAAAACAGCCACCTAGGCATAGGCAAGACATAAAGTAGCATCAACTCTAATGCCCAATAGCATATTATCTGCTTAATCACAGATACAGTGATAAAATCTAAACAGTGGCACTGTTAAAACTGTGACATTTATCACGTTGCACTATCTATCTTTAAGCACAGTATTTGTTGAAGCTCCTAAAATAAGAAGGGAACACACTTCAAGTACCATGGTAACTGCTTGGCATGATAAATCAGGGTCCTTAAGGATCCCACACAGACTTACTGCTATTGTGACTAGACTTAACCAAATGGCACCTAGTATACATGTCTACATTCTGAGCAGTAATATCACCTTGGATTAAAGTACAGATAAAATGAAAGGCTTGCTTGCTTGAAATAGAGATGAGATTTTTCTGACATTAATGAACTACTTTAAAAATAATTTTGCTTGGCCTGTGCATGGTAAAGACAAAGCTGGATTGACAAAAGCTTGATTCGAAAGCATAATTTCAGTATGCAGAGAGCTCTCCCCATGCAGTTTCAGGGAAAAGAACGAAGAAAAACTAAGAAAGGGAAGGTATAAAAAAAGAGCTTGCACGTTAAAGAAAATAAACATGTTTGGGGCTGAAAGAGATTACCCAGAATCTACAGAAACTACTCACTTGCTAGATTTTAGATCTCCATTTGGTGTTATCATGCATTCAATGATAAATGGAGGGTACTGTTTACTTATTCAATAAGAGCAGGATGGAAAAATACTCTTCAGCTTTTAAAGCACATCTGAAACATAAAAATCTTGCCTCTAGCCTTTCTTTACAATTCGGATGTGGATATGTTGCTTATCTTGAAAGTAGATAATCCCTCGAGTTACTATAACATTGATTTTCCAAAAGTAAAGAGAGAAACTGGTAGTGTCACAGGCAAGTGACAAACAACTTTCTTTATCCTCTGTTAGTCACACAACAGATGTAGGTCACAGCAGTAGGTCACAGAAAGTTTGCTTAGCCTTTTATACAAACTTCACTCCTTCATCTTCCAAATAATTTTGAAAGTACATCTACTATCCAGGAGCACAAGCTACCAAGTTAAAGATTTTCCTTTCTTTAGCTCTCTCTAGAAACATCAATACAAGAAGGCTCACAGACCAGACAACTCATATACACAAAACTAAGAAACATGAGGTAGACATCTGTGCATTTTGCACATTGTTACAGACATCAACTCTTCAAAACTGTACAGTTTTGAACACCAAGCAGAAATGAAACCCTCATACGTTACAGGCAGTGTGGGAAAGCACAGATCATACAAACAGGCAAAAAGGAGGTGAGAGTACTTACAAATAAAACTTCTCTTCCCAAACAGGATTCAAATTCCCAAAAATTGTTTTTGTCCTCTTCTTTGTTTTACCCACTTGAACAGTTACATACGGATCGCTGGAACCAGTCTTGTCTTTGGCCTGTAGACCCTGAGCACACACCACTGGAAGGAAAAGAGAAGAGTTATCACCACCCTCCAACAACACAATGTGTCCACACAACACATGAAGAAGGAAAAGAGAAGAGTTATCACCACCCTCCAGTAACACAATGTGTCCATGCAACACATGAAGAAGCAGGTAGCCCAGAATGTCCGGAAAAAAAAACAAAACAAAAAACAACATTCATGAGAGCTTTTCTGATGAGCCTCAGCTCACGGTGCATTACAGTGTCTGCGGTAGGAGTACCTGTCTCAATTTGCTACCTGAGCAGAAAGAGATACAGTTCACAGAAGCCTGTTCTCTCCAGCTTCAGACCAACTCTGTCTTAGGTACTCAAACAAGACCAGCTGAACCTGTGCCTCCTTCCTCTCACCTGTGATTGTGATCTTTGCTGACCATTTTGAGGTGCCATCAAGCACGCTTTGCTTCACTGTCTTCATTTGCTGAGCATGTGTCAATTTGCTCTCACAGAACACATCTCTGATCAAGTCAAAGATCTCTGGCTTGTTCCGCTCACGGATTTTCATGCGATCCTTCATGGCCATGATGAAATTCTGGGTTCGATCCTCAGCTCCATGCTTTGAGCTCTTCTCTGCTGCTCCTGTGCATCAGAGAGTAAAAAAGAGACATCAGAAACATGCAAACACAGAAAGTCATGGCTCACTGATGAATAAGGATGACAAGATCAAAGCCACAATTTATTTCACATGATGCCTCTTTCTATTGGCATTTATGGTCAGCCCCCCTATTTTAACATACACAAAAGAAGATCTGAACCAGTTGGAGCTGGATGGAGATACTGCAAGGCGAGTGCCTAGACTGGATATCTCTGACAACAGGCTCTCCTCACAACAGGCTTGAGTTCTACACCTTTGCAGCTGAGAAAGACTCAGAAGAAAAACTCTAACCATTACAGCAGACATCAGCCCCACTTCTCACCACCTTGCTTTGAATAAATAGATCCCTGCTTGGGCAGATAAGAGGGTGACATTGATCCTTCACTACAAATAGCATCTGTAAGCTTGTCTAAAGGCTGCACCTCAGTTCCAAAGAAGAGAAGAAGTTCAGAGTCACCATTTCCTACTGATGTTCTCTGCATGGCTTCCCATTCAGCACAGAGTCACTGTACAGTTACCTTGGAGTTATCTGGAAAGAACTGGAGTATTAACTCTTTAATTACCCGTGCTTTACATGATGATATGATGTGGAATACCAATAACAAAATTAATCAACCGTGAATGGTCTACTCTTCTACTTGGAATAAACATCAAGCTGGAGGCATTCAAAGCACTTCTCTGGATCCCTTTCTATTTTAGTTATTTCACTTGTGAGGAGATAACCCAAATTGTAGTTGTGATACCTAATCCAAACGCCTAGAAGGTAGCAAACTCAATAGTTAAAACTTCGGGCCATCATAAGTATGGGGCACAAGTACAGCATCTAGCAGCTGGAAGCACGAGAGGCAGCAGCAGGGGTCTGTACTACATGGATATTAACTGGAACTGGAAAACAGAGGCCTCTGGTCCGTTGCATGTTACTTACAAAATTTAAAAGTTCATACCATTATGAGATAAGAATGTTCTCACTGTCAGTCCCCCATTCAGTTCTGACATTTTCTGTTAGAACTCAGCCATAGACTGCTGCCCTGTGTTAATACAGGCACTGACATGAACTAACAGGGCAGACAAACCAGTGTGTGAAATGAAATGGAGGAACCAAGATTACACGCAACCTCTCTACATACAGTCTGCATTTAAGCAATTTCAAGTTACGACTTTAAATTAGATATGGTTAAACCAAGACAAAACTTCTTCGAACACTTTCAGATGTATTATTCAGATTACTTTATTCATTAGTTTTATATGGTTGATTTTTCTGGGATAACCTAAACTTTGTCTTAGAAAAACAATCTTGATCCAGGTGTTAGCCAAATATGAAATTAACTTAAAAATATGTGCTAAAGCAAATGCTAGTCTGTGCAAAAGCTGCAGCCATCAGTCACAAAGAAACCAAAATCCGTTTCCCTCTAAAATAAGTAGACAAATGTGCTACCTGGGAGAGCTTACCAAAAGTTAGCATTATTTTGCATGCGCTGGAGTTTCAGCAGTTAGTGCACACTCATAAAGAACCCCCAGTAGTGCAACATAACAGGAACCTTGTTAGCAGGCTCAATCAGGCGCCTAGTGACAAATGCTGCCTAAAGACATCCATTTCTAGGACCTTCAATCTAACATCTTTTACTGAAGAAACAAAAACTCAATTATAACTTCCACCATCCCAGTGGAAAAGAATAAAAACACAGTCAGGAACAGACTGTAATCACTGAAGTTTCAGAATTTCATTAAGGACACTGCACAACATGGCACACTGTTCAAGATTTGAGTTAAAAAAAAACAAAAAACGGCCATAAGTTTGTATTACCTGATAATTATTTTTTCATTTTACTTGCCAGAGGCTCAATGTTCAGTATTGCAGTTAGCAAAATAAAATGTATCTCAGAAAAATCCCCAGAGTTTTCTATTGTTGGCTTAAGGTGAAATGAAATCAAAATACTGGAATTAATTACACAGTCCCTGCTGTCCCCATTCACCAGAGAAGAACTAACATCACCCAAATTGATGTTTTGTATCAGACAATCATCCAGCTGTAGACCCAACATTTATTAAAGGAATACAGAACTGAAATGATACCAGGGGCTATACTTTGAACTTCACTTCAGATAAGAAGTGCTATTCATCTTTAACAGAAGTAGGTCTCCTGGAGAGGGAGGTAGACATGACACAGGATATGAAGAGCTACAAGAAACCATGGAAGCCAAACTGAGTAAGTTGTCCTACCTACCTGGAATCCCGAAATCTGTAATGAGCTAAAGAAACCCTGTCCTGCCCTTTCTGATTTTTTGGAAATTGAGAATCAAATTAAGCATTAAGAGGTTTAGTCATGCATTAGTGGAGTGCTCAATTTCGGAAACATTTTCTAAAGAAATTATTAGCCAGGTAGCTTGCAAATATCAATGCTTCACTGTCTGTCACAGAGATGGGCCCAGCATTACCACAGTTTTGGAATGGCACTGGTCTGCATTGTTGCCTTAATGCAAGCACCCCATTCTTACTTGGCCCAAAACGGATTGAGAGAATTTTTTCTTAGATCCTCACTGTGTACAAACACAATGCACACTGCTATACTGGAAGGCAAAAGGTGTTTTCCCTGCTGCTGCACTTGGATTGTACGTATTCATTCAGCTGCAAAAAAAGGTTTTGCGAGTGGCTTAGCTTTTAAAGCAGTTCTGCAAGTGGCAATAAAAAGGCAAGGGACGATATAAATACCATGTACAGACGTGTACGATGTCATATAAATGGCACTGGGCATTCCTTATCTCTTCCTCCCTAGGAACGAATCACGAGTCAATTTATAACAGGAAACAGAAAGCAAATAAGACTATATTCGGACTGGTATTGATACAGCTACTAGTAAACTGCCAGTGCTGTTATCTTATGCTTTAACAGGAAAAAGTCAAGAAACTGGCAGGATAGAAGACAGCTGTTCAGTAGGTGGATAATGCTTAGAAATTATATATTCCTGAAACTTAAAATAGATATTCAAGTTTCAAATAAAGGTATCCTTCCTCCTTCTGTGCAAATATTTTCCTGCATAGCATTCTGGAAGCAAACAAGCATTCATTACCATGGCGTCAAATCATCATTCAGGATAGAAGCCAAGATGATTATCACAAAAGTGACTTCTTGCTCTCATTAACAGTCCACTCACAGAGCCAGGCTCTGGAGTGCAATCTGTTCAGAGGGTAACACACAAGTTTCTCATCCAAAAGCCAACAAACATGCCAGACTTCCAGTGCTGAGTCAAAAAGCTCTGAACAACTCCATCAGAGATCCACAGTCCCAGGAGCTAAACCAGAACCAAGCAGGGCATTCAGTACCGCAGCCCTCGTGGGTGAAGTTCTCCACATTTTTCATGCTAGGATACAAAAAAAACCCACTCTTATGTCTAACCATACTCACAGAGAGGATTTTACATTCAATAGTAGTTTTAAGTTTGAGATCTCGATTCCTCATTTCCAAGATCTCCAAAGAACAAGGTTTTGATATCCTAGGGCAAATTATTTTCTCAGGTTTAACTGTAATTGACTGAGGACCTAAACTAGCAACTCTGTAGGAAAACAAGACATACATTTGCAGAAGCTTTTCAAACACAAGCACAGAACTATGGTTCTTTTTGTCAGTATCATGCTAGTATTACGTCCCTCCTTTCCTCCTTTTTCATAATTCTGCCTACTTCTCGAAATCTATTTCTTGGCTTCCTACGCATCTATCATCCTCTTCATTTGATATTAACATTTCCCAAATGGTTGAATTTCAGTTAGCAGCATACTGGTGCCGAGGGCAAGAGATAAAAGCCCCCTTTTTCCAAAAGCTTTACATGCTACAAGAATTTTAAATCTCTCTATTTAATTCCAGTCAAGTATGAAAAGAAGCGCACCCATTCAGCACAGATCTCAAGTACCTCCAAGAACAGGTGGAGGATAAAAAAGAGCATATCTAGAACAAGTATTTGTCCTCTTACAATGAAAAGGTAAGTTCCCCATCAACTGATTAATGCCTTCACAGTACCTACTGCAGAGAAATTTATATTTTTAATCCTCTAAGAGTAGCAGCTTGGTGCCAATAGTGCCATAAACCTGACGGCTGCAGTGTACATGCCGCAGGTAATTCCAGCTTACTGCATTTCCAACACCGCCGTTTCAGGGAACAGTCTTGCTGAACTGAATCGCAAGGCACGTCCCACCACACAGGACTTGAAACAAAACTACAAAGTGCTGAAACTTACAAGCTGGGAGACCGAAAGTGGCAGTGCTTTGCTTTTTGTTCTTAAGTAAAATTTAGACAAAAGATTGACATCCCTCGTCTCCGTTGGGTGTAGTGCATGAGATGCTGCCTGGAGCAGGAAATGCACGTTAAAAACATTCTTAATTGCCATCCAAACAACAAAGCTTTTGAGGCATTCCTAAAAACATCATGAGCAAATCAGTTTCAATTGAGAAACAGCACCCACAAAATGAATTTTGTTTCAAACTGCAGTAAAACAGTGCTGAATTTTAGTATTCTGTCACAACAGACCCACACATTTGTTGATGGTATCAGATACTCAGTTCCTTAAAATATAGATGGTAAGAAAAAAGCCTGAGAAGAAATACTCTAGTTTAATTCTCATAGACATGGGGAAAGGGATCCAGTTATTCCCCAGAGAAAAGCACTGAGGCACAGAAGATTGATAAACACCACATCCTGATTCTAAAGACCCAGGCATCTATTTAAAATTCTGAAGTACAGACAATGGATTCATATTTGTGACCAGCCTGAAAATTCATTTTAATCCAACACAGCATTTTCTGGAAGATTTGACAAGAGTCGAAGATATATCCCGAGGCATCAAGGCATAACCAACAGAGTTATACCTGCTATCAGCCTGGAAATTCATTTTACTCCGCCAGTGCAACATTTTGTGTAAGCCTTATATAGGGTTAAGTGAAAATACATCCTGACAACAAAGACTTTTTGTTGTTTTTGTTTTGCTTTTATTGCTAAAAACAACAACAACAAAGCACCAGAAGCAGTAAAACTTTTTTAGGAAGAAAACCCTTCTGAGTTCAGTGTACAAGAAACTTCAGTCTCAGACTTACTGAATTTCTAAACTATTGCTTAGGCCTCACAGTCTATGTTCTTCAAACTCATAAAAAATACTAAATAAATTTTCCATTTTCTTCTGGGCTTGTGGGATCCAGTGAGAGGAATTTTAGCATGATCACGTCAAAACAAATATCAGAGTTTCCTGAAAAAGCTTCATAATGGGCTTCTAGCATCAATAATATTTGTTTCCTCAGCCCAGCTGTAGATCCACATATCAGACCCAGTACTCTTAATTTCCCACACTACCATTCATCTGCCTTGTAACTATGCAGCTGTCATCTTCATCTTCCATGATGTCTCCACCTTGGGTAATAACACCATCTACACCCACTGGTAGCCTCACAGCCCTGGTTCACAGTCTCTCTATCTCCCCTGTTCTGATGACAGACAATTTTCAAATATCTCAGCATGTGAAGTTTAGTGTGTTTGCTTTTGTTTCATTTGTTGCTGGCTTTTGTTTTACCTCTCTGTGTGCTTCACCAGTTTTGAGCCCAGTATGCTCTCCATGCTGGAGTATCTTGTTTACATTTTTGGAGTTTATATTTTTAAAGAACAAGTGCAAAGCAAATATCTGCAATCTTATGAATAATAAAATAAAGATCTTAATAAATACTTTGCTGTATCCGAAAAGTGGAGCGGGTTCCAGATGTTACTTCTGTCCTACTGAAGACTACACAGACTCTTGTCATTATCACATCCCAGAGCCCCTTGTACAAAGGCATTTAAGTCCAACCAGAGATTAGATAAGCTGCTCCCATGGTTGTTCTTGAAGCTTTCCCAGAGTCTCCTTTCATCACCGAAGTCTCCTACTTTCCACCCTTAATTGTCTTAAAGCAAATTTATTCAATTTTTTGTTTTGTAAACAGTATGCTTAAACAGACCATCTTCTTCTCTGCTTTTTATCTCCCTCTTCCCCACCATAGGGGAGTTCAGGCATAAATAAGTTCAGACAGGGATTAAACAAATTCGCTACCATCACTGCCAGCCATTAGGCACAGCATCCACTGCTCAGAAAGTCATTCAGTCATGGAAGGTTGAAAAAGTAAAGCAGAATCTTAGGAACTCTACACTGCATGTTTAACGCCGCTGCCTTGGCGTCCATCACGTCCCTTCAGAAAGGTGATTCCAGGACATACTCCATACTCCGTGTGGTTGTTTTTCATTTCCTGACACAGTATAATCTCTGTCTTCCTCCTGCCCAGTGCAGCCAAGCCCCTCTTTGGAAAGATTAACAAGCAAATTCATACCACGCTATCTCAAAGTGCTCTCACACATTTTCCCCTTCACATTTGAACTTTGCTCAGTATCTGTCCCGCTCTGAAGTCCTTCTTGCACATAACAGCCACAACTGCTCTCTGCAAAAATATATTTCCTCTTAATCATTAATGATTTCTAAAATTTACTTTTCCTTCTATTGTTTTTGACTTCATTACTTCTCCTCTGAACAGTTTTGTGCCTGTTTCCTTGCTGCTGCTGGTGCAAACTCCATTTTCCTCTGCTCTCAATAGTTATCTTCCCAGACTGAGATATCACAGCTTCACTATGACATGGAAGTATCTAGGATGTGCATCTGAATTAAGCCTAGGTACACAGATCAGCAGCTTTTTGAATTGGAGTTCACCATTTAGCATCGTGAATCCAGCTGGCACTCCACATCAGATTTTGTCATAAAGATGAATTATGGCTTAGCAAATTCTGTCAAACCAAGTGAAATCTGGCAGCCCTGTCCTTAGTCACAAAATTATCACAACAAATCCAAGGTGTCTATGATACAATTGCTTGAACACCACAAACTATGAAGATCACTTTTGCAGCCCTCAGAGAGGAATCAAGGAATGCTAAGTAACTGAGGAACACAGGTGCATCACCAGGACCAGCTAAATCTGACAAATAAAACACAGTAAATAGTCCTTGTCCTAACTATGGCTTAATACTCTGCGCACATCCAAAGTACAAGCATTAACAACTTTAGGATGACAGGACAACCATAACCATGCGACCTATGATTCACTGGCATCCCTTGCTGAGGTATTAGTTACTTGGCTTACCCAAATAACAGGTACAGATATGACTATATGTTCCTGTAACTGATGACATGGATCTGCAGTAAGCTTGTTTTCTATTTCACAGAATTTTCTCAGTCCTTATGACTTTTTCCAGCAAATTGGAATAAGAAAACTGAGAGTGAATAGAAGAAGCCCCACCTCCCTACTCAAGATTTAACATTTATAGTGGAAATTTATCACATCTTATACATATACAATGTAGATAAGATGTGTCTAGATATATTCATATAGATAACTTGCTCTCAAACATGAACATATAATTGAGAACAAATAAAAATCTGACCAATCCAGATGCCCAAATGGATAGTTTAAAAAAAAGTCTGATCCTTTTAAGTTTCTCCTTTGTCTGTGTCAGGGCTTATTTATTCTGTAGCGTCATAGTTCTTTGCCTTCTTTGAAGAGGGCTCAATTTTGAACACTGTGGAAAATCAAAATAAGCAGAAATGCAAGTAGGAATGTAAGATACAGCCCAGACACTTGAACATTACTTATTATCTAACCCTTCATCTTCCTTATTCAGTACCAGGTCTCTAAAGCCATTCAGCTTCAATGCATTCCTATTCAAATAACAAAATGCCTTCCCAATCTGCACTTGAAGAATCCTACCTAAATTCATGGATGGTGATCCCTATGCAGGAACTCACTAGCGCTCTGGAAAGCTTAAAATACACATTATCACAAGCTAGTGGTTTAAACAAACAAACTGCCTGGGATACTGGGGCAAGAAGAACAGAAGAAATCAGGACACCCATCTTAACAGCCTACTCATCCAGCACACAGACTATCTTCTGTGCAGGATATGACAGTAAACGTACCATCTGAGCTGATAAACAGAGATGAAACACATTACGCAGGTTAAAACGAACAAAAAGTAAACAACAGGCTGATGAGGATAGGTTTAGCCTAATGACATCCTTACAGAAAATAGACAGTCATTTTAATAAACACATCTTCACTGATCACTGAGGTATCACATACATGTTTAGGAAAGCTCTTGTAACACCCCTGAACAGCCATGTTTCACCGCACCTCTCAGGACAGCAAGCAGCAAAGCAAGTACTCACTCTGTAGGCAGTCAGCGTTGAGCAAGTCTTGGCACTTCTCGTGGCACTTGACTCCACATTCAGCGCAGCGCATTCCCTGCCGTGCAATACCCCACAACAGCCCCTCACATTCATAGCAGTAGGTAGGAGTTGTGGCTGTCCATACTTCAAAGTTGTGTGGGGTTGTACAAGAGATAGGGTAAATTAAGGCTTGCAAGGTCTTCTTATAGACATGAGATTTCTGAAAGACAAAAACACAAAGAAGCCAACATCCAGGAAAGTGATTACACCTGTTGGTGCTGGTTATCACACAGGTGCACATGACAAGTGCAATAAATCTACACACCTTAAGTAGCCAAATCTATCAAAGCTTTCCAAGTGTAAGCAGAGAATCCCCCTGCAAAAATGTTTCTCTAGCCCTTTAAAAGAAAGTAAGTGAGATGGAAGAAATGAATTACAGTTTGTAGATGAGGGATACCTTGCATGAAGCAAGTTTCACATGCTCTCTGCCATAGTAGATAGCTGAGATGTTTGTATTTTTCAGGGCCCTATAAGACATGTTAAATTTTGTTACATTTGTTTTCTGTAAACAAATGATGCGAAGCTTCACATCTGTATCTTTAGACTGTGAAGATAGCTCTGCATCGCAGAGCACCCTTACAATGCATCAACATGATCTAAACAGCTCTCCCACTTACCAGCTCTTCATCTTTGAGAGATGTTCTGGTGGCCATTGCTGAGGTAATTCCGGCTTTCCGGGACTGAACCAGTGACTACAGAGGAACAAAGTTTGTTATTCACTGCCCATATTTAAAAATGCAGTGGTACTACATACCCAGAGGCGTGAGCAAGGACACCCTGTCATGCCAGACATCAAGCCAGCAGTCTAGTACATTCCAGTTGCTTTCTTAAGCGACACATCTCACATTTCACATCTCAAAAGTCAGTGCATACTTTGAGAGACCTCCAAATTAATTTCATCTGCCCACAGGCAGTCTCACTGTGGAAAACTTTTATTTGTTTCTCTGGCAAGAACTGTCAATGAAATCTGGGTTTGCCTCTCCACATCTATGCTTTGGTAACAATGTACTGCTATTGCTTAAGATATTTAACGAGGGACTGTCTTCTATATTTAACTTCACTTGTAAACAAAATGAGGTTTTTGTCAGGTTTAAAACTTACACAACACTCCAAAATATGACAGTGAAGAGATACAAATAGGATAAAGAACACAGTGGGTCAGGAGAACAGGTTTGAATGTGCTGGTGAATCACATTCATTGGCCATCACTGAATACAATGAACAGCATTTCTGCCACAAAACTTCCTCCTTCACGCCACAGCAGTGATGTTCTGTAGTCCTGAGCAGCACAGGCCCCTGTCTTTGCAGCTCCTAACACTGCCATACACAGATGACAGCAGAGAAAGCAATTAGAATCAATAACATCTAATTTAGAATCTTCAAATTTTATCAGAAATCTCCATGTGTCCTCTGATTTATGCCATTTGAAGACTGACCAAAACAGTTCATTCCATCAGTGATGTATCAGGACAGAGTACTTAATATGCATGCACTGCAGTGCTGCAGGTTCAAAATTAAAAGCAAACAAAGTGAAGGGAAGGTAAAATATTTTGTTTCTGATGAAGACTTCATGGATAGTCTTTAGCTTCACTTACCATGGCCTACGGAGATAGTGAATGAAAGCATTCAAAGGAAGCAACACAAGTTAATGCCATCATTGCACAGATTTAAAAGATGCAAGCAGTTAGTAAGACACACATTATGCTTCCCATGCATAAGCTGGCAGAGAGAACTGAACGCATCTTTTCACAGCACTACAGGATACAGAAACTTTGGTCTTGCGGCTGTTACAGCATTTCTCCCCACTATGAATGTGCTATATGTACTGAATAAGCAGCCAACAGAAAGCCGTTTGTCCCACGGAAGCCTTATTTCACTGTATCACACAAACATACGAAACTTGTCTTCATTACTTGTTTGATCCTTGTGCTTCCTCAGTGCAGGACCTACTGGCAATGCTGCAAATTACTTTAAAAAATTCAAGCATGTTATGTTATCTACCCTCTCAAATTCCAACTTGCCAGACCTCACATAGACATCGTAACTTTCCACAATGTGACTTTTTAGGAAAACATATTCAAAAAATCCAGGCCTAAATTTAATCCAATCTTCTGAGTACAATAAAAAGGAAAACAAATATGAAAAACATTCTGCCAAGTGAATGAAACACTGTATGAAAACACAGCTCGTTCTCACTGAGATGTTTCTAACCCCCAAATGCTTACTGTAAGAATTAATTTAACTAAGCAGGAAACTTACAACTTCTTCAAGTGACAGTGAACGCTACCATATGTCAAAAAGTAAAGCTATTTGCTACCATCAACTGCATGGCACAAGAAAAATCTCTTACCAAATCACTGACAAGTGGAATTGGCTTTTTTTTGCGTAGATCAGGCATGCTGTCAATGCCATAGAGACCACCTGCAGGCCTGGAGATTCAGGAGGAAAAAAAAAGAATTAAAAATCTCAAGAGCAGTAACAGACAGCAAACAGATGACCAAAACCCTTTGTTAGATCATTAGCTTCCTTGTTATTGTAACAGTTAATGAGGAAGAATCAGTTCACTTTAAATGAAACAAAGCAATGTTGTTAACACACAAGCAAAAGAGGAAGAGAGGAAGAGAGGGAAAAAAAGGAGAAGAAAGGAAAATAAAGGAGAAGAAAAGAAAATAAAGGAGGAGGAAGGAAAAGAAAGGAAAAGAGAGGAAGAGAAAGGAAAAGAAAGGAAAAGAAAAAAAAAAACCTTAAAAGAAGGTTTAAAAAAAAAACAAAGATTTTCCTTTTCTCAGTTCCGTGGGGAGATCCGTGGGGATCACGGTTAACTCTAAATAAACTGTTTATGCTTGCACAGTATCCACTGCTTTGCAGTGGCTGCTGCTGGCATGCAAAGGTGGGCTTGCTCCCACATCTGCTGTGAGGCACGAATTTGGCAAAAAACCTTACCTGCCAACAGAGCCAGAGATTTATGGGACTGGCTCATACATGGTTTACAGTCTTTCTTTACCCTCTTCCTTTCAGTTTAATTCTTTTATGGTTTTTTGGTTGACGGTTTTTTTTTAGCATGGGGGAAATGTGCTACTGGAAGTCAGCAAGAACTGAGATGATACTTCAGAAAGCATAAATTTATAGCATAAATATATAGTATAAATTAATTATGTACCATTTGCATATGCAACCATCTAGATGCTTCTGCCCTGTGTCAGTGGATGGGAGGAGCATGTCAAAAATGGCTCAGCCCAGAACCTGCAACCTGTCATCAGAGTGCAGGCCAGAGCCCACTCACCCTAGTCCTAGAGCCCTAACTCACAGAGGAAAAGCCTGACATCAGAGGAGAAAAGAGAAGACTGTTTTTGTCTTTTTAAAAGTGCCCATTCCTGCTGCTCAGCAGTTGAAGTCATTCAGGCCTCTATGGACAAGAGCTGCCATTTGCTGTGGAAATGGTGGGGAAACAACAGGGCGTCCGGCCCAGCAACATTCAGCCTACAGAAATAAGATGTGATAGTCTCCTTATTTCCTGATGAGCCAGCCTGAATAACTGTAAATGAATTGGCCGTGTAGTATCACACAGACATACACTTCTGCTTAAAGGTTTGATGATTTAGCTCAGACGTGTTTGGCAACATGAACAGTATGTCTTCGGAGGCCTTCTGCTCGGCTTCCAGTGCAAAGAAACCTTTCACCTCTCCATCCTCACTCATCCATCTTCACTCTGCACCATGCTGGAGCACATCTTTTTACAGATGGGAATTGAACTGGTCTCTGTAAAAGGGCTAGTGCCTTTAACCTGCATATTTTTCTCATCTGTATGCCACAACTAGCCAAAATGATTTAAGACACCGCATCTACTAGAAAAGACACTGTGGGACAGTGACATTGCTCATCTAAAAGATGTACATGTAGCTACACTTCAAAAATGATCTAGGAAGCCAGATTTCCACTATAAATTTGCATACGCCATGAAAATTGGTAGGCTGGTCAGGTACAACAGGGAACCTGTCTTCTGTGGGCAAGCAGGACCTACTCTCATCTCCTTTCATTAAAATGGGGATGAGAGATTATGTAAATTCATAAAGTGAGAAAACAGAAGACACTAGGAAAAGACTAATGATGTCCAAATCCATATAACAGCAGACCATGATAGGGTGGGGAAGGATGTTACTGCACAGCCTAGCACAAGACTATGTCAAAGGAAGGAAAGACTTAAACATAGCAACACGTCAGGGTGCTGTAACAGTGAAACTGACTTTTCTGACTGTGTGTAGGAGGGTGACACATCTGATCCATGGCTGAGCTGCCAGCTGCTGCCAGATGAATAAGTCTGGTGAGAAGGTAAGCAACGTGAACCTCGCCTCTGCATGCAACATCAGGCTTATGTGTGCTGCGCATGGCTCTTCGTGCTCCTACATAGTGAATCAAACCCAGCCACTGCCCGCTATGCCACTCTGCCAGCAAAACATGACTGCAGATACTGCAGCTGGGAGCAGGAGACTTATTGAGGCATGAGAAAGCTGCAAATTTAGAGCATTTCAGTTAGTTTAAGCTGCTGGAGTCTCCAGCAAAGAACAAAGAAGGGTTCTCTAGTATAGGAAATTCCCACAGCAAGGCCACATGGTGTTTTTACTGAAGGCTATCTTCATTTCCAACATACAGTTACAAAAAAAAACTTTTGCTCGAGTTACACTACAGTAATCCCCTCTGGCTTAAAATAGAAAAATCTGACCCAAATCAGAAAATAATAAATATATGCATAAGAACTCGGTAGTCTTGCTGAGATCAAATAAGAGTTTTATCTGCTGCTCTAGTGCTAAAAAACGCTCTCCGATCCAAGTTGTACTATTCTGGGGTGAAACAGGTGTCACAGATGATGTCAAGAATTTCAGAATTACCTAAATCACTGTTTAATTTAATGCTGACTTTCAGGTCAAAAATTTGGGTCAAATCATCGGAACAACAAAAGTGTCTCAAAAACACAAAGGAGAGTCCGCAAGAAGAAAAGCCATGACAAAATTGTCACAAATAAAAATCCAGAGTCAGTGCCTCTGCTAAAGTTAACAGTGTAGCTGGGAAATAACAATTCCTTTCTACAGGATTTGTTGGTTTTGTTTTGTTTTTCTACTTCAATTGAAAGGAACTGTGACTCTAACCAAGGGAGAAAAAAGAACACTAAGGTTGTATGTTTATAAATTCAAGATGAGCCTAAACAAGTTATTGTACTCGAGAAACATGTCTAGTTACAACCATCTTGCTTTATGCCAGACTACCATTTTTTCCACCTATAAAATAAGATAATCACTTATAAAAGAGACTGTCAGAGAAGAATATTTGAAAGGTGCTTGCATTTTCCACAGTGGAGAAGTACCTTGATACCTAGTTAGTTAGTTGTCTAGTTATGCTCAGACAACCTGCTTTTTGCTTGTTAATTTAAAAAAAAAATAACCAACCAACCAAAAAAAAACCAGCAACAATTCTTAATGTTCAAAATTACTTAACCTGTATTGTCAGCTACCCCAGTCTCTCTGTTCCAGCAAAATCTCTACTTTGCTTAACAAAATCAGTGTGACAAAAGTATTGATCATGCTTCAAATACGTACACCATGGGTTCATACATAGTAGGGTAACTCTCCTCTGCAAGTATACAATATTTGTAGCATTATTATGGATTGCTATATTGGGGAATGAATAGCATCTCTAAGTGAAAACATGATTTGCGGTACTAAATAAAATATACAGATATGAGACATTATGACCAGAAAATGTTCCTTAATACCAATTGTACTTTTATTTTTTAAAGCTGTATTTCCAAAGGCAGTGGTTATGAACAAGAAGATTCTCTTGCATTATGCTAAAACTGCAGATAGCTTGAAGCATGTATTCATCACTTAATATGACCTTCATCATACAGATGCTTATATTAAATCTTGAAAATTTAGCGGAGCAAAGATTGTGATGTCAGAAGATGAGTGCTTCCTTCAAAGGACAGAACTTCTCCAATCTTCTAAGGAAAGAAGAATTCTGAACCAAAGTGCTTTAGCGTATGTTGTGACTAATTAATTCACAGTATGACTTGCAGAGGAATTAAACATTTGCCACCCTTCCCTTGCATGCAGGGATAGAGTGAGTAAGCCCAACTTTTGTCAAAACTACATTAGCCAGTTTATTTCATTATATCTCACACAGAAGGGGAAAAACTTACAGACTAGAACAAACATGGCCTGACAAAACTGATACAAGTAATGTTAAGTATTTCTGAACTGCAGTTGTGCTCATCTTTCAGGCCAGGTAAAATTTTTGTGAGAATGAACCAGCAAACTCAGCACACTGGCTCCCTGTTAAAGCTGGAAAAGCTGCTGTTTATATTTAGCATAAATCACTGTCTCCTGTTCCAGCTAATTGCCAGTTCTCCAGCAAAATCTTGGGCTCCTTAAGAAAGCATGGGGTTGCTAGGCAGCTCCAGGCATTTGCAGGTGTGGCGGAAGCTTTGTGGGAATACCAACATTACAGAACAAAGATTCCAAAAGCAGAAAACCGTATAATGAAGCCTCTGGTTTAACTTGCAGTTTATCAGGAAAGCTTACTTGAGTAGTTTGAGAATTAACTTGTACGTGTAGCAAGCCAAGCTCTTGCTGAGATATCAGGACAAATCTGCTGCTACATCAGCTCCTAATGAGTGCACTACCACTGAAGCGTATCGCTCTAATCACATACACTGCACATAACCCAGCAGCTTGGAAAATATGTCGCCCTTTTTCTCCAAGGAAGGATGCTAGGGAAGCTACCATGCTGGCACCTATTATGCAGAGTATCACGCTGAAATTACACGCAATCAAAATTTGTCTGCTTCATTTGCTACAACTACTTGCAGAAAGAACATCATCTCGCTCTCACCTGTTTAAAAGAGGCACGGTGACCACTGTATTAAAATGTCAGGCTGCAACGACTCCAGAGCTACTCTAGTTTTGCAGTTTTGACTGCTACAATGACCACAGAAATAACTGCAAAGACAGAAGACTTCCCCAAGATTACTTTTTTTTTTTTCTTTTTTCCTACGAGCAAAGGACACAGCAGCTTTTCTGAGCTACACTCTCCTGAAAGTTACAGCTACCATTAGGGAAAAGTCTACAGGGTTCAGCAAGCACTGTTCAATACTGTCACCATCAGCACTTGTCTCCATGATACTAGAAACTATACATGGCATCTAACACCTTAGCTGCAAATCTCCTGAAGAGCTGCACAGCCCATCTCAAGTTGTTTAAGAGGAAACTACAACACACAGAGACAGTCTGGCCCTGAGTGAGGCATGGCTATCCAATTATCTCTGCAAATGGCCATTAAAAACATTACATGTTCTGCTTCTACCTAAATTAAACTGGAGATCTATACTGTAACTGTAAACAGAGAAACAAGGAGCTCAAAACAGCACTTACCCTCCTTTGAGCCAGGGTGGTTTTGAGGGATCAGCCTCATCTTGACCCTTAAATGGGGGAAGGCAAAAACACAATTTTAAATTAGTTTCTGAAAACGCCAGAAAAAGCATTCAGATTATATGCTGAGAAAAGGATAACAGACCACACTGCATGCGGCAAATGCATACTGACAGTCATTCAAGCACCTTCAATGGTCATATGGACACAGCCAGGACCAGAAGAGCCTGTTCAGTGCACCTCCTCTTTCAAAAGGGAGCCTTGAATACCATCTCCTTTTTTTTTCTTTTTTTCTTTTTTTTTTCTTTTTTTAATTCCAACGAAAGCATGAGCTATTGTAGAGCTCCTGTTACAACAGGTCACCACTTACATGAACATGGTCATAATGAGAACACAATAAATTAAAAGCACCTTTACAAAATGCACAAATGATTGAGCAACATATTTTCTGCAGGCACTCATGGACTTTGTTCATGCTCAAATGCAAAGACTCCTCAGCCCCCTAAGCCAGACAAGTCCCATTACTGCTCCACTCATTCAAATGCAACTATTTAATTTCCAGCAACTGGCAAGCAAGAGCCATCGCTTGCAAGATGGCTGCGGGTGAACAGTGATCTCTTGATACGAGGAAAGCCACCACATGCAGCAAGATGAAGATGCGTATTCATGAATTCAGACCATGTTCCTATGTTCTCATAGGAGCATATTTACAGAGTGACATTTTGTTTCTTGAAAATCTTCAGTAGACCAATGAGAGCAGAGCAGAGTTCAAACTTTTAAATATACCTGGAGCAACAAGTGTGCTGTGTAAGGGGAAGGTGGTCTACCTGTAACTGGAAGCATCTATGATCCAGCTTACAGCTCACAGATTTTGCTCTTCTTGGCAAAAAAATAAAAAATAAATAAAAAAATAAAAGCTCATTTCCAGCAGCCAAATAGGATTAAACAAGACACTAATATCTAGCAGTCCAACATGAGATAATCACGTCTGCCAAGAGCCTGCAACGTGAACACAGTGGAAAACAGAGTACTTATAGGACAAAGCCTGAGAATCATCACAATGCAAAGCAATATGTGTCAGGAAATAAGCTGTACTTGTATACAAAATAAAAGAACATGGCTCTAAAAGAAAGACTCGTATTTTGTCCTGTGCTTTGGGTGAGTTGTGCAACTTCATGTTGTTAACAGGTGTCAGATGAGGTTTCCCAAGAAAAGCAGAAATAACCAAGAAAAACAAGTTTCTGTTTGAGGTCTCAACTTACACATCATCAAAAGCCCAATCTCCATATTCATTACTCCCAGAACTTCAAGTCTAGGCAGATCTGAAGGTTACATATTTTTGTTTATTTTAAACAGGCACGAACAACGTGACATTATCCATAATTCAGTATGCTCTCCAGCTTTTCCTTGTGATCACACAGGCCAGCAGAGTCTGCAGGAGCTCGGACTCATGGTCCAGCACTGGGGAACACTTCTGCACCCAGAGCTGTGCACTTCTGCAGGAAGTGCTGCACTCCACATTTCTTCAAGCTGCGCTCTCAAAACTTGAAACCTACATTTCCTATGGAGGGATTTGGCTCAGCTGTGGGTCAGAGGAGTGGATTTCATGAAGAAAACACAAGCAGATCCTTCAGAGCACAGAAGGGCAGACATTCATAATTTCGTCTTTGAACATCTGGAAGAGCTATAACTAGGAAGCAGTCATAAAATGTAGCAATACTGGACTGAGCTCCACACAAGCGTTCAGCTGAAGTGGGTCTATTGTCCTGAATAACTAAGAATGGCAAACGGCTAGCAACACACACTGGCAAAAGAAACTGGAGTTACCAGGGGTCTGTCTTCGGTCTGTCGGTTTATATGAGAAATTCTAAGTAGCCAAATTTATAGATCGCAAGTAGTAGGGACAATATCACATCTTTGAGACCACAACAGTGCCAAGAACTCTTTT
>NW_024885421.1:378413-645635 GCF_019232065.1 Centrocercus urophasianus
TCTAATTCGCCAAATTTAAAGATCGCAGTTTGTTGACTATGTTTTCTCATCTTTGAGACCACAACAGTGCCAAGAACTCTTTTCTGCTTTAAAAAAAAAAAAAAAAAAAAAAAGATCCAGGGAAAGCTTTGCTATCTGAGCAATAATCATTTCCTCCAGGCAGCTGAGAGTCAACAGAGAATGGCAGAGCCCACAGACGTGGCAAAGGGCAGAAAGCATAGTCAGCAAACAAAACCTCCATCACTCAGATTTTGATAAATAAACTGAACTTCTGCTCATTTATCTTCATTTCTTTTGCCAAGTATTTTAGACATTCAAACAGAAAGGAAATGAGAAGAACTTGTATGTGGCAGAAATTAAAAACCATCTAGGTAGAACAGTAAAGAATAAGGAGCTTTTAGTAAATGATAATATTGATGTGGGGGCAAATTAAACTGGAGTTACCCCCAAGTGAAAACAAAGAGGTTAATTTGCACCAGGCAGCATTCTTCCTGAGCAAACAACAGAAAATCAGAACGTGACAGATATCAAACAAGGGCTGATGCCTTAAGTTTGGAGAAAAGCCAGTGCAGTTAAGGTGTGGGGGAAGGAAGGAAATGTGAGCCAAACTAGCTTGGGCTCATTATTGGCTTCAACAGCTTGAAAGGCTTCAGAGCAAACACGAAGAAAAGAATGGAGACAAAGAGAAAACAGGAAAAAGTGCCATACTGGGTATATTAGTTACTGTTTGACAAAGCATTTTTCTTTCAACTGTACAAAGAATTACCAACCAAACTTTCATTTCAACAAAATGCTCTGATGTGATGGCAAGTGACATAAGTCAGGCTGGATAAGCTGAACAGGAGTAGGGGAGCCTTAATGTGGGTAAATAAGCAACTAGCTGAGCCAGCCATGGACAATACAGGACGAAAACGGGTGGGAGTAAGCAGGATCTGCTGATGATAAACATGGGAGAATTATCAATACAGAACAGAATTCAGACCCTGATGGAAAAAAACTGATGATACTGAAGACTGCAACAACAGAGGATTAAACAAAGTAGAAATGGCATGGTCAAAGTCCTAAAAAACACCATGAGTTTTTGCTTCCAAGCACATTTTCAGTTCAAGAACAGCAGGTGATAGCAGACTCGAGTCACAGTCATCACACTGTGGCCATGAGCCACTATGATAATAGCCATGTAAGGAGAGAACATCATCTAAAGGCAATATACCTTGAAATGTCTGCATAGAAATAAAAGCATAAATACCACTGTACAGTTCTGGCAAGACTCCTCTAGAAAGGCACGAGTAATCTTATTCTACACCAAAGTAAAAAGAATTCACATAGAAAAAAGGTAAAACCAGTGTGAGGGTGCAAAGACAATGCTATAGGAAGACTAAGACACACTTCTTACTCTAAAAAATGAAACCTCTTCTGTATTTATTCAGTAGAGGGAAAAATATACATCATAGAAGAACTGAGGCTAAATGTAAATGGAGGATGAAAGTCAGGTACCTAACCATGACAGTCCTACTGCAGTAGCCTTTCAAAGAGAGACACAGACACCAAATCCAAGCAGTTTTAAAGAAAGAAGTGAGGTTGTTCTCATATGAGGTAATAACCACATTACATAGTGCCAAAGGGCAGCAAGAAGTCCTCTGCAGTCCCTTGTAGCAGTGACATATGCAGCTGAAGAACCAGAGGCTACATTACCTACAAGTGTTGGCATTTAGATAAACAGGCACCTCCAGGAGTGCCAGTTAAACAAGTACGTTGACAGTTTATACCCTTGTGGTGTGCAGGAACATTTCATACATTCCTCTTCACTTGAAGGCAAATGGCAATGTTGCTCAGGTGGAAGTGCTGCAGCTGGGGAGTTTCTCATCCTCTGAAGGCAGCACTTGCTCCAGCACACTGGAGGGCTCCAGGAGCTGCTGTGGGGCTTTCTACCAGCCGTAGATCTGCTCAGGTCTGCGCCAAGACAACAGCTGGGCTCACTGAGAGCCTATGCAAGCAGAGGAAACAATGGGCAGATGCAAAGAACATCTGGAACCTCTGTAAAAGCTTTTAACGCTGTCCTTCCCAAAACAAATGGAAAGGCAATGTCAACACATGTAACACCTGAACATGCACATGTCACAAAGCTGTTTTTTATCTGATGTCTTATTCACTTCTCTACACGGCTCTGTCACTTGAACTGATTCTGAAAGCAGTGAGACCAGTGTGAATCTCAACTATTTTTTTACCTAATTTCCTTTAAGTTCATAAAGAAGCACCAAAAAGATGGGAGTGACAAACATAAACAAAATAGTCCATCACCTCTCTGCCCAGTTTTTCTATTTCTGATGGATGACAAATTTTACATTCACTGTCCAACAAATCTCCTCAGCCAGGGAAGTCGCTGTCACTCCAGTAATGAAGTTTGCTAATTCACAACAAAGGATGCTTCAGTCAGCTGCTCTTCTCCAAGTAATTAAAGTCTCTTCCCAACCAAGAGCTGTTTACCAAAATCATGCTAGTGACAGGAGCACAAATTTAATACCGTGGATTAAAAAGGCCAACAGACAAGATCATTTGAGTCACAGTATTCAGTCATAGAGAACACAATCTTTAGTGAGGCCTAAAAAGTCACTCAAAAGGAGTTCTGCTTATTCAGGAAAAGCAGTAGAAACAATCACAAGTAATCTGATAAATTATTTAACAAAGTTGAAATATGTAAATCCTGCCATATATCTCATACAAAGGAAGATGTTTCAGTGATAGAACAAACTACTTCTATAGGACAGAAAGTCTTCAAATGGACAGAAGCAGAGTGAAAGTAAAATCACAAAGTCTTTTTTCTGGGAGAACATCCCCAGACCTGCTTGCAAACTCCCAGACCACATGAAAGTTTAAACTCAGAAGTTTCCATCACATTTAAGTATTGTGCCCAACATGCTGCCCCCTTACAAGAAGAAAGATGTAGAATATGGAAAGCTGCATTATGTCAACATAGAAGGGAAAAAAAATCAGCAGTGGCTTCATATTTGTTTTTTAAAATCATCCTAACTTGTTTTCAAATACCATGCTTGGTTATTGAAACCCAAGTACCTAAATTTAGCTGTAGATAAATTTGAATCAGGCTATAACAAGTAGCAACTGTTTCAATGTCCAAATTAAACTTCCAGTCATGCCTAATTAGATCCTTTCTTCAAGGGTATTAGCAGAATCAGACTAAGCTAAATCATCCCAATTAAACTAGTCAGTCTTGTGGTTAAATGTCTTTATTGATTCAAGGACGCTGCATTTTACGTGGATCCAAAGCTGCAACAAGCAGAAGGATTATTTTAAAATCACCATGTTCAGCAACAGCATTGATTCAGAAAACGACTTCAGAGCCACAGAGGAAGGTCCTTCCACCTGATGAATCTGCCAGTATCTGTTTCCCACACAAAAGATGAGCTATCTAAGGGAGACTGCCATGTTTTGCACCAGAAGAGGACAGAACCTGACACCAATTCCACATATCTCTGCAATTCCAAGAAAGCACAAATGGATGGACACTGGCCAGTAAAAATGAAACAAATCTCTTGATATGTCAGACAATAAAGCTTAGAAATGAAAATTCGTCAAACTCCATAGATGAGATTTACATGGAAGCCAAAAAGCTGCACAGTGTTGATCTACCCCAGGAAGGTAATTCAGCCTGACTCACACAGCTAAGGGAGAGAAGCACAGCAGGCACCTCGCCCATGTTGTGTAAGTTCAAGAAAATAAAAATTCAACAGAGAGAAATTTCTCTGCATGAAGTACAGCTGCAAACAGAAACAAAAGACATACACAGCAGTCAGTGAAAAACTCTGTGGATCCTCCTAGGAGGAAAGAGTTACCGGTTGCCCACAGACTGCCCACGATGAGCAGAGAGGCAACAAGTCTGTGACCAGAGAGGCAGTTTATACCTAGGTCTCATAACTAGGTAGCCGTCTCACTGCCTAGCATTAGCTGATAAGGCAGCTAACATCCACCTTTGAGCACTGCCCGGCTCAAAGTGCAGCACAGAGCTCAAACAGCACCTCCCAGTACCCACAGTCATGCCTAATTGTGGTATTAGAGCCCATTACAGAACTTCTGACTTTGATTGCTGCAAGTGCACAAAATGGCTAGAGATGGAATGAAATAATGCAGCCGATAAAAAACAAATGAGGAAGTATTTGATTTAAAGAAATTTCATGAATAGAGAGACGAGGAAATACAAAATAAACAATTTGTACTCTGCTAACAGTGCCTCTGCACACCACATGCACCCCACGGAGCCCCGAAGGGAGATCACTCGAAGCATTCATGTTTTCTCTTTGTACAAGGTCCTACGCACTGAACAGACTCTTAGCTCACACACAGTGTTTACACTGCCTCCAGCAACCATAACATGCTAAACTGAATCCCAGGGTCTCAGGTGGAGCAATCGATTACATGGAGACAAGGCATGCACACAGAGGAATTTCAGAAAGAGATGCTGGTTAGAAGGGACAACATGTACAACCTGGAGTTCTCCTCTACCTCCTTCTGTGAAGAAAAAAAGAGAAGAAGGAGAGGAAGAAAAGTTAATAGATCAGATTTCTGCCACGAGATCAATAAAGCGATTTCAGGGAAAACATTTGCTGCAAATCGATACAACATCTGTGCAGCACAGTTCTGTGCTGTGCTTCCTGGGACATTCAATAGTTAATCTCTATCAACTACCCCCAAATTAAACCATGATCAATTTCACCCACAACTGCACATGCATTACAACATATGGTTTTCAGAGCAATTTTTACAGAGTTACAGTTCTTGTTAATAAAACTCAACAATAATCTTAATACAGAATTAGAGATGCCATTTATCATGCTTGAGAGGGAACCTGTATTTATTACAAAGTGGGACAGATTTGCTCCCCCTCCCTCAAGAGTACATACACTATTTGCATCTGAAGCATCCCCCTTCCCTCCCTCCCCGTACCCTGTACATTTTGCCCATTATGAGGAAACTGGTAGCTCCCACGGAACACATTCTGCTTTTGCAAATACCGTAACGCAAGGAGATATCTTCTAGTTTTATAAATCTAGGCAGTTCTCCTCTGAGAAAGAAAAAAAAAAAGCCAAAAACAACACAGAAGCCTCCTACACTAAATCTCATGTTTATGGATAGGCAATTTCAAGGCTACTAAAGTCATATGAGAGTCATACTAAAACTTCCGGTAGAGACATGTTATCTCATAAGTCTTCCAACCAGACAACTTCAAATCTGCACAGAAGACAGATATTACTCAGCTGCTAGTGAAAGAAGGAGGAGAAGGAATGCCTTCATGGCAAGAAGGGCCATTCAAACTGGTTTAAAAGCTAAAATAACTTTTCAAAGTCACTCCCTGTATGGGTGTAATTACACACAAGCAATCACCAAGATAGGAAAACAGAGAAGCTATTTTAACTCAATCACTAAGGAGAAATCAAATTACTTCAGCAAATGAAGTGCTGGATTGTAGCCGAAATAAAGGCCTTATTTTCTACCTTAAAACATGCTTGCATGGATTCTCAACAAGAGAAGCTCTTTTCAGTGGTGCCCACTACCACAACAAGAGGCAGTGGGCACAAACAGGAATACAGGAGGCTCCTTCTGATCAACAGATTGCATTTCTGTGTTGTCTGAGAGATGGAGCATTGCCAGAGGTTGCCCAGAGAGGTTGTGTAGTCCCTTCCTCAGACATCTTGAGAAGATTCCTGGACATAGTGCTGCTGGGTATCCTGCTTGGGCATTCTTCCTGCTTCAACAGGGGCTGAAGCATATGGGCACAGAGGTCATACCAACCCCAGCCATTCTGGGAATCTGTGAAAGCCCCTGGACCACCTTGCAGGTCTCTTGCTTGTGAATTAATGGAGGAAAACATTCTCACACAAGCAGCCTCAGTTGCATTTCCTGTCCTTTCTTTTCCCTTTAAAGTCCTTCAAGTCCAAACCTCTACTGACTTGGTCCTTTCAGTTGTCTCACTTCCAAGGGCAAATCCAGACCTCCCTTGTTGGTTTTTATCTCCTCTGCATTTGAACCAGATTCCTTCCTGAGTCACTGCAGTGTCTGAGTACAGAAGAGCTGAACTTGTTGCACTCTTGGGTTTGCCATGGCACAGTTATACTGAGCAGGGAAAACCCAACTTCAGTCCCTGGCTAGAAAACACTGAGGACAGATGGAGTGCAACAGCTCAACTGTAGCAAGCCATCAGGGTTCATCTGTAAACTATTTGTGCTTTTAAGGCTTATTCCCTTTGTTCTTTTGGGGTTGGTTTTCCACAGATAAACCCTTGACACCGATGGATTGCTGTCAAACTTACAGGTCTGACAGTGCTTCGGCTTCTCAAATATCAGTCAAGCTTATTTTGAAACAAACTGAGTAATGAATCTTGCATTCATTTTGAGAAATACTGAATTACTTTGCCTCTGATAACACCTCCTTGCAGGAGTTGTGCTCACACCACCATCACCAGCAGCTACACTGATTAAGCCCCAGTAAAGGAATTCCTTCACCATTTCATTCTGAGCATCCATTGTTATTTCGGGGGGAGGTTGGTTGTGATTTTCTTGGCTGCTAATCTGTTGTTGCCGTTTCATTTTGTAATGTTGTTTGTTTTTCTACAAACATAAAGTTAAACCATCTTCACTTCATTTGCTTGTTTTATTCCAAGTTAAAACTTTGAAAATTTGTTCATGTAGTCAGTGGAACTTTTTTTTTCAAATTAAATACAACTATCTACATGTTTTTGCTAACTTCTAAATTGTTCTGATAATCTGCATCTGTGTACAGCTATAAACAAAGTAAACTTCTATGCCAATGCTTCATCTCTGATTCACTAAAACACACAGGCATACTAACACCTTCAAAGTTGTTATCCACTCCTTTGCTGCAGACTACTGCCAAACACATTTAATAAAACACAGTTAACTGAGCATTCAAACAGGCACGAGTAGTATCGTGGTTCAGCCTCAGAACCAGAAAGCCAGCAGGCAAAACTGAGTTTTTGGAAGACTTGAGCCAGGAATTTAAAAACACATTAAAAAATACATACATATCTTTAAGTAAGGCATATACAGGCATCTGCAACTGGAAAAAAAAAAAGGAAAAAAACAACAACCATACAATAAACTCATTCACTGCATTCTGAATATTGTGCATTTTCCAAGGGAAGAAAGTAAGTGCTTGGTTCAAGCTTATTTCAGGCTGAATGCAAAAACAACAACAAAAATTAACAAATAAATAAAACTATTGCTTCATTTTAACAGAAAATGCTTGCCAAAACTGAAAGTCTGTATGATTAATTTTTACCTGCTCTGCAGCTCTTGGCAATACTCTCATCTCCTGCCCTCACTCCAGGTCCTGCCAAGTGATGTCCCTGTACCTTCCCTTTTCTGTTCCCAGCTCCCCTGCCTTGCTTTGATGATCAGGTTGCTTTGTTTAATGGCACTCCTTCCAGGTTTCCTCCCAAGTGCTCTTCTTTGATCATCTTTTTTTTTTTTTTTTTTCCCCCATTACTTTTAATTTCTTTGGATTCCTCTGGTTTCTCTTCCTACATCGTTATTTCATCCTATGCTTACTGTTGTAACTTTAGCTGTCATGCCTACCATACAGAGATACCTTTACTAGAAAGGCATACAAATATGAACCTTTTTGATGAATTAATTACTATAGAGGAAAATAGAACAGGGGAAACTCAGGGTGCCAATCTGTGCTGGAGCCAGATTTAAGAAACCAAAGTCGAGCTGTGATCTCCCTCCTCCCTGCTGCTTTGGCTATCTTGTAAACATGTCTGTAATGCTCAAACAGCAGAGACAAGCAGCCTCTTCACACAGGCAATGAAGCCTTGGAAACAACTTATTTCAGTATTTTGTTGCAAAGTGGCAAAGGCCAACCCAAACCACTGCCTGTTTTCCAGGTCCTAACATCAGAACTTATGTCCAGGATCTAAACACAATGAAACACTACCAAAAGGGGTGGGAGGTGAGTGGGGTGAGAAAAGAAAAAATATAAATTCCTGAATGAAAAGAAAAAAAATAAAATCTCATTTTGACATTTACTATTTATTCTTGAGTGACTCTAATAGTTCCTTCTAGAAATAGGTACACATCAGTGCCAAGCTGCTAACGAATCCTGGTGCTCTGCTCATCAAAAATGTATTGTTCAAATTTACTTCACAATAAGCACCTCAAATAAAGTAAGAAAGCAGAGGTTATTGAAGGCTCTATGATCTGCATAACTGAGAAGGTCGCTAGTGCAAAAGTCAAATACAGTCTGACAGATCTTTTCCTCACCAAAAGCACAGTCACTGGGAGAAAAAAAACACAAAAAAACCAGAATACTTAGGATGAGAGAATTTTCACTGATTACTCTGAGTAGCTTTCATGATTGCAAGGAGAACTGAATAAAATATGGGATGCAGGGAGGATGGAAATGAGGAAGATTTCAAGCTGTAGCCGCAGTTTATACTTGTCTTGAAACCATCAACTCTCTTTCCTTAACTGCGCAGTGATTTGGACAGAAGCTGTCCTGCTGCCAGGAGAGGGAGCGGGTAGATGGACCTACATTCCAACATTAGATAGCAAACCAAGGCCTATG
The DNA here is from genome assembly GCF_019232065.1 of Centrocercus urophasianus. Lineage (NCBI taxonomy): Eukaryota > Metazoa > Chordata > Aves > Galliformes > Phasianidae > Centrocercus > Centrocercus urophasianus. The sequence goes on from NW_024885421.1 coordinate 387,012, forward strand.
GACACACAGCCCATCAGAGCAGGTCAGCCATTTCCATCTCCCATGTCCTCAGGAACTGGTTAACCAGCATAGCTCCACTGCTGTATTAGCTCACATCTCTTGCGGTCAAACATTTCCTTATGTCTGCTGGCAATAAGGGATTTAGCTTCACGCAGATGGAATACAACTCATCTCATGGACAAGCTAAAGAAACAGCATCAAATACAGGTCTTGATTTTTTTTTTTTCCTTTTAAAGTTTCTGCTAGAATAACATCAAGCAGAGATTAAACACTGAGAACTCCCACTTCGTGGGGGAGCCACTTGAAGCCTGGAACCACTCAACTCCTGAAACTGCACATCCAGCTACTTTTAACTCAAATGCACACTTAGTTATCACATCTTAACTAATATATTTAACAAGGAACCAAGTCACGAATTATGATGAAAAACCCTAACACCTGCTATTCCAAAGATGCATTGCAAATCTTCCTTCCTCCCCCTCTCTCTCACAAAAAAAAAAAAAATCAAAAAAAAAAAAAAAAATTGAAGCTCACTAATTTGCATTCCAAGGTGTTGTACAATCAATTTTAGAGCTGTTTTTTTTTTTTGTTTTGCTTTGTTGATTATTTTTGTTTGTTATTTTGTTAATACTGTTGTATAGAGCACGCAGTTGCCTTCATAATCGTCTCCTAATTTCTACGGTTGTTCACCTGCACAGCGAGATATTGGTCACTGGCTACACAAATACCAGATACGGACATCTCCTTAAAAACATTTTTTTTTGTTTACCTGAATTTGTCTCCTCAGCAGAAATCCAGTTTCCTTCCTGTGCTAATTCTTTTATGAGTCTCCTACGCATTTGCCTCTTTTCCCTCAGTACATTTTTGAAATTGTTGATACACTTGTTCAGGTAGATGGTCTCTGCACACACCTTTTCAAGGCTCATGGGCCTGCACTCTTTTGCTTGCTCAGGTAGAGAGTTCACATCTACTCCACTTTCATCAGGAGGTGAACGCTGCCCAACAGGAATTTCACAGTCAGATGATGGCATCAAACGTGAAGCAGGAGGCTCGTATGCAACAGAGGAAAGACTGGAAGGTACAAATTGCATTTGAGCAGACGCTTCACTATTGGCAGTAGTGTTCGCTTGGCTTTCAGAGGACTGACTTGGAGGGGTTTCTGCAAAGTTGTCAGAGCTGCCGCACATACCTGAACCGGTCAGCATAAGAGTACTGTCATCATCCATCTGTAAGCCACTATCATTTTCCAAAAGCATTTCGGAATCGCTTGTCTCCAGTTTGTGAAACACCACTTGCAGAGCAGACCTGAAGTGATTAATGGCTTTCCCAAGCTTATTAGTATAAAACTTCATGTCTACAAGATCAATGTTATCCCGGGAATGATCAAGAAAATACTGGGAATTTTCCAGGACATCCCTAAAGACCTGATCAGTTGGATCTTGATCATTCAGGTCCATTTGGATCATATCTTTCAAGCTGTCACTACTGTCAGCCAGTTCATCCGTTGTATGATCATAGCTAATGGTTGTCACTCCACTAGAAACATCTTCTCTTGGAGTATCAACTTTCTCCACACTGGTAAATTTGCATGGGGTATCACAGTCTACTTCAATTTTTTCCGCAGTTATATTTTTGTCTTTACTCAGAAAGGAAGAACCGTTCTCAGTGACACTCTCAGCATCATGCTTGTGTTCACTTCCACTGCTTGAGGCACACACCTGACTTTCATGGACCAAGGACTCAGACAAGCAGCAAAAATTTCCATCATTTGGTTTGGCCAAACTGGTCATCTCTGGAGAGCTTTTTGGAGTTTCATGAAGAGCCTTATGAAAGTCACTCTCATATGAAGGCTGTTCATTGCAGCTTATTGTTTGTGCTTCCTTCCCAGCTTCAGATATTGAGTTGCTTTTCTTACTCAAAGTTGACTTCTGCACAGAATCAAATATTTCCCCTACACATTGTGTTTTTCTGCTTGTGCTTTTATTCTTAACCTGGTATGAGTCAGTCCGAAGGTGCTCAGCTGCATCAGCACTCTGTGATGCATTAAAATTCACTGAATTGCAATTATTTTTCTTCAAGCCAGACTGCAAAGAGACTGAATCTGCTTTGTGGCCTCTCTGGTCATTTTGCCTCTTTTGCTCTTCACTGGTAGTGATCCAGACCCCTGAGCTTTGCAGAATAACAGACTTCTGTAAAATAAAGTCTCTCTGTTCACAACTGACAAGTTTCACAACTGCTGGTCTTGGCGTTAACGACTTGCCTATTCCAATATCTGACCTATAAGCATCTTTTATATACTTACTGCATTGGATACCATTGAAACAGTGATACTCAGATAAGAAGCTGCAGATAAGCTCTACTGTGTTTTCACCATCTTTTTCTGGAATCCCATAAAAATATAACACTGGTTCTTCCTTGTGTGCCTCCTTGTTTGGCTCCCGAGCATGTGTACCTGAAGTTTTGGCAGTGGAACCACCCTGCAGGCCTTCTATCTCACTCAAGACAGTATCCACGCAGCTTGAGACTTCATCCACAGAGCCTTTTATCAAAGTGAGGTGCTCTCGAAGTTCTGCAATCTCTGTCTGGATGCGACTTATTCCCTGAAGCTCTTTGACAATATAATCAACCACATCTACTGAGCGATCTCTTGATTGCCGTCTGTGACTCTTGTATGCAGCAGGCTTCTGCTGGGGAAAGCACCCTTGCCTTTCAGCTCGCTCTCTCCAGCTCATTGTTATGCTCAGAGAAGAAAGGTCCTGCCCACCAGATACTTTACTCTTTCTTTCAGAAGAGGTCTGTGTTACACCACCAGTACAATTTCCCTCCGAGTCCTTCTTGTTCTGTTGAAGTGAGCATGGTATTTTTACATAGCCATCCCAGTTCAGTTCCACCTCACCAACACACACTTCACTCACGCCCTTGGTTTCGTGTTGTCCATCCTGATGGAAGTCACCTCCAGCAGCGGAAAACTCAGTGCTTGCAGAGCTCCTCTTCATTCCACAAACAAACATGTCCGTTTCGATCTCTACTGGAGAGAGCTGGCAGTGGTGAGCATGGTTTGGATTCTCATCTGCTTGGCCTTGAAGAAGCCTCTTCATTTTGTCCCGTAGAAACAGCTGGAATCTTTGCTTCCGGAGTTGCTTCCTGGCCCACAGTTTTACAACAGGCTTTCTCTGCAGAAGTGCAATTTCATTTTCTTGCTTTTTCAATCTACTTCTAGCAAACATCATCAGCAGCTGCACCTGTGTTTTTCATAGTGCTACAATCTGCACAAGCACACATCAATCACTTCCCAATGCACAATTCACATCCAGTTTTTATTCTGTCACGAAGTAGCTACCGAAAGAGGGAAAAAAGATTACAATTTGGTTCAGATAGAAATAGCCAAAGTAACTTAAAAAGAGGAATTTTTCTTTAAAAAAAAAAAAAAACAAAAAACATCCACATCAAAGCAGACAGAAAGAGGATGTACAATTTAAAGCGTACAGCCATCATCTTGGTTTTGGTCACCTGCCCAGATCAGGTCCTTCTTTGCAGAAATAATTGTTCCTTACCCCTTCTTCTCCCAAAGAAAATAAAAATGAATAAAGAGCAATTCTGTGTCCATTTCCTTCAAGTACCAGGTTCACAACTTCCAATAGGCTGAGCTTCTTGCAGTGGCGGGCTACGTGACTGAATTACCCTGACAGTTATTAAGGATTCTATCAAGACACTTTTCATTTCTGTCTACAATCTTCACCCTTTCTTCCTTCAAACCAAAGCAGAAATCAAGTTAAATTTGGCTCAGTACCAGCTATCTCACAAGAACTCCACAAAGCAATGCAAAGAGGCAGGAAGACTGCGTGACAGATTTTGAGTGTAAAACCTTTTTGCTATTTTAATCTCTTAATATTTTGCTACTAAACAGTGGGGAGAAAGAAAAAAAAAAAAGAAAGAAAAAAGAAAAACAACCAACCTTAAAGCTTACAAGCTCCCAAGCTAACCTGCAGTTAAATATGCCACACTTAGCATATGTACGAACAGGCTGAGCTGACAGCATGAAGATTCTGCACGTCACATCTACTCCAACCCTGAAGATTTTGCAGTGGATCATTTTCTCCACTTAAATCTCCTCTATAAGGAGCAAAGAAAACATATGATGTTACCTACTTAAAACTTTCAAGCTTCTTCAACTGCTGTATCTACAAAGCAACCCACTAACAAACAGTTTTTTCCTCCAGGAAGAAAGGCATACAGAGACCCAGACAGACATCCTCCTTAAGCCGAGGTGACTAAAGAATGCCCACTGCCTTTGATGCATCATGGTGGACTTGCTGCTGCAGTGTACATTCATTCTCGTGATCTTATTCCCTGTAAGATCTATAGTAGCTGCCCTTAACTTTCATTTCAATTATTATCTAATTCTTTTAAAAATATTTTTTAAATTGTGCAGCACATAAAACCATGATGTGCAACCTGCAGCCTAAGTTAAATTTTGCCAAGTGCATCTGGCTTGGTGCAGGGAGGTTTACTGCTGTGCTGAAAGTACTAGAAAGAGTTTCTAGCCCTAAAACATCTAAACCAACAACAAGGTCACAGTTCACAACCAGACATTTGTCTGTTGCTCCATTCTCACCATTCTTCGAGGCTGGTAACCTTGGCTCTCCGATCACCATCTCTGCAATCCTGGAATCTACTGCAGAGATGGCCAGATGTAGTCCCACAGCACCCAATGCAAGTGCTAGAACAAGTGCTGAGCCCAAGTATTTCACATTTTTACACTAAGTAGAGGACAGAACACCACCAGAGTTCTGTCTACACTAAACTGACGTCTTTGCCTAGGCACCAACAAGCTCCTCCTCTGTCTTCTCACTGCCTAAGGGCTGGCTCCATAGTTCACAAAAGCATTCACCAAGTATTTTTTTCAGACATGAAATACTTCACATTTTTTAAAGATTAATTTAAGGCTTGTATACCTTCACTGACTCCAAGCTGCAGCAGGACAGAAACTATCCCTTATTTACAGTAATGCCAACGCTTTGCTATTAGTGTATTTTCATTGTGGTGAATTCTTTGTTTTCATATTCATTGTTTCTCCTCAGGACCAAGGAAGAAGGTTTTCTGACCTGGATAAGACTGCACTTGTAAATAGCAGTCTCTACAATCAGAGCTAATTAACATGGTATAACAGAGGCTGCCTCTGTGCTTCAGGCTTAAGTCCCACCATCCAGCAACTCAACCAAGTTGTTATACCTGTCATCGTGGGAGCTACACAAATTCTCCTCTTAATCTCTTTGTCAGCATCTCGAATACATCAATCTTTGGTTTTATAAAATGTTCAGGTTACAAACAGAGTCCATCTGTTTATTTTGTCGTTTTTTTTAAATCTCTATCTACTCAAAAGGACTGACTTAAAAAATACTTGCTTAGATTCTTTTACCACTGACAGCATTTACCTTTCCACTTGAGTGGTTAACTGGTGATTAATGCCAGAAAACCACTTCTGTGTCAATATTAAGAAATAAACCTTAAGAGAGAAAGCAGTCAAATTCAACAGCACCCTGGAAGAAGAGCTCTACAGATGTGCTTCCTGCCTGTGTGCATTACAGCAGCAAGTAGAGATGCTCATTTCAAATATTTTCCAGCATATCAAACAATGAGGGCCAGAAGAAAAACTTAAGACATTTGTGCAAGGAAGAAATTCAGTGTCCTACTCATGGCTTTCAAGGCACCAGAGGGACTTAACGACAATTCTAGTTTTTAAAAAAAGAAATCAATTCAAGCTGAAGTTCACTGTCAGTTCCTTTGTCGGCTGCAATGCTTGATTGCAACAGTTTGTTACGCAGAATGCTGTTTCCTGCTGAACACACTGGCAGGACCACATGTTCTGAAGCAGGTAGCTCAATGCAAACACGACAGAAATTTCCTTTTATATATTTGTTTATGTGATGTGTGTATGAGTATGAATACAAATAAAGAAATATATATACCTATACAAACTAACATACATATGTATATATATATACACACATGTTCAGATAACTGCAGCATGAGCTGCAAAACTGCCTATAAGGATCCCATCTAACATATATATGTATACATATACACACATGAAGTCTTCGTTAGAGACTTTTGTAAAACAATGACTTTGATTAAAACTAGCAGCAATACCTTTCCAGCTACCCCAAGACAAAGCTGTTTCCTTCCAACCTGGGAATAAGGCTAGAAGAGAACATGAGGATGCCAGCTCCAGATCAGAGCGAACCATTTCCACCTCTCTGTACAGTGGGTGGAAGTCAATGCTTCCACCATAGACCACAACATTGCTACTTAGAGGAATGCCAAGAAGCAGGTAGAAGAACTGCCCTCTTCGCACTTCATCTGCAAGCACTGTCCCTCCATGCCCTGCTTTCTGACACCACGATAGATCCATGTTCAGAAATGGAGCTCAGAGTATTTGCCCTACCCATACCATGGGCTGGTCCCACATTCCTGCTGCACTTCTTTGCAGCGCCCTCCCCTCCTCCACACCATCCAGGGAGGGGTGTGTGTTCCCATTCCCCTCCATTGAGTCAAACTAGGTGCTGTGCTGCCTGCTATATGGGTCCTCTATTCTTCTAGGTTGGTTTGAGGTCTTGAGGTTATGCTCCCCTGTAGCACAGACAAAGTGACAATGAAAGTTAATGCAAGTTCAGCTAAAAAAATGTCTAATTTGGATGCAAATCCTCACTGAAATCTTTTTCTCTTCTATAATCACTCCAAAAATTATCCCAACATATAACAAGAAATCACATCTTTACATAAGGAATATTTGCGTCCTGATGACCCACCCGATACTATGAGCCCTCACACAAATTTTGTTCAGATTGCCTTTTTAGCAGGCATTCCTCAGCAAAATTTAGTTTCACTCAGCACAGCCACCTCTCAGTGTGCAGAACGAGGAACAACACCCACAGGTTCCATCGTTTCTGCATCCTGCAACCCAAAAGACAGCCAGGCTCAAGGTGAGCAGGAGAAAGACACTGCTGGCATTACACCAGGGTAGATGTGAGGGCAGACTCAAAGAAATACAAGAACCAATTCACTGTGATCAAAACGCATTTCACAGTAGCCTGTCTGGCTACCAACTCACACCACCAAAGCACTGAGTACAGCCTTTTGGACTGGATTATATTTACAGCATGTTCCACACACAGTGGTACTGCATTACCTATGCAAGTAATTACTATAAGAAAAGCAATAAAATGTCTTTCTTCTTAATAAAGAACCTTTTAAACACAAAGAATACCACGAAGCAAAATACAGGACATTCTGGGAAAAGCGGTTTTGGCATTATCAAGAGAAGGAATTCGTGGCTAGGGCTGCCATAGCAACACCGCCCCAGCACACTGATGCTGAAACACTGACTCTTTCTGTGAATATTATAGCATTTTTAAACATGTTAATTGCTGAAAGAATCCTAACAACAGGGCTTGACAGAAACACGAAGGGTTGCAGCCAGCTTTGCTGACGTATGACTACTGGAGGTGAGCATGCAATTTTCTAATTAACATGATTAGATTTAATTTTGGGTTGGATCATAGCTAAACAAGGAATTTATTGCTTGCTTCTCAGAATGTGTCTCTTTTCAAACCTTCTCCTGATAATCAACAAAAAGCTAACTTTTGAGTCCAGGCATGAATTATTGGAACTTGAAGTGACCAAGTGGAGCAATGCTGGATTGGAGAATAAAACAACAGCAGGACTGGAGAATAAAAAGTGCTCTGCTAAATTGTTCACCTCAGGGCATTCCTGCTAAATATAAGGTTGCAGAAAACACACATGGCACTTCACAGTGGACTAAAGATGAGATATATCTATGCTATTGAAAAGACTCTAGTTGCAAAGGATAAGTGTGATTTTAAAAACCAAACAATGCAAACAAAGAAACTATTTCACAGTAAGCCGTGTTCCCTGACAAGCCTCAATCTGTGTTCTTGTTCAGATACTGCAGCATAAGCTGCAAAACTACCTACTGGCATCCCAGCCCTACTCATAGAACTTTCTGCAATGTTCAAGCATTTCCAATGGTGTTTTCCAAACTTCATCTGGATGAAGACTGGTTTCAATAAAGCTGAGCAAAATTCTGTCAGAACCCTTCAGTGCAGACACTGCTGAGAGCCAGCTATCCCACCTATCGTGTTTTAGAAAAACGCACTTGAATTCTTCCCAGAACAGTTTGATAGATGAGACAAGAGAACAAAAGGTCAGATTTGGCAAGTCAGTAACATTGTGGCAGAAAAACTGATCTGGGGAACACAGCATTTTAGCTGAATGAATTACATGGTTCTGCATCTCTCATATCAGCTATCCCTTACCTTTTACAGAAAGCTGTTAAACTGAAGGAAAAAAAGTCTCTGAATACTGTCATGGTATCAATGTAGCTATCAAATGAAGGAAGAGTGGAATGTGACCAACTATAAGGGTAAGAACTCACTAAAATGTTGAAAGCGCAATCAGCGGTGTAAAAAAATTCTGTTGAGAAACAGCATGAAATTAAATTTGTGTATCACTGTGTAGTAGAGCAAAGAGATCACACAACCTGCCTTAACTCCTTAATAGCCGATATGGACACCTGAAAAATAGTTAAGTGTCTCAGCTTTCTGTAAAACTGGACTAATGTTGGACCCCCCTCTGCTGGCATGAGCACAGATGCAACTCAGGCTGCTTAAGTTGAGCCCTAGAGACCCCAGAGAGTACCGAGGCACCAGGCAGTGCTGCTGCTTCTTAAGTTATGCTCATTCCCTGTGCAGATCCAGCCTTTCACACAGCTTTTCCAGCAAACTTACAGTGTCACTGGCTGGCACAGCAAGGCACCAGTTGCAGCAATAAGTGAGGTCTGTCATTACCTGGGAGCCAAGAATAGAAGATGTCCAGAGAGAGTCAAGGAAATATGAGCTGTCTCCAAATGCAGAGGTACAGGCTGAAAACTGAAGACCATCACAACACACAGCTCATGCTTAGCCAGCAGTAAGCAAAGTCTAAAGCACCTACCCCGAGTGCTAAAACCATCCTGCGCTGAGAAGACGGCAGAAAGGATAACCGACTGCTAGAAAAGAAGAAATTGTGGCTTTTTCTGTAGTTCTTACATAATATTACTTCACTCCTGGCAGCAAATTTGAAACCTAAGCAGCCAGCTATCAGCAATTTAAGAGTAAATCGAGAAGGAATTAAGTTCAGTAGCCTCTATTTCCAGAGTACTCCTGTAGGTTACAAAGGGGTTTAGTACAATGCTGAATCAATTGGGTATCTCCAGTAAATGAAACACATGACGCCCTAAAGCACTGTGATACAACCAGCTCTGACAGACATACCTTAAAACAGGTTTCTCCCAGGTTAGGATCCTAAGGACCAAAATACTTCATTGAGCAGATAAGCAAGAAGCAACTTTTTGCTTAAAGGAAACAGCACCAAGAACTGAAGCACAAAGACGGGAGAATGCTGACAAGCTGATATTCAGATCAGGACTGTAGAAAAGTCTGCTAGGTTCCGGAGAGAGGCTGCTGCACGTTCAGCTAACAGGAGAGCAGAGAGACAGCACTGCTTCCGATAAGGTTCACATACACCGCTACGAGAGCACCCAAAGATGCTAAAAGCTCTGCCTAGGCTAACAGAACGCACCGTACCTTTCCTCTAGCTGTAATCCTATTTACAACAACCCGGTGCTGAAGCAGTGGTGTGAACTCTCTGAGCACTGCATTTCTGAAAAGAGCCACCAGGAAACACTCATCCCTTGGATTTTTTCTCAAAACTCTGACTGCTCACTGTGGAGGTCCAGAGCTGCTTTTCCAGGTAACGGCACCTTAGTTAACAGGGATGGTCAGGGAGGGGAGTGGGAAGTGGCACTCACCGGTCCAAGGTGACGAATTAAGAGCTGCAACTTCTGCTGTCGGAGCAGTGCTAGCACAGCTGCAGTACAGACTGGTGCTACATGATCTTGCTCTCTGCTTCTGACCTGCCCTGCACTCCTTTACAGCAGACACTCAGCAGCTTTCAGAGAGGTTGGGAAGGGGTAATGTAGGCAGCTAATAAAACAATTAGGATTTTCCAGCTTGTGTTGCTGAATGGCAGCACTCTTCATCTAAAATCCTCCTGGGCAAAAGCTGAAGCTTTACTTCTGTAAGATTTCTCCTTTTCATCTTGAGTACAGAAGACCTCAGCATTCTGTATTAATTCTTGATGTTTATCCCCTAAAGGCTTTCTCCATTAGCAAAAGAAAGCTGTCTATATAAAAGGAATGAAGACTGACAAGATATCTGAAACAGTCACACCATCTGCTCTGATTCACCAGCTTGTACATAGCATCCTCATTGCTCCTTCATGCCAGTCATTTCATTTCATCTCATCTCATCAGCTCACAACCTTCTCTGCACTGAAAATCAAGCCAATGTCAAACACTCTGGGTTAAAAGCAAGCCTGTTTTAAGTGACATTTAAGGAAGAATCAAACCAGTAATCTAATTACTCTCAAGCTATTTGCAGTTCAAGGATCAAATATAAATTATACCCAAATCCCCTTCTCTTTAACTCCTCTTCACACAGTGATTTTGATGTCAAATTCCAGCTGAGATACAAACCCTCCCAAAAGAAAAGTGTGAGAAGTAAACAGACACAACCTCAATTATACCAGCAATAAGACATCTACAATTAGAGTCTAATATCTGAATACAAAAACTAAGACACACAGCACACAAATGAGTATACCAAGAGAGGTCTGTCTTTTCAAAACATGTTTAAATCCAGTAACCTTCCAATAGAGCTATTATATTACCAAAGTAAACACACGCATACAGCCCACTCAAACTAAAGAACAGTTCTGCTTGTTTGCTGTGTACTTGCAGTTTATACCCAACCACCTCGTTTGTTCCAGTTATTCACTTACCTTTCTGCTTCAAAATAAAATAAAACGTTAAAATGTAAAGGAAATCTATAAAATAGAAACAACAGAACACAACAGCTTGTTCTCATAAAAAAGACAAGTCCTGAAGGATTCCTAATCTTGTTAAAGGTTCACCAAGTAATGAACTTTTGCTGCAGAGATCATCAACATATTGTTGGTGTCCCATCTCAGGTATCTGTGAATGCAGTGTAAGAAGGCACAAAGAGCATCCCGTTCCACAGCAGCACTATGACAAGAAACCATATAAAGTTGAAGGCATGTTTTGAAAAAGAAAAAACAAAACAAAACAAAAAAAATCAAACAGCTTCTGAAAATCCAAAAAGAAAAAATTAAAAAAAAAAATGCAGAAAAAAAAAAAAACAGTAGATGCCAATGAAAGTAAAAGCCAAAAAATGCAGAAATCCTGTCAGCTTCAAGGAGTATCCCTCAACAGAAATTCTTTAATTCACCAACACAATGCATCCTTTCCCTTTCCCAGGCAGCAACCAAGTACAGTAAAAACTTCATCTCTGTCTTCAGTTGTGACTCAACAGAAAATATTGTACTTCAGAGGCAGAGAGAAAGCTGTGCAGCTACTGCTACTTTACTCCTCCTCGTCAGCTGCTTGCTGCCAGGCTCCTCACACGCAGCCTCCCCGCTTTGCTCACACATCAACACTCCTTGCCTTGAAATGATTCTCTACTTTATTATCCATTCAGAAGGAAATACAAACTGATGGAGCCAATCTGACTAAAGACAAAACACTCTGCTTTGGCATCACGAGAGCAGGCATAACAATGCAGCAAGCCGATCTGCCTGGCTCCTGGCATCCTTCTGAGCTGCAGAGCAGGGGGCTGGAAAAAGAGCCCCGGACAACATAGTTACCAGTTCCAAGGTGGTTCTCTGCCCGATTTGGCTATATATGTCTATTTTCCTACCTCCTGTTCACCCCAGTCTAACTTGCAAGGCTTAGGGATGCTCTTGCCTAAATGAATCATATCCAGTTTGCAAGAAGACTCTGCAACCACTGTGGGGAACTGAACACCCATCGATCCTGTACTTCCCCAAAATACATTTCACATTATTACATAAAGAATGACTGCAGAAATGTTATGTGAAGAATCAGACCCACTCATTTGTACCGACGCCTCTTTCCTGGGAAGTGAGCAGCAGCTGGCACTGATGCTGCAAGTAGTGCTTAAATTCAGAACACTTCTTATTTGCCCCACAAGCTGCCCCCAGGGCACCCAACACTCCACTCCTAAGAAAGTCTTCCCAGTCCACATTCACGCCCTCCTTTCCACAAATCCAGTCGTTGGGTCCTCATGCACCCACCACAAGCACCTCCTTCCCAAATGTTTCTCTGCTGCGCCTTTCTCACCAAAGGCACTAACTAGATGGGAGCTGCACACATTTCCTGGTCTTGCTCACTGCATCTTTCAAAATAATCTTTCTGCAGAGTGGGGTGGATTCTGAAGAGGCCTATATGACTTAGCTGTGGAAATGCCACTATCCTCCCATCTGCTCACATACCTTGCTGTGAGCCAGACCTGCTCTGAATGAGACTTGTTCCCGACCACCACCCATCAGGTCTCATACCTATGCCAATGCAATGCATTCACCATTTCCTCTATAAGTCCTACTGTGTTCCTCGCTTTGCCCTCACTGCATGGGGTGTTCTCACAGCATTTTGAAGCATCAGCTGACAGCAGTGACGGCAGCCAGGCTCGTGTACCTGTCCACACACTTATTTGATGGACACAAACACAAGTTTTACAGGCAAGTTTTTACACGGCAGACCAATGCCACAGCACACAATACTTTGTCTTAGCAGGAGCAGCAGTGATCAGTAGTGCCCTTCTGCATTTCCATGTGCAGGCACAGGCATCAAGCCACCAATTGCATTTCAGACTGCTGTAAGGCTGGAGGAGCTCACCAGTATCCTCTGTTCCCCACAGCAGTCTCCCTCTTTGCTCTTTCCCCTGTTGCAGAGGCAGGGATCACATCAGATTTTTAGAGATGCTTTAGTTTTAAATGCTTCTAACAGCCTGACCACAGGTTTCTCACTATATGTTTGCACCCTGCCAAGAGGAGAAGACTCCTGCCCAACAGAGGGCATCGGTTTCCACTGCAGTAGAAATGATTTCTCCTAAACAAACCAATTACAGCACTTCAGCCCTGAGCTGAAGCTCCGTATCAAATGCATCCACATAACAATGAAGACTGTCCAACTGAGAAAATAAAAATGCAGACCAGGATTTACGCAGCAGTTCGTATCTTCAAAGCTCTGCATATGATTAAGACAAAAAAACACCTCGTTGGGGTCCATTCCACAGTAACAGTTAAAAAGAAATTAAGTACCAGCCAGACAACACTCACTGATGTTAATTCTCTGTAGCAACTGGAGCACCCATTACACAGCCTCTTAGCTTTTTACTGCCCTACTTTTCCTACTATGAATGAAGCCAATGCCATCGCTGGTTCTGTTCACATCTCTTCTTTTCTCAGTCTTTACCCCTCCCTGCAGCCATCCATGCCAGACCCAAGCACATCCAAGTCAAATATGCACTGGGGCCAAGCAAAATCCTACAGCCATGGCTTGAAACTGACAGCCTGTGCAGATTTTTGAACACTACTACATAAAATGCCAATATCTCCATGAATGCCCTAAAAGAACAGGAGCAGAAATTATAAAAAAAAAAAAAAAAAAAAAAGAGAAAAGAAAAAGTGAGCAAGTTTCATTAAACAAGGAGACTGGATCTGTCACTAATGGAGGTGTTCCTGCAAGAATGTCATGTCTCCCACCACGGCTCACAAGGAGCTGGAGAATGTGGCAATGAATAGACAAAGCACAGGTGCTCTCAAAAGTAAGGACGACTTCAACTTTCAAACACTTTAAATCCCTTATCTAATACGCAGGAGATTGATACAGGCTCTATTTTTCAGGGATGTTTTGTTAGTGGAAATAATGAAGATAATTTTGAACTAGGATATGTCTCACACCTAATGAAAAGCCCATGAAAAAGTGTGCTTTACCTCAAGGCTCGAAGCACTGAGTTATTTGCCTTTCTAGAGAAATAAACTTCCACTTAAAAATTTAAATACTTCTGACTGCGATTTTTTAATTCACCAACAGATTTTAATTTTAGGTTGAGCCAGCAGGGAGTTATTAAAACTGATAAAACCAGGCTCAGCTATATAGGCCAAATGCTTTGATGTCTGCAAGGTGTACATTACACTTTCTTCTTTTTTAATCCTTATTATCTTTCTATTTGATTCTAACTTCCTGTAAAGTACTGAATTGCTGATAAAATTGTATAAGTCAGCAATTCCTCCATGAGCAGAAGTGGATTGACCAAAGGAAAAAGAGCACTCTTCAAGCATTGCTCCTGCTCCTCCCTCTCCTACACACCTGCACTCCTTTCTCCCTGAAGGACGCCAAGAAAGAACAAATGAAAAACAAGTAAATCAGTGGGTATTACACAAGGAGAGGAAACAGAGAGAAAAAGGAAACGTCAACAAAGGTGGCCTGAATGGAACAGCAGGGGTAAATTCTGTCCAATTCACACTGAGGTTTAATTCATCTCACAAATGGCCACAGACATTTCTAACCCAAGAGCTCTCTAAACTGAATTATCCTCCTTCCAGTGAAACAAACAAATAGAACCATGTGTCCCAAATGAAACTGCCTCCTGTATCTGAAGACAGAGTTCTCTGTGAGGTAGCTGGGGCTGCACCGGACTGTAGAAGCTCAAATACACAATTAATATCTATCAATTGATCCTGCAGTAAAACCATGCTGTTTATTATCTTCTTCAAAGCCACACAAAGCTCAAAATCAATCCACAGTGTAAAGGCTGAAGTGTTAATGAAAAAGCAGCAACTTTCTGTTGTTTGACAGCTATTTCCTAACAGGGAGTAAACACCCCGCTTGAGGAAAAGGGCATCAGCACAACTTAAGGCATAATCTGGAGGAGATGGTTTGTTTATTCACAGGCATTCATTTAAAGCTGCCCTGTCAATGCCATTTCCATTGTCACAGCCACCCAGTAGTCCCTGGACAAACATGTTCATTAAAGATATTGCAGATGTTGCCTTTAGATGAAATTCTCTTCAGGTGAAGTGTCAGACAAAGCAGAATCTTTAGGAAAGGGGAGAGGCAGGGTGCAAGACCAAACTGCGAGATTAGAAGGAAGCAAAGGCACAGGTCCCTCCCACAGCACCTGGAAACCGATATGGACTAGAGATTAGCCTCAACACACAAACAGAAAAGGAAGAACATATTACCTTCCTGATGGTGTTGGGACTGCTTACATTCCAAGGACAGGCAATGAATGCCCATCTGCTGTGAACAGGCAGATCACAAACAACGAACTGGCTTGTTGTCTTCATGCCAAATATGTTTATGGTCTGTATACTGACATTTATTTGCATACAAGGATGTCTGCTGAACCCTGGGAATAAAGTACATTTCCAAGGCCAAGCATATTACAATACTCAAGGAGTGAGATTTTTATAAGGTTAATGAAAACCTGGAGTTAAAATAGCACTCGTGTTTTTGCAGGATGATGGATGAATTCTCATGCTTCACAGTTCAGGCCAACCTTTATCAGACATGGCTTGAGTGGAGACCTCAAAGTTGCTGCAACAAGTCTTCTCACCTCCTTCCTCTAAGGCTGCTGCTGCCACAGCAGCCAGAACCCCTTTGCAGTGAGCACTCACCTAGTCTGACATGGGGAGTATTAGGGTGCAAAATCCTCAGTGGGGTGCTGTTCATGAAGTTAGTGAATGTGAAAAGCTCAGAACAAAAATAATCCTTCATTTGGTTTGTTTACTGTTATTGTGTCATTCAAAAAAATAGACAAAGCCTTCACTCAGAGAAGAAGCCAGCCTCCATGTGCACAGGCTGAACCCAGTGACTCCGTTCTTGTCCCCAGATTGCGATTTATATCCTTGGCTTTGGGAGACAAAACTGAAAACTATCAACTCTGAAAACCAGTAGTCCACGGAAAATGCTACTTCATTCCTCACCCAGTAGGCTCCAGCCACCCAAGGGCCCACGCCAGCCTAATTTCCCGAACACCACACTACTTCCAGAAGCTGCTGAGACAGTGCCACTTCATCATCACAGCCCACATCAGCCCTCAGAGTCAGGCTGTGAAGCAAACAGGTGACTAGCTCAGGGTGCCTCAGCAATGACAGATACCAAAACTTTTCCTAAATGAGCTCAAAAAAACAAGTGAATGTCTCCAGAGCTTTGGTCCTGGGCTCTGGCTACACAACCCAAAAGCACGGGAGCTTTCCTGGAGCTGAATTGTCATTCACCATTTTTTTAAATCAGAAAGTACAAGCAGAGGATGGACTCTTAGTAAATCTTTCACACTGTCCTCTACAACCCAGCTGTCTCAAAGTTTTTACCAGCTGAATGCCTCCATTCCAGAAACAACGATTAAACTTGCTTTAAAATCAGTGAGCTTGACTATCTTAGATCAACAGCAGTGAGGAAGCATTTATAGCAGAGAAAACTCTCCCTCTGCTGCTTCCTCCTTCAAATTACATCTCTCTCCTTCCTAACGGCATTCATAACATAAGGGCTTGATATTTCATGAAATTGGAAAATTACAATCAATGTCTTAATTGCACACCCAATTAAATAATCAACATCACTAAAATGCACAGGCATCTGAGCAGAGATGAGCAGGAGGTGGAAAAACCTGGAATTATACTCTCGAAGTTGTAATTGCTTTTCTGATCAAGGAACCTGGGAAGGAAAAGTGGCAGATGATTTGAAACGTAGACCTCAAGTAGACATGACAGCCTTCAGGCACGAACCAGTTAAGGCAAGCATGAGAGATGTAAACTGGTAAATATTTCTGTCATAAATGCAGACAGAGAACCAGCAGGCTTATCTTGCAACAGTGCAAAGCTAGGTTAGAGGTCTGGAAAAGCTTCACACCACGAATTGTCTAGGGAAGATACAAAGTCTCCCAGAAGCTTTTAACAAGTGGTGATCAGAGACGTTTTGGAGGCAAATGCTCTCATTCCCTGAGTATACCACCCCAGTCTAGCGTTTATTGCTCCTTGGTTACATCATTCCACCACCTGTCTCAGGTAGAAAACCACACGGTAACACACATACCAGCTAGCAGGCATCCGTGTGCCTGGTGTCAGAGCAGACCCTGGTGTCAGCTGAGCTCTGCCACCCATCAGGGACTACTCCCCTGGAGATAAGAGACAAAGGTTTGTTATTCCCCACGTGGTGTACGTGGCCACCCGGCTGCCTGCTACGCTGCAGCTTGGTTCAGACACAAGAGCTTTTTGTCTTGTGTTCAGCAGAAAAGTTCTCTGACAAAACTACTAGTGCACTCTGCAGAACGTAGGTCCAACAGAAAAGGACCTACAGCAGCTCAGCCCTTTTCTCTGTGCTAACTGTTGCAGCCAATACCCAGAGCACCCAGAACTGCTCCAGGATCCAGCCACCTCCTTCTGCCCAGCCCGAATCAGCACTATCAGGAGATGACAGTCTGCTCACCTCTCACTGCTTGCACCCAGAACAAAGCAGTTGTGGACCCCTCAAACTGCTCAATGTTTATTTTCTTGCCCTGGATAAAGGTTCTGTGGATAAAAAGAGCTTTAAAAAAGTGCAGAGTTATTTTTTTTTTTCTTCCCACATTATTTTGGGACCCGATTTTCTTCTTATTGTTTTGTTCTACTCAACTTTTCCTACAGGAGGCAAAGCCCCTTCTCACCCTCTCAAGCCATTTGTTTCCTTTGTGTTGCTCAATGAATGACCATATGTGTTATGAATTAAATTGCACCATGGCCTACCAAATCATCACTGTTACATGTGGTGGATTAAGGACTGTTTGATTCACTCTTCACCATATTATTTGATTAATTTAGACATCTGATGCTTCATAGGACTCCCACAGAGTGAAAACGTCCCCACTGGACGTGAAGAATGAGGGCAGAGACTGGTCAAGACCTTCACCATTTTGACATCATTTCAAAATAGCAAAAGCCAGATTTTTCAGAGTACTAAAGTTTGGAGCGCATCACACCCTGTGCAATCTGGCTTCCAGCACTCCAGCTGCTGTTACAATGGTTCACTTCCAGCACCTGAAGTCATACAACCAGAAATGTACTAATGGATCACTGGGAGAGGCACCCTCCCCTAAAGCCACCACTATGTGGCTTGTATTACCAGTGTGGCAGGAGAACAGCTTGTAGCAAGTTGGAGCAATAGCCAGCTACTCTACTGATTCAAATAGCTTTTTTTACCTGCATTTTCCTTCCCCTTCACAGAAAGCATGGAAAGAATCTTTGCACTACCTTCACCCTAATGACTGCTGCCTCAAATAATATGACTTTCTCTGTGGGTATGAATAATTTTGTACATTTATATTCTCTGCAGAAGACAGCAGTTGATTAATGAACCAAAATACGCTATAAATACTTTTTATGAGCCACATATATGTCTCAGATTCTGAGGGCACTGTTAGCGTGTGCACTGAACAAGAAAAAGGAACACTGTCACACTAGATGTGACAAAGCTGACTCCAGCAATCACACTGGTATTAATAAGCCCACACAGCTTCCATGTCTCCAGTAAAGGCATTTGACAGGCTCTGCAAAATGGGTCTGAATGCTGGTCTGGAAGCCCAGCCAGTCTGCTCCCATTATCAGGAAGACACATGGGGAAGGAAGGAAATTCAATGCAAAAAAGTGAGAATATCTAGATTTAGAAAGCCTTTGAAAGGGGAAAATAATGGCACCACAAACCAAAAACTTGCATACGTAGCAGACTGAAGTCAAAGGACTCAGAAACCAATTAAGGCCTTTATCAAGGCTGTGATGGGGAGGACAATCACCCAAACACTGAGCTGCGAGGCTGGGCACCATTCCTGTAACTGACTCTGCTCTGTGCTCTCAGATCACTGAAGCTACCTTCACCACCCCTGAAGAGAAGCGGATTCAAAGACAGGAGGAGAAATATAATAACTGTATATTATCTAGCTATTACTTACCACTTGAGCTAAAAATAGAGTGGCTTCATTAGGATGAGTATCCGTGTCACACAAATACAAAGATGCTGTACTTACTTGAAATTAAGTCCCTTACATTAGGCATAACAAAATTCAGACATCTATAGATACTTGTGTAGACAAAACTGGTTCCTTAAGAATCCTTATGAGATATCACAAAAACACATGCATGCATTTCAGGCTGTTGTACTAACAAGATACACTGAATAAAAATAGAGAAATTTAAATAATTTGCAGTAAAATTTAGTATTCTCAGTTTCCGAATAACAGTTTCTCAGAAATGTGTGTTATCTTAAAAGACAAGGTGAATATTGATTCACAAAAATAAAAACCAGATGGAAACATGGTGAAAATAAAATTCATCTTTTACATAAAGTGATGCATTTTTTGTCACACATGAGAAAATGCGAAATTCACTTACAGTAGAGGCCAAGGTGGGACTAAATAGATAAACCAGGCCACAGCTAAATCTGAATTCCCTTCTAGATGGACAGCTCTATTATTTCCTCCTCTGTACACATCACAGATGTGTTGTGATATTCTCTGTTGCTTTTCAAGCTCTCCAAAAAATAATTTTCTGGCATTATCATTTTAAAACTTTTAATAAGTATGGGTTCAATTGCAACTTACTCTACAAATAAGCGACTGAAATCCCAAGGGAAATTTTAAAAATGTTAAGGACAAAACTGTTTATACACTACACCATATTTTCTGAAACTGTTACTACTTAAGCATTTGTCAGAAAACAAAATTGTATCTCTGACAGGTTCATTACCAAGCATGACTCACTAATAAGCACTGTTCCTGCAGAAACCCCTCATGCTGTCTGGTATCCATAATACGTTCTGCACAAACACAAGGAAAAGTCACCACTTAAGGGGCTGCAACATGATTTTCACAATTGCATTTCTGTGACAGTCTCTACTTTGCAGATACCTCTCCCACGCACTGGCCATGCTCCGAAGCCCACGGGGTCCCAGAAGGCAGCACAGCAAAGGCAGGTGGGCAGCATGAACACGGAGAGGCTGCTCTACAAAAAACAGTTACGGAGGCTGCGGATCCATGGACATTTCTCACCGCCTGCTTAGAGGCTTCTTGGATGATGAATTCTCATTCTTTGTTCCCATAGGCAATTGTCATACAGTAGCTTTCATAAACAGAACCATTTTTAGATTAATTAGGAACAGAAAGGGCAAAGAAACCCGTTTGGAAGCTGTTCATTAACAATTAAAAAAATCACTTTCTGAGTCCTAGCCTGGGTTTGTTCATAACCAGCTTATACCATTCTGCTCCTGCACTAACACTAACCTTTAGCTTAAATAGCTGTTAACTCGCCAATATTTACTCCCCTGCTCTATTAGCACATGGCAGCAACATCCGCTCCCCACTCCCAGCCTGCTCTGCCCACTGAGCCGTGCTTGCCTGCTCACAGCTCACATGTCCTCAGCACCTCCCCTCCCCACACTGCCCCAGTATCCCCTCTCCCTCAGCCTCTCCGCATCATTTGCTGCCTTTTTGCATGGCATCATCTCAGGAATATTATGGAAATACATCCAGGTGAGACTCCAACGCTTTTAAGGGCTCAACTGCGATCCTCACCTGTCACCATGATGCTTCCACACGCCAAAGAAGAGCAGGGCTGCCTACCTATACTACATCCTACAATCCAAAGGCACAAGGCACCCCATATAGCAGGAGATGCAAAACCTACAGCTCCCCAGTAAAGTAACATCCAGGCTTCTTCCAGCCCTTTCAGCACTCAGTATATGCATCGTTGAGCTACACATGAAAATTAAACTACGTCCGGATTTCTTCCCAGCTTCACGCCTAAATTATCTTTAATTTTGTGTCATAAAAATGATGATGATGTCAACGCACTCAGTAAATTCTCCCAGTAGAATGAGTAGCCAGCATCTTGATGTTCTCAAACTCCCCTAAGCACAAGACACACTGCAAACTCAGCTGGAGGACCGTCTGGGGAGGGTGCAGCTGTTTACTTTTATTATCAAAATCCAATGAGAGGAAGAATCGGTCTTAGCTTTACCATGTACAAGTTTCAAATGAAGCCAAAGGGAACCACCATAAAACCCTCTCTGAAAGTGCCCATGATTAAGCATCACAGACATGAAAATGAATTTACAGTTTGAACCAGATCGGGCTCATCTGATCCACAATGTCCCCACACTTCTCCACAATGTCACAAAGTTGTTTGGACTCTGAATATAAGCAGAGAGTAGACAACTTGTTGGTGGCCAGGATACACGTTAAAAATACTGTTTGGATGCTAAGATGTCTAGATGCATAGAAAGTTCTCGTATCACCTGGAGAAGAGCCATCTTTCAACAGACAGCATTTATTTGCTATACCACAAGGTCTCTGTGTGGCTTGAATTCAATAAATCATTGGCATTAAAGTGTGTGGGGGGAAAAAAAAAAGCTATTCTATTTCTCTATTTACATACTAAACATCAGTCAGAACTAGAGTCCTGCTGTCTTCAGGCATAGCATTCAGCATATATATAGTATTTTGACCTATAGATGACGCTTTTACAATAGGGAGAAGAATAAAAAAAGAAAAAAGTAATCATCTTATTTAAATCCAGGTGCTCAGTGCTAGAGAATTTCTACTACAACAATTCTTACACAATTCCAATAACGAGCTCAGAAGCATGCACAGCACCCTGCCCTACATCTATACAAGTTGTACAAACGTGAAGGTTGGAAAACAAGGCAAAAGTGAAAGGAAAACTACAGGAAAAGAGAAAATCATTATATACTGAACTTATTTTCTGATCTATTGCCTTTTTCTCTGAAGTTATGATACTATTCAAAGCATTTGCTAACATTGCAGTAATAGTTAGTGCCTCTTTAACGATGTTCTCAGCCAGCCCTGTTGAGTTCATCTTTAGCCAAAGACTTATGCTTTGTAAGCCAAAGCCCACTGCTATTTCTCCAGTGCAGCATTTCTTGTACAGATTGTTTCAGAAATACACAACACTGGGAAATATCCCCTCCTCCCACACAGAGCCTTAAAAATAAGAGTGTGAAGTCTGGCTCTCCCAACAGCCAATGCTATTTTTAATAGTTGCATATGTGGCAGGTAGGAGTCCCCCACCCACCTCTCCCTTTGCACCCCTATTCTGAGCAAGAGGAACTGACCTCCTCCAATGCTAGATGACTATCTCCACTTTCATTGCTTAGCAGCACATGCAAGTGCAGGTCAAGTGGCCAGGATGCTGCAGGCTCCTGTGCCACATTCCGCATTAGACATAAACTTCTGTCAACAGAGCACACTGCTACAACTCCTTCTGTCATTAAATGCCCAAAAGAAGGTGTAAGAAGGGGAGTTTTGCATGCGGTGGCAATGGCTGCCTCAGTTCTAAGAGCTTTAGTAATCAATCTTCAGGCACTGCTATGCTGTTATGAGGACTTTGTTCACTCTCCAAACAGACTGGGGTTCCATTTTTCCTAAAAGCTTCAGACAACTGCTGCACCAAGTCCTGGGAAAAGAAAAGCACTTGCTCAGTGACCAATTTGGAGAGGTACTGATACAGATCTGAATGCAAACTGGACAGCAGCAGACAGGGGAAAAACACTAGTTGCAAGTGGGAACTCTGCTTTCACTGCAGGGACAGATGTTGCTGTATCTCAGCGATACAGGCTTTCAACACCAAAACTGTATTTTAGCAAAACTGAACACAGGTGTAGCATTACTGCAATGATATGCTAGCAGCAGCTCACAGAAAATCTGGTTAGCAACTAAGCAGACTTCTGTCTGTCGTGGTCATTATGAAGAGCACTTCTGACCAGCATGGTACTTCACAAGAAATGCATTTATCTCAATTTTAGTGTAATTATTCTAAAAAGGGCAAGCCTTCTGATTTTTCCTACTGGTAATAAGGTTATCAAAAATCTGCTCAAAATCACAACAGCAGCATTAACGAAGGCACAACACTATTTTTGTGTGCATGCACACAAACAACTTTTTGCTATAACACTGAAAATAAAGCAGGTTGAAAAATGATATTAGATTGCAGAGAATCTTAGAAATGCTAAATAAACATACATTCTACTTCAAATAGATGTGCAGATATCCTATTTAAGACACTAGGAGATGAAGGAATGTTCATCTTCTTCAAGCAGAACATGTCAGCTAAACCTTCCTTGAGAGGGAAGCAGTCAAGAGACAGCAGACACAGGTTTTCAAGCAGCAGAAAATCACCTTGCAGTAAAAGCTGCCTTGCATGAGCCAACAAAGGTCTTTGGGAGATTCCACAGGATCTGCCAATGTGCAAAGTGAAATGCAATAGATGGAAGGAAGATCAGAACATGGAGAGATGCCAGGAGGTTGCCACTACTTTTGTATTTAATTACTGCTGCATAGTCTCCAAGGAGTCAGAAAGCCATTATATACATAAGATATGTGGAAAGCATGTGATAGCCACTGCAAGCACAGCATCTTCACATCAGTGTGCACTGCAGCCAGCAGACCTTGCACTCACACCTTACAAACACAAAGCTGCTCTCCTCTCCTGAGTGGTAACAGCCACGGCCACAGCATCTCCTGAGCACTGCGACCTACAATCTGCAGTGCTGATACTGTTGGAAGCTAAAGATAACCTTCATAGATACCACAGGTAAAAAAGAAGGCAGACCTCTAACTGGAGGTGTAGCTTCTTTGTGCACAGAGAAGTTTCTGGTAACTCTCTGGAAGAGTAGACAGTGCTTCAGTTTGCTTCTTTGTCACTGTGTGGGAGGCTTTGAAAATGCAGAGCTTACTCATCTTCACGGGACTGATAAAAAGACACCTTGGCAACAAAGCTTAAGGGGAATAAAATGTTGAAAGTAAACTATTGCATGGACTGGATAGCTCCTAAGAGGTGCAGAAGGGTGATTACCAATCTCTTGGTGACTTTCTCAAGGCAGCTGTTCCTTCCATTGCCAATCTGGGCTGCTGTATCTTGCAGTTTTGCATCTAAGAGGGGGCTTGGATTCACATGTGGGAGATCAGCAGCAAAATAATTGGTGTAAAATGACATCTGTAGAAAGAAAAGCCAAAGTAGAAATACTGCTCTGATGGCTTCGGTTTTGAAAAAAAAACCAAGTAAATTGATGTATTTAATCTTCTGACAGAAAAGGGGAAGATAATACACAAGTTTTTTTTCTCTATAAACAAACAAGTGGATAAAATTCCTGCCTACCTACTCTCTTGCAATAATTCCAAGTGCTGAAGACATTGGTAAGAGATGCAATTTGATGGTTTGACTTTTTCCTCTTCTCCAGCCTCCCAATTCTTCTACAGAACTCAGAGTCAAATGAGTTTAAAAGTCAAACAGACACACCCCTAGCTAAAGGCAGTTTCAGTTAAGAAGGGCTGCAAGTTGAAAATGCAGTAGCCATGTGTTTGTTGCTCTTCTGGAAAAAAAGCTCCCACAGACTGAAGCAGAAAAGCTATCAACTAATCCGTCTTTGTAGACAAAGTTCTAAGTGTGAAGGTGAGAATTACTGAGTCATTCCTCCCAGGGCTGAAAATCCTAGTTTGATTTTGGCATAATTAAGTTTCCTCTTCAGAAACAGAAAGAAAACTAGCAAAACAGCAGAAAATAAGAAAACTATGCATGCTACCACGAAGCTTTTTTAATAAGCATAGTTACAAATTTCTGGGCTATTCTGTAACTGTCAAGTCCTAATTAAAATACTACATTTCTCTGACTCATGGTGCTGTAGGATGTATGTACATTATTCACATGAATATTAATCTTTTCCCAGGTAGGAGGCTGAGTTGCTCAGGAGATTTATATTCATATCCTATGTGGAAACTGATGGCATGTTTTTTTTTTCCAAATTTCATCAAGACCATTAACAATTAAGAGCCATGAGAATCGTTTCAGTAGCTTATGTTCGAGAAATCCAATACTTGCAAGCTGGAGCTCCATGAGTATTAATATGAAATAGCATCAAGCATTGAGTGAGAGGAACAAAGAAAAGAGCTGGAGGCATCACTTTGAACGTTAAGGGCTGAAGCAGCAGCTAGAAGAAAATAGGGAGATAGTCCTCTTGAAAGCATCTAGGTAATGACAGAAGATGGAAAAATGTTAATATGGTGATCAGATAAATGAGGCAAGACCTTTTCTAATTACCGAGAGAATCACCTGACACGTTAGGCTACTATCACAGGGACCTTTAAAACCCTGATACCTATCTGGATAGCCAGTATTTGTACCACTGACTTTCAAACAAGATGCAGAAATAAGGTGATGATGCATAAGGTGTAGAAGGCAACTAGCAAAGCAGCAATCCTAAGTTTAAGAGAAATGTCAGACACAGAAATGAGCTGAGGATGCAAACAAATCTGAGAAACCTGACAGTTTTCCTGATACCTTGGAAGGTAAGGAGTGAGGCAAGCAAGATAAACACTGTGTAATTTAAAACTGCAAATTAAACTCAGAAAATCTGTAGCTAGAACATGCATGAAGAGAAAGAAGTCAGGAAGCTGTTAAAAAAACAGACATGAATCATGAGCTACGTCAAGTGAAGGGGAAACAAAGGAGGTGCACCGAGGAACCAGTTCAAACACACCACAAGTTTTTCAGGGGTTTCAACCTTGAATTACAGGTACCACCCTGAGGAAGTCTGCACGGATGAACAGCAGTGCAGATGAAAAAAAATCAAAAGGGCAAAGTACGAAATTGCACAGCAGTGAACACACAGTATGACCCAAACCACCATGGCTACTACTTAAAGAAAGGGAAACCCATCATCATCAGATGGCATCTGGAACATCTGACACCGTAATGGCTTCAGGCCATCACTAACAGGAACAGGTGCAATCAGACAGTCAATAACATTAAAATGCTCTCTCTCTTTTTTTTTTTTTTAATAGGAAAGAAAAAAGTTTAGCACGTTAGGAAATAGAGTGCTGTAGAGGAAAGCAAAAATGCAAAAGCATAACAGGTTGCTATACCTGAGACTGAACCTCTTGTCCTTTTTGCACCACTTGTGTGCATTTTCCTGCACTGGCACAGAACTAAACTCTTTTGCCTGCATTATCTACAAAACAACAGAAGTTCTAATTTCTAAAGAATGCTAATGGTAGTCTTAAATTTCAATGTAGCACTGATCATTCTGATCTAAATTCACTCAGCTCAGAAGTGAACTAAGCACAGTAACTGTCAGTCAGGAAAGGATTTACAGTCCACGTAAGCCAAGGGAAAAGCCATATCTACTACAGGACTTCCAATACAAAAACCTTGTCTTCCCCAGAATTTGCAAAAGATCCAGTACAGAAGTTGTTCTGCCACTGATAGATACATACTGTAACATTATTTCTTACAAAACCAGATCAGGACAAAAAGCAATATAAAAAAGTAATATTTCTAAATGTATTTCATTAACTCTGCACTTTGGGTAGTAGGCAATAGTTCATCATCTACAGAACATGAACACACCATATGTTCTCGTTCTGTAGGCATACAGATAGATAAAAGCAAAAGATTTTTATTACTTTAAAAAAACCACAAAACTTCTGAGGGATTAATCGCTATTTTCTAAAACAAGGGTGTTTATACTGTTGAAGAAAATGTCACAACCTTTTCCTTTTGACTTCCCAAATCAAGATTATTTATTTTTAAATGCTGCTTTCACGAGATGGAAATACTAAGAGTTATTATACACCCACTTTCAGTTAGTATATATAAAAATATTTGATGTAAAACTTCCCAAGGAACATTTTCACACGACAGATAATACAGATAACTCCCACTAAGCTAACAAGCTATCCTCAAGTCGCCTTGAGAAACAGCCTTCTTTCTCAGCTGCTCATCAGGAACCTTGTAGCCCAACTCAGCCGACAATGCAGCTGCCCCACACCAGCCCCAGCTGCACACCCATCACTCATCACCCATCACCAACCAGAAGCAGTGCACTATTAACCTTCCCTGCACAGAAATCAGCGTACGGCATGCAGTGCAGTGCTAACTCAAATTACGGCAAAAGGTTTATTGACTTGGATATGTTGGCTAAACGCAGTCCTGTGCAAAACACACGCAGACTTGCCTTCCATTTTGCCAAAAAAAAAAAAAAAAAAACCTTTTTTTATTTGTGACTGCATTTTCAGTAAACAAAGAAAAACAGTACCTGTGAGTCTTCAAATGGAATGTATAGAGGTGCCATCAAAAATCTGGCCATGTGTCTTTATCAGACTTCCTTAAAACCTCTTTTACCGGAGAGAAATATCCCTCAGTTCACAGACTCACAACTAATTCATGTCAGAGCTTTTTGGCAGTACATACATTTGTGAACAACAATTTTCGAGGATGAAGCACAGAAAGAGTTAAATTTCATCAAAAATGAACACCTGGAGAACTCACTAAGAAGTGCAGTCACTGCCATCAGACGAGCCTGATGTGTTAGTTTCACAAAAACCAGGTCACATATCCCACTTGTTTTATGTTTTTGTTGCTCTTTTTATGTTTTAATTTAAAAAATATGTATTCAAGTAGTAAAGTAAAGTAGTAAAGTATTAAATTAAAACATATATTAAAGTAGGTTTCATTACATATATATATTAATCGTATTATATATTTTATGGGGGTTGTTCCAAAAGTAATGTCTCCTATCTTACGACACCGGTCTCCAACGTCAAAGGCAGATGGTATGGCAGTAGAGGTTGACCCTTCCCACCAGTGTTCCATTCCATTCTGATGCTGTGTTACAGATGTGGCAGCAGAGGGATGGCATGACAAAACAGCCTCTGACATGGAAGTGTGTATGAAAAGAAGGGTGCCACCGAATTCCATCATGTGGAAAAAATGGCACCAACTGACAGCCACTGATGCTTGCAGAACATTTATGGAGATCAATCAGTGGATGTGAGCACAATGAGGCTGTGGTGGGTGGGGTTTCAGCATTTGTGACAGCAACAGTGGGTTGCTTCTGCTGGTGCAGATTGTTGCAAGTGCAGCATGCAGGCTCTTATTCATCACTGGTCAAAAGGTGTAGTTAATGGTAGTGACTGAGTTGAAAAAGAGTGTTTTGTAGCAGAGAATTTGCTCCATTAAATAGTGTTACTGTGCTCTTTGTATCAGTTGCAGTTTCCATGGAAATAATTATGAAGTATTACTTTCAGAGCAACCCTTGTATATGTGGCCCTAGACAATTCCTCTTCGCTCAGTGCAGCCCAGGCAAGGCAAAAGGCTGAACACCCACGATTTAGCCCCAAACCTTTTTATTATTTTGCAAATTTGCAAATTTTGTGCTGACTTCTCTGCTTCTGCATCTTTTCTGATAATTCACCTCTAGTTCCAAAGACATCAAACTGATGGTAGAATTAAATAACACTATCAAATAATACTGCAATCCTGTACAGTATTTGATTGTGTTTTGCCTCCATAACATCAGAATAGTAACAAGACAAAAGAAAGGAAACCTTCAGCCACAGATGGAAAACACTGGGAGGAGAAAGAAGGCATGAAGCAATTCTCTATCCTACCTCTTGAAGTTGCATTCGAACTTTGTTAATGGCTCGAATCCAATGGGCTCTCGCTGGAGAAAACGGTGGTGGTTCGTTGTCACCACTGAACCTTAACAAGAAACAAAATCATTATTTGGCAAATACTCATCTGCAACATTAAAGATTCAGCATGGTACAGTGCAGCTGCAGCTGAAGTAACCAACAGGCTCCCAGCAGACACAGCTGTGCACATGCTATGACAAGTGAGAGGCTAACGCAGAGATTTCCTTATGTATAAGAGGTTTCTGTGTGTGAAAGAGCTGCGTTGGAAGCTGGTGAGTTGAAAGATAAAAGCTAAGATACAATCCCGGCCTTTCAGTGGAAAATCCATGCAGATAAAAGCTTAGTTTAAAATGTTTTCATTATTAAACATAGCCCCAGGAGAAAGATGTTATTAGTCAGAACATCAGGAAACCAGTCCAAGATACCTGATCAAACCTATTCAGCATATGGGTATCGTAACTGCATGCAGAGAAGCAGATGAAAGATCTGCCACCCTCACGCCTGTTGCAGGTCCCTTCTAACTGTCTCTTTCCATTCACTCACCACTGCCACAAATTTACAAACCCTTTTCCATGGAAAGGCAGGCAACAAGGCTCTGCTTTTTTCCCTAAACTCTGTGCCTTTCTCAGTGCGCTCTTTCCTACAGTTTTTGAAGAAGGCATATGCATCTGGCAGCAATGTGTCCCACAACATACTTTATACTCCCCACACTCGTGTAATGGGCCCTTGATTGTATCCCTTCCTTTGTATGCTGCTGTATCACTCTGAGATGGATCAGGCACGGTTGGCAGTATAAAAACCATAGCTGATAGCAACAAGCACCCATGCTACACATTTAGCTCAGGTGCAACTCCAGAGATTGCAGTTCAGAGCTAAATTCACAGTACATTCCATAGAGACAGCAAAGTGTTGCCACAGTGGAGAGAAAGGAAGCTAGTGATGCAGTAATATCTAAACTAGATGCCTAAATTAGCTTGTAACCCTCCATGTAAGCAAATATAGGCCAGCCATTCTGGGACAAATCTCCTGCTGCTCTGTAATAAGAAGAAAGTGAGTCAGAGTTTAAGAACAGCTCAACACTTTTTATAGCCTTGTTTTCTTTTTTAAAACTTTAGTGTAAGAGTTGCCTACACATGAACTACTGTGGTTAATTCTCTCACATAAGCACAGTAACACCAGTCTAGTTGTACTCTCCATGCAGCATTCTCCAAAGGACACAGGTAGGCAGACATAGTTCCATGGATCTCACTGATCCATCCACTTTAACCAGATGAAAATAATCCCTCGTATTTTTGAAAATATAACCATATCACATTAGGGGCTCCAATGACTTAATTATCACAAGAAAAAACAATTTGTTTGAAAGATAAGCAGTGGAATCTGAAATTCCTGTAAAACCAGGAGACAGCCTACAGTTCTTCCAAACTTAACTGAAATGTTTCTGTGGGCTCTCTTTAATACTGTCTTGTAAAATCAAAGTGTAAGGACAAGAAAAGCCGGCATAATGAGTCAAAGCAACACACTGATTCACACAGTAAGCCTGCAAACTACACAAGCAGTAACTAGCTGTGGTTGCTCACTACACAAGAAAGGAAGGAGTGCAGCTCAAGCCCATCACTACATGTATTTCTTGGTTTTGAACACACATGAGCAATAGAAGTAGCTATCCTTGGGCTAGACTACCTTTATCAAATGAAACAGAAAATACAGCAAATGAGTTTCATTAGCAGGAATACAGAAAATACAGTTTAATTTTACTCTCATAAATAACTAGTAATTACAAACTACACGTAATGGTGTTTCACAGATCAGCAACGTCAAGTTTGTTGTAACACTGCAAGAACAATGTACATAATTTGCTCCATGAAACAACAGAGAGGAAACTTCCTTGCACTAGTTGAAAAGATCTCAAAACAGAGCACTTCACCTACCTCACTCGGGCTGCCACATCAACGTCCTCGGACTTGTCAAGTTCCAGGGGTAGCTTAGCTGTAGAATGATCTGCATGCTTCTCCTCTGCCTCAGAGACCTCCTCCTCTCCTTTGCTGCGAGGCTCCTCTTGCTCCCTGAGCCATGTCTGACTGTCCTTATGGTAGCTGACCAAACTGTGGTCGGAGTAACTCGACTCCCGCTCCTGACGATCATCGTCTTGCTCAGAGCCATGGGCACTTTCATGGGAATGATCCAGCTCACTCAGGTGAGAGCTTCCCTGGCTGACATTACAAGAGGAGCCATATCTACTACTTCCAGCAGGACTATGAGAAAATAAGAAAGTCCATCAGATAAAGCAAGACATGTTACCAAGTTACATTTAACAATTATGTTCTCTGAACTAGATCTAGACTTCTGAGCTTCAAAACTTTGGTAGGCAACAGAATTACTT
The DNA here is from genome assembly GCF_019232065.1 of Centrocercus urophasianus. Lineage (NCBI taxonomy): Eukaryota > Metazoa > Chordata > Aves > Galliformes > Phasianidae > Centrocercus > Centrocercus urophasianus. Next base: position 417,849 of record NW_024885421.1, read on the forward strand.
CATACACAGCCCACCAGTATACGGACCCTGTATGTTACGGAGTTACAGTACACTTTCTAGAACCAGCTATTTACTTTTTCGCCCTCTGTCAGCTAGAAACAGATAGTGAAGGTATTCTAATAACCATGGAGGATATAGAATGGAAACATGGAAATTCAGAGAGGAAGTGCCTGTCTGCTACAGTTTCATTTCAGCTTTAAAATGGCCATTTAAGTTGTTAATAAGAAAACTAAGTTAACTTTATTTTTAATAATATTATGCACTTATAGTAAAATACATTGAAATCAAGATTAAGGTTAAGACCATCAACTTAAAGTCTTTCACAAAAGCGGAGCAATTATTCACAAAGGGAAGACACATACCTCATTCCAGTGAATTTTTCTCAAGAATTTCATTTATGAAAAAGCACCACCACAGGAGTGTGATCTCCATGACTCAAGACACCACTGCCAGGACTGAATCCCCAGAATCCTCACACAAACTACAGTGGATGCAAATTTCCAAATTTCTCATGCAGTCAGGAAAACTATGGCCCAGCCACAATAAATATTTCAGTATAAGAATTAAGCAGCAGTGCTGTTTCTCTCACTTGCAGAGTTAGGAGAATGGGAAGCCAGACAGGAAGTGCTGGGAGTGCAGTGGAGCAACTGTCAGATCAGACGCACAACCACTTTTACTTACACTACCCACACATGCACATTTTTGAAGTCTCTGCTTTGATTTCTGATGACAATTGTAACTTCAAACATAGACAAGTCTGAATACAGACTCACGAAATACTGGTATTTTCCTTAAGTAGCTTCCCTAACTGCATGAAATAAGCTTTGCAGAGATTTTAGGAAGAACAAATATTAGAATACCTTCACTGACATCTCTGAAAATGCTTTAAAAGCTTCAGTAATGTGAAATGAATCTACTTGGTTCTGTAATATGTTAGCAGTTAGTTAGATTTCTCTCTTAAAATCTTTACTTTGAAGTTTTACTCCTTTGAATATATTATCTATATACCTATATATGTTTGGTTTTTTTTTAGCAAACACGAGATAACAATCTCAAAACAAGAAAGCAAAATGACTGTATACAGTCTATTAAAACACAAAGAATTAAACTTCTGAAAGACTCACGAAATTGGCACTAAAAACATCTCATTCAGTGTGACAAAGTGTAAGAACATGCAAAATATCACAGACAAAAAAGAATGGAAAAGGATTAGAAAATCATGTAAGAGCTTCAGCAGTACTAGAGACTGTGGTTGACCACATCTCCTGTGACAGCTATCAGTGATACTACAAACACTTAACGAATACAGATGGGACTGAGCTACTAACATCAGACACTAAGGTCAGTATCTACTGCTGCACTACTGCATTATAAATGGCAAACAGCTGAAGCCATTTATAACTTGTCCGTAACTAGCCTTTTCTCATTCAGTTGTTCCATGCTACTCAGGTCTGCAGGCTGTGTGCCAGGATGAAGTGTTACTCCATGAGGAGCAGAGTCAAGCTCAGTTTCCTTCACTTCAGGCTGGTCTGCTACAGACTTGTCAGCTTGATCTTCCTGCAATTCGGTGGAAATCACATTCTGCTGGTCTTCAGACACTTTATCAAGCCTCTCTCCCAGCTCTTTGTTGGATGTATCATCAACAGTGCTTGCACCAGATGGTTCTTCAGAAAGTTCATTGTCTACAGTGTCAGGCTGCCTTGAAGATAAGTTTACTTCTGTATTTGCATCAGTCAGTTGATCTGAGACTGCAGATTTTGAGTATTCATCTGAACTGATTGTTCCTAACACCTTGTCATCTGGTTTTGACAAAGCCTGTGGTGGTTGTACATGTGGTTCCTTTTTGGCAGAGGTCTCCCTGTTGTCTTTATGCCAGGGAAAGGAGAAATCTATTTTTTTCCCAAATACTGCTCCTTGGACACTATCTGGCTTACTCACCTTTTCTTCAGTGCCTCCTTCAAACAGAGTGGAAGAAAGTTTCTTAAAGCTGGACATGAGGCCCTGATCTGCCCCTGCTCTATTAACAGAAGGTGGCTGCTGAGAGAAGAAAGACCCAAACGGCCTTCCACTGTCAGAGGATGACATGAAGCTGAATTTCGGCAAATTAGGCATGCTTGGTATTTCAAAGACTGTTTTACTGCTGTTTGCATCTGAAGGAATGTAAGTAGGCTTACCCTCTTTCTGCAAGTCACCTATGGAAGGGATTTCTTCCAAGTGTATCTCATTAACTGACAGATCTTTCTCTTGTTCAGCAGTTTGCTGTTGTACTTCACTTGTTTTCTCTTCATCCAGAGGGGGCAGAGGAACACTGGATTCATCAGCTGGAGTTATGGTTTCTCTACTGCTACTACTATTCATGTCTGGGTGATCGATATCAGCAGTAGTCTGGTTCTCCGTAACAGCAGGCTCTGATTCAGTTGTAGCACTCTCACTCAACTGGGAAAGGTTTGTGCCTGTCCCATTAAGTGGGGCTTCAGTTTCCATTTCAGACCCACCACTAGAGCCAGTATGAAGGAAGTCAACAGCTGCCTTTTCTGTAGAAGCACCTTGTTCCTCCATTGTGTGTGAAGACACATCTAGTTGGCATGGATTTACATCAGACTGTTCAGCGGCCTCAGTCTGCTCTGTATCAACTACATTACTGAAATCAGATGCCTGTGACATAGGATCTATCATTTCAGAGGGCTGTGCATCACCAGCCAGCTGCAGAGCCTCCAGATCTTGATTTTCACTAGAAACTAACTTTTCTGGAGTGATCCTCAAAGATTCCTCTTTACAGGTTTCTGAGTTCCTATTTTCTTCATTTTCTTTTCTCATGGAAGATTCTTTTGTAGAGTTTTCTTTTGAAGCAGTCAATATATCCTGATTCAGAGAGCTTATAGCATCTCTCTTAGACTCTTTGGCTGCAGTTACACCTTCTGCCTTCTTAGCGTCTTTTGCTGGAACAGACTCAATAATGTCTTTCTTTCTGTTGCCTTGAGGTTTAGGAGTGGATTGTGGAGGCATCTCTTTTGGAGATTCTTTTGGACCTTTAAAGATGCCAAAGAGATCGCTTGTGAAAGTTGGTGCTGGGCCACTTGGGAGAGAAGAGAAACCAAAGAAAGAGGAGCTTTTTTTCTGTGCAGTGGGAGGTGCAGGAGCTTGAGGCTGGGAAAAGAAATCAGACAATGTTTTGGGTGGTTTCATTTTTGTCATGAAACTTGAAAAAATTTCAACTGAAGAATCCAGAACTGACTTATCGCCCTCAGGTTCCTTAGGTTTGTTTTGCAAATTAGAGGTCTCTGGTCTTTTAGAAGCAGAGTGCAGATCTTGTGCCTGTTGTAACCTGTCTCCAGGGGTTTGTTCAGGTAATTCATATTTTGGCAACTCACATTGTGCACATACTTCTCTAGAGACCACTTCACTTTTTATGTCACTTGTGCTGTTTGAGCCTTTTATATCCAAGGAATCCATTTTGTCATTTATGGCTGGACTATAATCTTTATTTTCAGAAATTTGTTCTTCTGAAGAACAGGACTGTTCTTTATCAACAGGTGAAACAACAGTGTCTGTCTTCCCTGTGCTACCCAGAGCATATTCTTCTGCCCTTAAGGAAATAGTCTGCTCGCCCTGAGAATGCTCCTGCACACTGGGAATCTGACAGCAAGGATCAGAAGGAGCTGAACTGATTACAGCAGTGTCATCAGTGTGTGGAAGCTTTTTGAAGTTGCTCTCTTCAGCTATCTCTGCAACACTTTCTGTGTTTTCCAGAGATATCTCTGATTTATTTTCGGTCATAGTGACATTATTAAACATTTGTCTGCCAGTCACTGCTGCAATTATATCATTTACTTCTTTCTTATTGTCTGCATCTTGTTGCCTGGTAGTTCTGATGCCAGAGTCAGTGGAAATACTTTGCTTCATAGATGACTTAGAATTTGCTGGTTTCGCTGGTTTTGCATTAGACTCTTGTCTTGGTGCAGTTTGTGGTTTTTCATCCAAAAAGGATGTCAAACTGAAGAAACCAAAGCTAGTACTTCTTTGAGGTGTGGTCTTCTCAGCAGTTGGACCACTGGAAAAGAAGGAAGGCAGACGAAACAGTCCCTCTGTTTCTTGCTGCTTTGCACCAGCGGGAGCAGCAGTGGGTGCTGGAGGCTTGGGTTCATCTGATCCAGTGAAGAATGAGAATATGCTTCTACTGGCTGGCTGTGCTGACTGTGATTTTGAAGCAGTGATATCAGAAAAGCTGAATGGCAAACTGAATCCTGATTCTTTAGGAGTCTGATCTGGCCTCGGTTTTGTCTGATTAACTGTTCCACCTACACAATTTCCTCCTTGCTGCTTTGGTGGAGCTGTGGGCACACTGCTCTGCTGCACAGTTGAATGTGTCAGCTGGCTTATTTTGGGACCTGCAGCATCCCCAGGAGGTACTGTCTTATTCTCACGGGAACCCTCCTCAGCTTTTCTGCTAGGGCTAGTGGAGATCTGCCTGTCCACACCTCTTGTTCCCACTTCTTCCTTAGGAGTTGAGGACAGACACGGCATACTGGCACTCTGGTGACCACCTGACTTTTCAGGTTTTTGTCTTGACTCTGCCACAGTTCTGCTGTGGGTTTTTGGCAGAGTTGCAACACTTGAGGTTGGTTGAGAAGACACAGCTTCAACTTTGAAGAGATCTCCGAGGGATCCAAACAATGATGAGATACTGGATGCTTCCTTCTGTTCTGGATGCATTGCCTTTTCTGCTTTATCATTGTGACTTCTTTCCAGATCTGGAGATGGCTGTGATTCTTTGCTTACTTGTGTTTTGAAGAAGTCAAAAAATCCAGAAGTTTGGGGTTTGTTGGTCGTTGAGCTCGCAGGAGAATCTTCTCCAAGACTGAACAGTTTCAGAGCACTTTTAAATAATGTTTCCTCGGGCTCAGGGGCTGGGTGGCTCTGATTTGGCTGTGACTGACTGGATTCATTAGTAGTCACATGCCGTTCAAGATGCCTGGAAGCCAGCTTTGCTTTAACAGGTCGTTCTTCTCTTACGGGCTTGCCATCTGGAGCAGTTTGGCTCAGTTGAGAAGGAGACTTTGTTAACCCTGTTTTTTAACATGGATGTTTTCATTCTGATTTAATTCCAGCTTTTCATTTCTAGCGGCTTCTGAATTAAGTTCTGATGAAGTATTTCTTCTTAGTTCTGATATAACAGGAAACTTTTGCCCTGCCTGCATCCCATCCGATTTCCTATTTGGTACAAATGATAAAACATCAGGTTTGTTTTCAGATGGTTTTGACTGTGTCTCTGTTCTCTTTAAGGAATAATCCTCAGTTGTCCCAGAGTCAGGTCCTGAAGACTTTCCAATCAGTCCACCCAATGCAGAAAATAAGGAGGTAACTTTGTTCACTGGTGTTTTGTTATCTTCTTCAGCCTTTTTTGCTTCTGCTATTCGTTCAGTAGTTGCCACAGTTTCTTCAGCTTTAGGAGAAGATTGAAACAGATGTAAACCAAAGAATCCTCCTGATGATCCACCCCCAGCAGTTGCTACAGGGGCATCCTTATCCAATTCCTTGGTATGAATGTCCTTACTTAATGATTTATCAGAAGCCCTTCTGGAACGTGTTCTAAGATCAAGGGTTAGTGGTGTTTCCTCTGAATAATTCTGGGTTTCCTTGTCAGGTCTAAAATCAACTTTGAGTTTTTGAAGTTTGTAACCTGAGAAGTCTAGCGGCTGGTCTCTCTGAGAATAAATAGACTCTTCAAACATCTGTGAAAACGTCTCCAAATTCATGTTCATTAACTGGTCACTCCTCTGCAAAGCTACGGACAAATCCAGAGGTTTATTCATTGTGTAATCATCCAAACTCTCTTCTTCGGCAAACCAAAACAGCTCATCTTCGCTGCCAAGAGGGACTTTAAAACCACAAACAGCAACCGTGTTATCTTCCAGCACAGCTCTTGGAATGCCGCCTATCTGGAAATTATAATCCCAGCAGTCTGGGTAAGAATAAGTTTCAGGAGCACAAACGTAGACATACTGCCCAGAGGGATCGGTGAGGAGCGAATACACATACTGGCTATCACTGTACATGTAGTATCCACAATCACCATCTTCCGATGGCCACCACACACCCTGCTCAAGCATCATCAGCCACTCTTGATAGTCTTGGCTATAGGATGAATACATAAAGTTCTCATCTATACTTAACGTCTCTTGGTCAATTAGTGTCCACATAGTTCCATCACAGCCAGAGGAGTAGCTTAAATCCATGGGCAGCTCTTCAAAAGAATAACTGCCATCTCTCTCAAATGGTGGAAAGTTACTATAATTTTCATTGACAGAATTAGCAGTCCGTGCATCATTTTCTTCTGAATAAACATCCTGAAACAGTAAGTGGTCAAATGACTCATGTGACATCATACTTAAATCTGAACTCTGTATATCAAAGTTGGCATTACTCCGCCAATCCACCACATTTGCATTTCCATCCTTTTTGCAGAGATTCACTACCACATCATTTTCAGGCCAGTCCAAGAACTGAGGGGGAAGAACAGAGTTCTGATTCAATACGTAGTAAACCGGCAGTGCTATTTCATGAGAGTCAACAAGCTCCCCCACTTCATATTCCCACTCAAAGCTAGAATGACTTCTTGTTTCCTGATATGCTGAGTAGTGCTCTGTAAGATTGTGTTTTTTATTGGTCAAATTAAGAAATTCATTTGATCCTTTGTTTAATAAGGTTGGGAGAATTTTAGATTCTGTGTCCTCCTGATAAGGGACATGCCTATTACTTACTGACTTTCCAGATAAGTCCTGTACCTTGGCTTCAGGATTTTGGGCAACTGGGAACACAGAATGCTTAGCTGTGTTATTAACATTTCTGCTGGCCAGGTGGTCAGTAGCTTTGGAAGCTTCCACCATGTTCACATTATCTAGCTTCTCCTTTGGTTTGGGCAAGATGTTTTTCAAGAAGCTAGAAGACTCTTGCTTTTCTACAGTATCAGAAGTTATTGCTGAGTCAACAGGTTTTTTCTCTGAGATAGAATCCTCACTTCTATCAAAAAGCTTCATGAAACCCAAAGAGCTTGATTTCATCTTATCTTGCTTACATTCAGACAAATTTTCATTTGAGGCAAATTTAAATAAGCCAGAAAATAATCCGGAACTGCTTTTTTGGCCATCATTTTCGCTTTTCACAATCAACTCTTGAGTATTGGCTGTGTTGTCATTGGAAGAAATGTGAAGAAATCCAGAAAGAAAACCCGGTGTGTGCTTCTTCTGCTTATCATCTTTATTTGCAGCTTCTAACACTCTATCTGAAGAGATGGATTCAGCTGAGCTGTGATTTAAGTCTGCATTTAATCCTTCTCTTGTTAAATCTCCTTTTAAATTTCTAGATTCTTCCCGAGCACTCTTATTTCTCTGCAGATCTCCTGTAACCTTACAAGTAACAGAGGCACTTTCCTGGTGTTTATTTCTGTTTACTTGGGCACTAGATTCTTTATTAATGTATTTTCTTTGCATAAATTCCTCCTTATGCTCTGATAAATTTGGAACAGAGCTAGATTTTAATGAAACAGCCTCTTGTGAATTACTGCTTTTGGGTTCAAGCAAAGAAGTATCACCAGAACTCTGATGACCTGTTTGGTCCTTGGAAGTTGCTAGATTTTCTGCAGAGGAAAATTTAAATAATGAAGGAATAAAGCTGCCTTTCTCCTTTGTATGTTCCTTCTTGTCTGAAGAATTCAACCCACTGAAAAAAGGAAGTTTCTTGGTAAAAGGAAACGAGTGTTCTTCGCTTGAACTGTTTCGTCTTACATCCTCCTCAGACTTGTGGCCTTTAGAAAACCCAGACACATTTTCTTTCTGCCCTGGTTCAGCAGATGGAAGCAACAACTGACTGAAAGACTTTTTGAGCGGGCTGAAAAAGCTTTCAGATGCTGTGCCCTGATCTTGAGGCTCTGAATGAAGCTCTGCATTTCCTCTATTCTGCTCCTTTCCCAGTTCGTGACCTGTAGTATGCTGATTCCCTAAGTGATTTGCAGGAGGCTTCTCCCTGACAATGTGTGTACCTTCCTTTACAGCGGCATCTGGCTGACTTGTAACATGATGTAGTTCTGACTGTTTCTGTGGCACATCCTGCTGCTTTGGAGCCAAGAGACCATCAAAATTGGCTTTCAGACTAAAAGAACTGACTGAATTTGTGAGCCTGCCAAAGATGGAAGACACGGAAGTACAATTTGTGTTCATCCCTGCCTCACTTCTACTCTCACTCAGCTGTATCTCTGGAACCATATTGGCTGCCATTTGTCCAGATGATCTCTCACTTTTGTCTGCCTCACCAGGTTTCACAGCATGGCTCTCCTCCTTGGCATGCTCCTCTTTTACGACTTCTTGTTTTGGCACTTCCTTCTCAGAGAAGATCTTCAGAGGATTAAACATGCCTAGAACAGAATCCATAACTGAATGCTGGTTCTGCTGGCTGTTAGTGGTAGTTTCATGTGATTGCTGTGTGGAAGCATTACTGTCCACTTTTGTGGTTCCTTGCTTGCTGGAGTTTACATTCTGGGCTTTTTTATCACCACTCACCTGGGTTGGTAGCAAAGAGTGAATGGAGAACTTAGTGTCAGCTTTACCATCCGGTGTCACTCCCGAAGATGCACTCTCACTTTTGAGCTTACCAGAAAACACATTTGAGATTCCACTTTCAGATGAGGTTCTGGTTTCTGACTTCTCTGGAGTGGAAGAAACAAGCTTTTCAACAGAGGCTGTGAGCTGCTTTGTGCTTGACCCCACCTTTTCAGTCAAAGAGCTGAACAGGGAGTTCACAGTATTCTTCATACCTGACAAGTCTGGGAGAGACTCAGATTTACCCTTGGTGCTCTCCTCTGCAGCAGGCTGTTTGGCCTGTTCAGACTTCTTGGCTACTACCACATTATCAGAACTACCCTGCTTCAGTGACGTGCGCTCAGAGCTTTTTCTCGTCTCTGGCAGTGTAGCAAATTTGTTGATCTCTTCCTCCTTTTCAGCCAAATATTCTGAAACCGTTTCTACAAGACACTGAAGTTCATCCATCGTGTCTACATACTCCTCATTGGGTTCTTCAACAGGAGACAGTGTCAAGTCTTGCATAGCATGACCATGCTTGCTCTCTTTAGTCCTGTGTTTTTTATCGCAGCTGGACTTTAACTGGGACTCAGAATTCACAGGGTAAGTAACAGTGAAGTCTCTCAAATGGCTGATGTCAGAATCATGCCATGTTTGTGAAAGAATAGCCAATTTCTCATTTTCATCATCTGAAACAGGTGAGTACTGAAACTCATCAGAAGCACTACTGTCAAATTCCTCAAGGATATCCAGGGGCACGAAAGCATTATCTGAGAGCTCTGCACGTTTCAGATCTTCATTGTTACTGAGGTGAAGTGAGCCCTCGTGGTTCACTCCACACTTGTTGGGCAACTTGCTGCTTTTGACCATCAAGCCATTTTTGTATGGACGCAGGATGGGATAAGCAGGCAACTGTTCCTTATTTTCAGAGCTGCCAGCGTACTTTCCTTTTCTATCATACACCAGCAAATCATCATTAGGTTCAGAATTAGTTGCCACACCATTGAAATATATTTTTTTCTCTCTAGGATACTGCAGACCTCCATTACTTAGGAGGATCATTTGTTCACTTTCTTCAAGACTGTTGTATCGCAATTTCTTTTTCCTTCTCCTATCTATTGTATCATACTCTTGAGGGTATCTTGGGATATCTACAGATCCTGACTCCACACACACATTTTGGCAACATCTTGATTTTTCACAGTGATTGACATTTTCCCTTTTTGAGAGAGTTTGCATCTTTTTAATGTTTGTTTCCTGCCAACTTCTACTTCTATGACTCTTTTCTAAGAACTCCTCTATTAGAAATTTTCCTAGTTCTTCATAGTTACTCTCCTGTTCTTCTTCTCCATCTTCAGAATTACTTGGAATGATCCTGACTCTGTCATTTCTAGCTAGAGATCCTTGTCTAAGATGAAGAAGGTGGGAGGGAAAGGTAGAAAGGCAACAAAAAAAAAAAAAAAAAAAAAGAAAAAGAAAAAGAAAGGAAATGTTTATAAAAAAAAAGAAGGTTTAGAAAGGACAGAAAAAAATAGCAATGAAAAACATGCATTAAATAAAATTAAAGTGAGAAACATCCAGATAGAACAAAACTGAAAACCTGTCAATCAAACGGCTAAAAAAAGCAGAATGAGTTATGATATTCCACAGGTTACATTTAGAAATTCCTGTTTGAGAGAGAACAGCTTTTTGTGATCAAGTAAGGGCACACAGCCTTGGCTGTACCAGTACGCTACTGCTGCTTTTTCAGGCATGCTTAAAAAGTCACTTATTACAGTAACAGGACTACTTTGAGATACAGTGCCCACGCACACCATTTCATGCTATGCTATGCTATGCATGCACGTCGGTCACTCTAGGAAGCAGACTTTGCTTTAGCAGTGTTCATACAGCCCACAGGGCGCTCTGTTTTCCCTGAGAGTGGTTGAAGAGCAGTGAACAGTACAAGGACTCAGGAGTCACTGGACTCCCAGGAAAAGGAGATAGGGGACAAAATGCGAACTGCACACCAGCAACATGGGGAGCTCCAGCTATGCCACCACCACTCCTTCCTATGAGTGCTTTCAACAACAATTAATGCACTCCCTTTGAAGACTCTCTACAGTGTGGGCAAACCCAGCACCAGATCCCCAAGCTCACCTAGGAACAGCTGAGCTGAGTAGCTACTTTGTGACTCTGAGCAGCCTGGTGAGCAAGTGGACAGAACTCTGCAAAGAGCAAGACCACTCATCTGGGTATCTGAGCACCTAAACCTGGTGTAGGTAGAGGACAGCCAGATTCTCTTCTCCCTCCTGGAAGCTAGGGAAACATGTTGTCCAACACACTGCCCACATGTGCACACAGTGACCATCTCCTCTCAATGCAGAATGAAGATCTGGGGGAGATCTTGGTCAGCAGGCAAAGCAACACAGTGGTGATGGATATTAGCCCACTGCCAGTCAGGATCTGCATTTCCCCATTTATGCTTTTAAATAGGTCCAGCAGTCCATACTTGCCCATTGTGAGAGAACAGATTAAAGCAGCTAGTTTTGCTGTCAAACCAGATGAAGAATCCTAGATATCCGAGTATTTGACCCTTGATACTTCTGGATGAACTCCTAAGCTGGGATCAGAAGGATTATCTCAATTGCTCACCGACTCAAGGAGTAGAAGAAGGAAACTGCCTAAATTTTACAAGGACAATTCATACCAGCCTACTTGGAAATGGACACACAGAAAATGGATGTAAAAAAATCAAAACTCTTATGTAAAATGCACAGCAGCTTTTCTTTATGTCATTAGGTGTTAAAATCTAAGGAGCAGGAATGCACGTGTGCCCTGACACCACAAGAGCAGAGCAAGAAAAGGGAAATGGCAAAGGGCACACAGGCATTGTATGGATACTGCTAATACACTGTGTCTTCACCTTGACAGTCTGAGTTGTCTGGAGCACCCCAATGTAGGATGCTGATGGGATAGCACTGCAAGAGAAACAGGTCATTGCATTTTCACTACTGCTGCTTTAGAGCATCATTTCCATCAGTATTATCTAAGATGCTAATTGGAAAGATACTCATTACTTTAAATGAGCTCTGTTGCACACAGTTTAAAACACTACTACACTTCTTGGTTGCAGTTTTAAATCCATAATGGAAATGAATCTAAAAAACTAATGAAATTGAAAAGATTCCCAGGCCACCATAGTTAATAGATCAAATATTTTCAAGTCTCAACTGAAAGAAATGAGTGCTACACAAATGCATGAAGAGCCGTAAAAGCTAAACCAACATTTGATAATTTAGGCAACAACAAAATGATCTTTTTCTGACTGAGTTCCTCCCATGACGAGAGTTTCTCCTGCTGCTCTGCAAAACATTTCTTTAATTAGGAAAAAAGCAGTGACAAGAAATCCAGCGCTTGAGGAGAAAAATGACATCATCAGCCAGGCACCACTACAGATCTGAAATAGAGCCAAGGCAAACAGCGAAAATCAGCCAAAATATATCACAAGATGAGTTCAAGAGCAAGAAGACGGAGACAAGCACACAGACTGCAGAGAGATTAGCCCACCTATCAGACAGACCTAGAGAGTACCTGCTCTCTAGCCAGCACTGCAGCTTGTCATCTGACAGACCCGGATGTGGACTCCAGGTCAGTTCGGCCACTCACAGTGGAGTCTATGCTATCATGTCGCCTCGGGAGTAAGGGCGACAGCAAGGAGGCACGGAGGACGCATGGTTACACAAAATGAACGCTGCAAGCTAGCACTAAAATAAAATAAATAGATTTATTGGTGGGGAAGATATCTGCTGCTCTAAAGTCAGACTGGCTGTTGGAAGCAAAATGTTCTCGAGGTCAGACAAGAGCGATCACCATTATCCTTCAGAGAAGGAGAAATAATATACCTAACTATCAATGGAACATAATCATGTTTTAAAGGTGGTAAAAAGAATGAGAATTTTTCCAGTCAAATCCAACTGTTGTTTAAAAAAAAAAAAAAAAAAAAAAAAAAAAACAGATGTTATTACAGTTGGTTCCAATTGAAGCATTTTGGCACAGACAAATTTTCATCTAATTCAAGACAGGTTCTAGCTGAACCTTGTCTCATCCCTCTGGGTCTGCCCAGCCTTTCATAAGCTGTCATTTCCTCAGCAATTGTGAACTGTAGCCTGCCAGGAACTTCATCAACCAGCTGCCTGGTCCACGGCACACAGAACTCATAGGAGCAAAAGTCACACTCTGTTTTTGCAATATTCTGTTATAACAGAGTTTTGAAAATATTTAAGATTCACCAAAGGGATTTTTTTCCAGTCAGCTCCGCTTAGAAATATCTCTGTAATAAGAAAGAGAATCCCATGTAGCTTCTTTAGAAAGCTTATTAGCATTTCCTAAGTTTTAAGATTAAATATGGAGCAAAAAATCTGGTTGAGCATATAGAAAATGCACTGGGGAGCAACAGCACTAAGAGAGAATTAACCATCATCTGAGAATTGCCTTTCTGGAGTGAAAGCAATCGTAGATGAGCAGGCTCTTAGTTTTTAAACTTTATCTGTCCTGATACTGTCATATCCAATCATACAGGAAGCAAAAAATTCACAATACTTTTTAAAAAAGTCTATCTTGGTATAGTTCAAACTAGAAGTGTTTCTTTGCAGCATCAAGCTACAAACACATTGGCTCTTTCACTAAGAAAAAGCTTCAGACCATCTCTCCAGACTCACATTTCCTGTAATTTTACTACTGCAAACCAGTAGCATAGACTACCAGGGAAAAGGGAATACATTGATACATTAGGTATTTAACAAATACCTAACAAGAAAGCACCAAGAATGATGTTAATCACAGTAAATACATTTTATTGACTCATTTGCATTAAATCTCAGTAACAATGACAACTTCAAAAGCTACCATTAAACTTCAGCTTTTAGCATTAAAGCCAAAAGAAGTCAGAATTTAGCCACAGCCATAAGCCAGCTAGGGTTACTAAACACAGGTTCAGGCTTCAGGAAACACGAACACTCTTATCAAAAGTGTTGAGGTATGAAAAATATCTGTTACATTGCATGTAAAATTCTGCAACTCCAGTTCTAGCAGTATTTAAGAAAATACCTCTTTCTTCCACACCTACGACAGAAACCACAGTATGCCCCGTTTCACACTTGCTTTCTTACCAATATGACTTCTCATAGCACAGCACCTTCAGGTTCTGCTGTGGAAAATCAACGGGAAAAGTACAGCTGCCCAAAAGACAGCACCCACCTGATGGCCACGTGTTCCCGATAATCCACATCGTAATGCTGCAGAGAGTCAGCACAGGAATCCTGCAGGACTCCTTGCTGCTGCGGGCGTGATGGGGCAGTGAACTGGTGCACAGAGGCATTGGGCTGCGCGGTCGTGTGGTACGGAGGAGGAATGCTGCTGCTGGTCTCACTGCGATAGTCACTGTCTCGATCATCCACAGCACTGTCAGCATCTTCGAAGGCTAAGAAACAAAAGCAGTTAAGGGTATGGCTCTCTGAAGTTGCCTTGCTAGGACAGTGAAGCTCATTTTTGTTTGTAAAAAGCTGCAAAAAGAGGCTAGTTCTGCAATGCTGGCAGATGGACTCTCCCAGACGGGCTCTCCCAGGACGTGCCAACACTCCAGCAACTCAAGTAACTCCAGAAACTGCCTCTACCTCTTCCTCTCTCTCTTCCCATCATAGAATTCTGTTTCTCTGATTATGCAAAAATTGGTAGAATAATACACTTTTATTTTAAAACAAAACAAAGCAACAACGAAGAAAAGAAAAAAAATCTCATCTTCAAAAGTTTCAGGTTCCTCCCTGCTGCCAAAATGAACAACCAGATGTTGAGGAGCAAGGAGTCTTCAGGAGAGAAGCTCTTTCCTAGGGTCGCAAAAAGTCCTCCTTTTTGCCATAAGAATATTTAGCATCCTCAACCAGAGCTCCAGGAAATTAAAGGATGTACATCAGCCTGTTAAACTTAGCAGTCAACACTAATGAACACTTTACCAAGCTATAAGCTCCCTTCCCATGAACCTCTCTCTCTGGAGAGGTATTTCTCATTGATAGTCTGTCAGAAAAAGAGAACACCACTGCAGAGAGGAAAAATTTCAAAAATACAATATTGGTGTATCGCTGTGTTTGGCTGTGCAGAACACAAAGCTACCTCAGCAAGCTTAAGTGAAATACACATACACACACCACATCAGTGGAGTGCACCATCACCATGCTTGACAGAAAGGAAAACAGAGATCAGCCACTATTCACTGCATCCGCCACCAACAGCTTGTTTAAACAGGACAATCAAATTAAAGTCCCCTCTGGTAAGCTAACCAGTGGTATGTGTCCTACATAGCCACTCAACACAAACCTGAGCAATAAAGTAAAAGTGCTGTTTTCATGCTAGGTAAAGGCTTAAACTTTTTCTTCCACCCATGCTTCCCACCTCTCTAATTCAATTTCCATTGTTTTTAATCCAAGGTAATGTTTGTTCTTAGTGGTATTTTCTGCACCTTCCCAGTTGAGCAAGGTTACATCAAGGTTACAATGCCCTAAAGTGGATGGAAAAATAGAAAACAACC
This sequence comes from Centrocercus urophasianus, assembly GCF_019232065.1. Taxonomy (NCBI): domain Eukaryota; kingdom Metazoa; phylum Chordata; class Aves; order Galliformes; family Phasianidae; genus Centrocercus; species Centrocercus urophasianus. Next base: position 432,984 of record NW_024885421.1, read on the forward strand.
TCAGTAGAAAACATGTTTGCAATTTACAAATGGCTCGAAAAGCCTGGCTCTACGCTCTTAACTACCATCAGTTCAATTAGATTGTCCGCCCTGAAAACAGAAATAAGCTTCCAGTATTTCAGCAGCTTAAGTGCTGCATAGTTCTTGTCAGTCTCTCGTCAACTGATTAAAAATGAATAGCAATTATCTGTTGTTTTATTTAGTCTTATTAAAAGTGTAATGTCCATCAGTTTTAGCACAGCTCAGTGCTTGGAAGAAAACACTGAAGATGTGTTAGACAGAAATGATTTAATATGCCAGAGTGGCAAACCCATCATCACATGTTCAGTCATGGAGAAAGGGCTGATGGATGACGAGGCACACCTACCCTCAGAAGGCTAACGAGATGGATGAACAGTGTCACAGCTGAATGCTTGAGTCATTACGGTCTCGTGTCTTGGAATTACTTATGTTGGGACAGAAACACTCTTGCAAGTTTTCCCACTTTGCTGCCCTGTTAGTTTCTTCTTCCCCATCAGATACAAATCACATTTCAAGTAAAACCCAGCTAACTCTGGTATGATCCAAAGCTCTTCCAGATGCAGCCACATCACCACTGTAAGCTCTTGCAGAGACTTAAGACCCACTGTTGTAAGTCTGGGATATGGTAGCACACACCAGACCAATAGCTTTAGCAATAAACTATCTCACCACAACAGTACAGTAGCAAGTACAAATCAGTAGCACTATTAGCTGGATTGAAATGATATAAATCCTGTGATTTGCTAATAATGGACTAAAATTATTATCAGGGTTTGATAACGCTCACACAATCGTGGCTATTTGGCAGATCAGCAGGAAGCAGAGCATGGCTTCTCTGGATGAGCTGATGGGCTCAAGGAATTCCAAATTCCATCAGCTCAGACCAGCTGATGGGGTTCAGGGAATTCCAAATTCCCTGGCCAGACTATACCAGAAGCACTAATTGGACTTGTTAACAAATCATTACATCCTACTTCTGCACTACTGTTGTAATGTAACTAACTAATGTTAACCAACTGTCTCACTGTTTTTCTGTGTGTGTGAGGTGCTTGGAAACACCATGTGTTGACCATGGCTTCACTCCATGTCCTGTGCTGGCTCTAGCCTCCTCACGCAGTAAGCATGGTCAGAGACCTGAATTTGCCAAAGCCATTTTGAACTGTGGCAGGGGGCTGGTTGCCAGCCTAGGCCAGCTTCTTAATCCAATTCCCACTGGGACAGTACAAGGAAAATGGCAGGGCATCACACTGGATGACTATTGTATGGCAGCTAGATTACTTTCCTGTAAGACCTAATGCTTACATCACTTTGAAGTGACTGTAAAGCCACAGTACTGGCTAGTCTTCCACTAGTCATAGAAACAACACACAGCAGGAAGAATTGCCCCCTCCACTGGAAAACTGTCCCTGGCTGATGTTCTTAGTGCTCCTTTTCTACAGCAAGGGCAATGCACGTTGTGTCTCAACAGATTTTCCATATGAACCACACTGTCTAAGCAACACCTAAAAAACAGCTGATCAACTTAAATGTTAATCAAACGGTTGTATCATGCATGGCTATTAAAGCTAGTAACAGTATTTCTCTTGATGCCAACTGGTGTGTGGTGTAAGGAAGTGTCTTAGAGGTCATCACACAAAACATGTCCATGATGACAAGTTTAAAGGATGCAAGGCTCCAGGTGCCATAACATCAATGAGACAGGAACACATGGGCTTCTGATGCACATTCCTTGCATCCACAATATCTGTAAGTGTTAATGGTGCTACATACTAGGCAGAAATCCTCAGCAATAACTGATTAATAAGGTCCAATCCCAGAAACATATTCACACTAAGCTGCATCTACCTTACAAGCAATCTCACTTTATTTAATCTAAATGTTCACAAATGAAGACTTTGCTTATTCTGATTAAGAACACCAAAATCTGGACCACACCTCACTTTTAGCATACATGCTCTCTGCAAGAAAGTATGCTCTGAAGTATCTGCACATGGCGATAATCCCATTTGTTAACACACCTGACATATATTTTATTTAAACAAGAGACTGACAAAAACCTGCAGAGGCAGCTTTATGTATATTGCATCCCTTCAAAAGATGGGTATCAGGCCTTACATCCATTTTTCAGCAAAATTTCTATCACAAAATACAACACATGATGAGTTAAGTTCAAGCACTGTCATCTAATGGATGATACACCAAGTTTTCCATTGGAAAAATTGTAGCTTAACCACAGTCTATGACAATCAGTTAATTCATAACCAGACAAAAACAAAGTTAGTAGTTATTTTAACCCACTTTGAGAAATTCTGCATGTCCAAAAGAGCACTGAAGGGATGAAAACAAATCCAAAGTCACTGGACCCACCGCTGAAAGGGTGGGGGGTAAGGCTGAAGGGCAGGGTAGAGGCATGCTGTTCACGGGTAGTTATTGAATATTCATGCATATACAGAGTGTAAGAAGAAAACTATCTGACAGTGACACCACACAGAAGGATATTACAAACAGCATGGAAAACAACTAAAAGGGGACAGCAAGGTGTGTCCAGAGAACCCTCCTCTCTGAAGCAAACTGTATTCTATACACCATATTAATCCTCCACTCTCCTGCCTCAAGAAGTTACTACATCACTCCTGCAGGTTTGTATACAATAGCTTTAATACCCTGGCCACAGAACCACTTTAAGCAGTCCTGTCACATCAGCTGTACCCATCACATAAGCCTGAGTAAAAATTTCAATAAAAACATCATGCTCAAGTGCTCACAAAGAAGGAGGTTCATGCAAGGTTCTGTGTCCCCCAAACCCCGCTACTTTTCCAGAACAAGTCACTGAGCTTCTCACAGCTTTTGTCTATCTTTGTAAGACCAGGGTAACAGAGATGAAATTTTACAGACGTGAATGCATGACTTGCAGTCCCAGTCCAGAGGTGATCTGTCAGTGTCACACCAAGGCTTTTGCATCTCATCTTCCCCATTCTGCCTCCATTTAATTGTTTTCACACAAGCGTCTCACAATCTCTTGCTTTAATCAAGTCTCAGAACCCAACATTCTACTGTTTCCTCTAACATCAGTGACTTCTGACAACCATGCGGCCTTTCAGAAATCTGGTAATTCAAATGCATTGAAGAGGACTACTAAAGTAATGGAAGCCCAGGGAAGCAGAAATCACAAAAGGACACAAGGTCGTGTTTCTGAGGCTCTTTTGTGGCTCTGCAAGCTAAAAATTCAAAAAGATTTTCAGGAATGATTTAAGTGCAACTTTGGAGGTCATTAGTCTACCTTATCACCCTCAGCACTTAAAATTCATGAAAAACATGAATAATTTTAAGACACTAAGTTAGAAACATTCAGATTTCAGACAGAGGGCTTTCAGAATCCTGTTTTTCCATTTTCAGAATTGCAGAATTGTCAGGGTTGGAAGGGATGTCTAGAGATTAACAAGTTCAACTCCCTCACTAAAGCAGGTTTCCCACAATAGGAGTCCAGATGCATCTTTATTATCTCCAACGAAAGAGACCCCACAACCTCTCTGAGCATTGTCATAGTAAAGTTCTTCTGCATATTTGTGTGAAGCTTCCTATGTTCAAGCTTTTTGGCCATTGCTTTTTGTCCTATCACTACACACCACTGAGAATAGTCTAGCCTTGTTCAGTTGCCTCCTGCACTTTAGATATTTACAGACATTGGTCAGATCCATTCTCAGTCTTCTTTTCTCCAGACTGTACAGACCCAGGTTACTCAGCCTTTCCTCATAAGGGACACATTTCAGGGGCTTTATGATCTTATAGCCCTCTGCTGGACTACTTCTAGGAGATCTTTGGTTTTTTTTTAAAACTGGAGAGCCCAAAAGTGGATTCAGTGTTGCAAAGATGGCCTCACCAGGGCAAAAGAGGGAAGGTCTCTCAGCCTTATGTGGTTATTGCTCTCCAAATGCATGACTCTACAATCGCTTTTGTTGAACCTCATAAACTTTCTCTCCACCCAATTCTCCAGTCTGTCAAGGTCCCACTGAATGGCAGCACAGCCTTCCAGTGTGTCAGCCACCCCTCCCAGCTTCATTCCATCAGCAAACTTGCTGAGGGTGGACTTTATCCCTTCATCCAGCTCACTGATGAAGAAGACAGGACCCAGCACTAAACCCTGGGGAATATCTCTAGTTACAGACATCCATCTAGACACTGTGCCACTGATCACTACTCTCTGAGCTCTGCCAGTAAGACAGTTCTTAACCCACCTCAACATCCACTCATCTATCCCACAGTTTCTAAGCTTCATTACAAAGGATGCTGTGGGAGACAATGTCAAAAGCCTTGCTGAAGTCATGGAACACAGTATCCACCGCTGAGATGAGGAGAGTCTCATCTACCCATCCAGTGATGATATCATAGAAGGCTACCAGGTTGGTCAATCATGATTTCCCCTTAGTGAATCCATACTGACTACTCTTGACAACCTTCATCTCCTTCAGCTCCTTGGAAATAGCTTACAGAACAAGCTGTTCCATCATCTTCCCAGGGACAGAGGTCAGGGCCGACTTGTCCGTAGTTTCCTAGCTTCTCCCTCTTGCCATTTCTGAAGGCTGGAGCGACATTGGCTTTCCTTGAGTCCTCAGGTACCTCTTTCATTCTCTGAGACATCTTTCAAGGATGATAGAGAGGATCAGCAATCACTTCTGTCAGCTCCTTCAGCGCATGTGGATGCATCCCATCAAGCCCGTGGATTTGTTCATATTGATGAAGCAGCCTCTGCTGCTCATCTGGAGGGAGGTCTTCCATTCCCCAAACCCTCTCTCTTACCTCCAGGATCCTGGATTCCAGGTTCCAGGATTCCCAAAGAGGCAGCCTTCGTAGTAAAGACTGAAGCAAAGAATGTGGTTCATTGCCTTCACCTTCTCATTGTCTCCTGCTACCAGGGCACTAACCTGATTTAGCAGTGCATGCACATTTTCACTAATTTTCCTTTTACTGGACATACTTAAAAAAAAACTTTCTTGTTATCCTTTACCTCCTTTGACAGATAAAATTCCAAGCCTTAGCCTTTTTCATTGCATCCCTACAGTCCCTGACGACAATTCCTATATTCTTTGCAAGTGGACAGGCCCTTTTTCCACATTTTGTGGATTTTCTTTCCATTTATAAACACATTCTGCTGCTGAAACACTTATCAGTCAAGAACTGGACTGATACTCCAACATTCCAAAGTGCAAAGAGTACCCTGGACACCTGTCCTACTTCTTCATTTCTTTACCTTTCTTAAAATGAAGCCAAGTCAACAGCACAAGGTGTCCCTTTGTCAAAATGCCCTCTATCCAGTTAGCATGGCTTTGGACTGCAGTGCATTTCTTACAAGAAGTTTTCACTTAGAAGAACATCTTCCAGCTACTAACAAGCTGTTTTTGCTGCTTTCTTCCCACTTGTAAATTTACAGCTGTAAGTATATTTTTCCTGGCAATGCTGAGCTAATGTATTTGGCTTGGAAACATCACAAATGTTGATCCAAGCCTCCCTAAAAGGACGCTAACATGATTTCAGAAAGGACAGCAGAACAAGGATGAAAAGGAGGGTGGGAGGGGGAAGTACAAGTTCCTTTTTAAAAAGGAAAGAAAAAAGATACTAGAAATAAAAGCTACATCAACTTGTCGGAGAAAAAGGCAAAATATTCTATGCACCCTGCATAGAATATATAGAATATTCTGTTCCCCTGCATTCCTGAATTATACCAATGCTTAAACATCCCAATTTCTGCCAAACACATAACACTGAAAAAAGAAGGCTATGTGGAGAAGCAATATTTTTTGTTTTAGTACTAAACAAAAGTTTTGTTGATTCCCAGTTATCACACATCTGCGAACTACCCCACACAACAGAGACACCCAAGACCAACAAAATGAACCAGTCATTCACTGCTGTTGATGCTTAAAGAATTTAAGGCTTGATCACGGACAGGAAACCAAGGAGGACAAAAATGTTGAGAGAAGAGAAAGTGGGAAGTCAGCAGTGGAAGGCTTCAGAAATGCACAAGAACAGATGCATGATTTTTCCCTTCTTAGCTGTGTACAGACCTGAAGAAAAAAATACAGGTATTGAAATTCACTGTGATTAACTGGGCATCAGATTTAAATCACTGGACTGTAGTAGAGAGTGTCCTCAAATTCCTTTATGTCAAAAACAGAAAAGCATCAGGCAGCATTACCTTCCTGCAGGCAGTGGCTGCAATCACTGTGCTTTGCATGCTCCCCTCAGCAACACCCTCATTGTTTGTTTTGACACAAGGAACAGATACTTTCATTTCATTACCAATGGATCAATCCTTGCAGATCCTACAGGCAGCAGAAGCCATGCAGTGTAGCTTAAGCAGAAGCACTGCCTGTTGCAATTTGTGGGAATTCCAGAAAGTAAAGATATTTCATGCATGATTTCTGGGCAAATTAATAAAAACTTGGAACTGTGAGACCTCTGCAAAAGCTGTCACATCCAGCAGTCTTCAGGTGCCCTACAGATCACAGACAGCAGTGGTATTAACATTTACCTTTTTAGGGCTGATGAGCACCAATTGAAGCAAAGCCATGTCGCTTTTGCCATGACACCACCTCACTGAGCTCGAACTCACTACAATACCTACAAGCCTTCTGTCTCACTGATGTTTGCCAACCATTCCCATGTTCAGATTTGGTCCTGTCTGTAGCCTCCAGAATTTCTTTGATTGCTTCCAGTGTTTCTTCGCATCTTACTAAAACAACCACTATGGATTCACTTGCAATTTTCAGCTACTCTGAACATAAACGTAAGCTTCCGTGAGTATGAAGATTAACACAGAAAACACATCCAAGAAGAAAACTGGAATCATCCTTACAGGAAAAGAGGAATATTCCAATTCTGTCTTCTCAAATTTCAGAAAAAGCACAAGCAACTCAGCCAAAACAAAGCTAAACGGTGGGAGAAAAAAAGCAAAATAAAAAAACAAACATACAGCCATCCACACATGAAGATACGAAGATTCAATTCAGTGAAAGTGAACAGATTTTCTATATGCATGAATATTCCCACTTTCCTCACCCTGGAGCATGCTGCATCACTACAGAATCAAGAAACTTGAAAGAAATTGAACTGTTACGTACTCAGCTGCTCTCCCCATCCGAAATAACTCCAGTTGCCTGCATGTGACACAAATGGCAGAAGAGAAATGGAATGGGAAAAAAAAACTTAGAAGAGCAAGCCACAAGCATATTTTCATGTATTTAAAATGCCTTATAGATTACAACCTTGACAAAGATTTTTTTTCTTTATAAACATGGTGCTAGATTTGTTTGGGGATTTACTGTTCACTCTCCAGAACACCAAAGATTAAGAAATCATGCATTAAGATAAACAGACAAAATACTTATCAACATATTTCTCAGGTAGAACAGTAAAGCACTGCTCCCTGGTACACAAATTACCATGATTACAAGCAGAATATCCCAGAAAGTAGAGTTCAGGTAAGAGCCAGATCTTTAGTCTTGTTTAAAACTGTATAACTCAAGAAGCAAAAGCTGTTTCACCTTTCCTCTTTCCAGAACAAAGGTAACTCAGCAGTAAAAGCACCACACCAGTAGATATAGCACAAAAACTATCTTCATGCATGCAAATCAGCAGTAAGGAAGAGTGCTTTCTTAGCTAGACTTACACCGGTACAAAACTCAGAGACCTCACAACACTCTGCAGATGCAAATAATCACGTGTAACTTCTCTAACAGCAAGCAGATCTCTCCACGTTAAGGATGACAACAAATTCATGTTAAAGTTGAACAGCAATTCAGTAGGCAAGTTAATAGCTTTTCAATATCCAAATTGTTACCCCAGGGTGACATCTCAGGATGACAGTGATGAAGGCAAACCACCAAACTACGAAACATCCCCACACCTCAGAGCAATTTGGCAGCATGCACATAACTTACAACTCCAAGAAAAGTCTCAGAACTCCAAGAATGCTCAAAAAGCATTTCTGGAAGACAGTGTGTAAAAGAAAGGTTCGCAGGAGTGACGGTCTGTAAGCAGATTAATAACAAGAGAACCACCAAGCACTGAAAGCAAGCCTCAGAATTGAGGTCTGTCCTCAGAGGAGAAATATTGCAACCTGCTGAAGGCAAAAGTCCTCAGACTGACAGTGATGTCCTTGAGGAAGCTGCTCATCTCCCTGCACTGCTGTTATCAGGCTCCATATGCTCAGCATGAAAATAGCACAAACTTTTAAAAGCACTTCAGAGATTATTATTTTGATAACACATAGCCAATTGATGGCAAGCTGATGGAAAGGCGGAAGGGAAAGAAAGCTGCCTGAAACTAGCTCCTTATCCTCCAAGTGCTTTCATATTGAGAAGCTGGGTTACACATACGGATGCATTGTAACTGTAGAAGAACTAGGAAGAAAATACTGCAGGAGTAAGCAGAAAGAGATGCACTAAGAGAGACTCAGGGATTATTCCTGCCACAATCTCAAAACTCTGCTTCTGTTTGTTTTTACTAACACCCACTTCACTTCAGCATCTAACATTTTGGATAAAAGATGAATTTATTAAAGATTCAACACATATGCTGCTTCATTTAAGATTCAGGAGCTAACAGTATGTATCTCAGTCCTTCAGTATAATCACAGAAGACCTGAGCTGACAGTCGTGATATTTTGAAGGTTAATGAAAACAGAACTTCTTTTAGCCTTTTCAAGTTGCTTTTATGCTTCATAAAAAAATAAAAAATTAAAAAACATAAAGCATAACCTCATTCTGAGAAGGAAAAAAGTAACTTCCAGATCACTTTCGGGAACAAATTTAAACCTGTAAAACTTGATTTGAAACTACCAAGAAGTCCAGACAGATAGAGCACAGAAAGCTATAATTCTAAAAAGCATACAGAAATAAAATATAATAACAGTGGAATAGATGGTACAGACAAATCAGGCTATTTATTACGTGAGCTCCTTGATACCAATACTGAAACTCAGTTATCGCAGTATTTTGTAGTCACAGGTTTCAGTACTGAAAAATGAGGTTTCATATAAACCTCCAATTAAGGACTAAGTGATGCCAGCAGCCTTGTGCCTTGGATGCTACAACATTCTTGTCATTAACACATTTTATAAAATACATCTAAGTTCCCACAGCTAGCTGTGCATAACATATGCTCGCTCTGTGTCTCAATTATGCAACTATTCAAGGAGGAACTCCTCCTCTCCACTTCACACTGTCAAGCCTGGATCAGCAGGGACACTGTAGAAAACAGAATATTCCATGTTTTTAATGCAGTCTAATTTGATTTCCTGCATGCCATTTTGTTTTGCTGCTGCTTACAAGCTTCTAAGAGCAGCTGTGCTGTACTATACCCATCAGAACATTACCATTTACTGCCGTCCACTTCTTACAGTCATGCTGATAAATTGTTTAATCCTCCTGTTATATTCCATGGTGAGTGAAGACAGAGAGGGTCTAAATATGTTTATAAAAGCAAACTGAGCTTCAGAAATTACAGTAAACTCAGTGCTGATATAACTGTTTATGGAATACAAACAGAGCTAGGCAGGTCCTGGTTATTTTTTCTTTCTAGTTTTAGTGTACCCTTCTCCCGTGGCTAATACCCTCCACAAAGTATGCACAGATCTTAGATTAAGTACACACTTACTTTATTACATTATTTGATTTACTTTCCAAATTGCACATGCAGCATTTCAATGAATAAAAGTCTAAAATAGCTTTTCAGAACCAAATCAAGTTTTCAGAATAACCAAGAGGGTTTCCACACCAGGTATCACATTTTCCAGCTCAGTTTTGGAACATCACAAGTGAGGAGTAAAACCTTTGCCCTAAACGAGATTAGGAAGCACAGGGGGGAAATGAGCTAGTAGCTGGAAGGGATGAGGACAAGCACTGGAGTGTTGGAGCTTCTCCTACCTGCTCAGTACTCCCTGTTTTCAATCACACTTTACTGCAAGTTAGTCATGGAATCGTAGAATCATAGAATGGCCTGCATTGAAAAGGACCACAGTGATCATCTAGTTTCAACCCCCTGCCACCCACCAGACCAGGCTGCCCAGAGCCACATCCAGCCTGGCCTTGAATGCCTCCAGGGATGGGGCATCCACAACCTCCTTGGGCAACCTGTTCCAGTGCTTCACCACCCTCTGGGTGATAAACTTACTCCTAATATCTCACCTGAACATCCCGTGTCTCAGTTTAAAACCATTCCCCCTTGTCCTATCGCTGTCCACCCTCATAAACAGCCATTTGTACGCTCCCTTCAAGTACTGGAAGGCCACACTGAGGTCTCCCTGGAGCCTTCTCTTCCCCAAGCTAAACAAGCCCAGTTCCCTCAACCTTTCCTCATAGGAGAGGTGCTCCAACCCTCTGATCATCTTAGTGGCCCTCCTCTGTACCAACTCCAAGAGCCCCACATCTTTCTTGTGCTGGGGACCCCAGGCCAGAACTCAGTACTCCAGATGGAGTCCTTGATTTATGTTGAAATTCTGGAGCATTTTAATTTCAATAAATGAATTGACCTTTCCAGCCAGCTTTACTACAGCTAAACAAAATAACACAGAACTGAGAATTTAAGCAGTGCTTGGATCACCATCAAATCACCAAGAGTATCCACAGTTATTACAAGCTTGTGCAACTCAATAACTACAGACAAAAGACCTGGGCAGTCATCGTTAATTTCAGCCAAGAAACAAAAACATTTCTTCCACTGCTCTAATACCTAACAGATCTGTCATGTCTTTTTAGTTTCTAGGCACATCCACTACTTGATGTAAGTGAAATAAGATACATACGAGATGCAGTAAATAACAAACAAAAGTTTTCTATACTCCTCTTTGAAATGCAACTTCAGACTGCAATTTATTGTCTAGCATTATCAATATGGATAAAGGAAAGATTAATATAATGTTGCACAGCTGCTGAGAAAAGATCTGGTGTCTTTCTTTTTCTCGAGTTTCAACCTTGCACTTTCAGTACAAGACTCACTGCTCAAGGACACATTCAAGGAGGCATCTGTGGCTTGAGTACAAAGCTGAGCAATAATTTTCATATCAGCTTAATACCTTTAAATTCAGAAAACAAATACTTATAAATTTCAGATTAATTTTCTGTTACTTCCATAACATTAAAGGATGAATAATGAAGCTTCAGAATCCATTAAAAATCCCTTCAGAAAAAAAAAAAGAAGCATTCAAGAGAAGCACTAAACAAATAATGAAACCTAAGTGATTAACAAAGCATCTACTTCTCTTTTTTTTTCACTTACAGAAAAATATGTCACTTTTAGCAGTGTCCAGCATTTCAGAAAGAGGTTTAGCATTTGCACTTTTTTGAAAATTAAGGTTTCACTTCCTTGTCAGAACCTTTCAGAACACTGCACATTCTCTCAGAAAACAACTAAGTACATCTACAGGATCAGCAGTAAAGCCATGTATCTGCTCTCCTCCAGAATTTAGCAGCAGGTCAAACATTGTTACTATAATCTTCTAAAATAGCCAGTATTTTTAATTTTCAAGCACTGAATACTTTCCCTCAGACATATTCTATCCAGAAGTAGCAGCCTTCACCTAAGACCGGAGGCAGACATTTTAGAACAAGATCTTGAATCTGCTCTCCTTTGAGCAGACCTATCATGCTTCTAGCCAAACAAGGCACTGAGTACTGCAAGGCCACAAGAAAGGTAGTTACTCATATGGCATTTATCCTAAACAAAGAGGAACAGGACTTGTCAGTCACCCATAAGCAGAGAGGTCAGGGAACTCTCTTTCACAGCACATCAGCTGAACTACCACAAAACAGCTTACACAGTAATTTCATTCGTACAGACAAAAATTGTTATTCTTTGCCTAGCCTAATTAAAAAAAAATGTCATTAACATGTCCTCTTTTGAATTACATTGAACTGAGGACTGCTGAAAGGCTTACTTCCTGCACCATGCACTGCAGCCAGTAGTTTTGCTCTTCTACAGAATGGCTTTGCACTGACTGCAGCAGGCTTATTAGTGTCACCTAGCCTTCAGAAGGCTGACATCTTCAGCACTCCTCTCATACTGCCCTGGTCTACAAATGCTGTAGGTAGCTGCAAGCTTCTCCTATTTCTAAACACAGAAGCAGGTTAGAAACCTCAGGAAAAATACCTTGCAAAAATATATGGAGCATATCTAAATATAGAGAATATATATAGCAAGTGTCTCTACAACAAGGAGAGCTTGATGACACTACGATGCCTGCCACTGCAGCATTACAGATATACACCTCTATAAGCAAGTAAAATGGTTAAGCTGGGACATGTTTAAAATCACATTGATAATGCATTGACTTGACAGCCTAGTCTAGATTTTTCCTTCAATATTACTTAACAGGAAAAAAAGTCTCTTACCAGGATTTCATTTCAGCACATTCGCTGCCATAGGCTGTTTACCCAGTTGAATACTGGTAGAAAGCAGCACTGTATGCTCCAATTAGAACAAACGTTAAGATTCAGCATCAGCACAAGACATTTTTGAATGATGCACAGGTAAGGCCAGATGCCTATGATTTCACTATGAAAACAAGATGAAATGTGTGTCCTGTCTAACCAGCCCTTTCAGCAAGACTTTACCTTGCTAAAACTCCTTGGAACCACAGCTCTCCGACAACTGTGCTAACAATTTTGTCAGAACTGTACTACCCGTGATGTTGAAACTGTAGCTATGGGTTTCAATGGCTCCAATTCATTGCCACATTAATGGCTACTGAAGGACAAAAGATGCTAGCGCCCAAAATACAGAACCGTAATCACAGTATAAAACCACTGAGGATGTACCAGGCTGGAGAGGAGCAGGGGCAAAAGAGAAAACTGTCTTGTTCGATGTTTTACTTTTGTTGGTTTGTTGGTTTTCTTGAAGTATTTTAAGCAGATGAAGCTCCTCATCGATGTCATAGAAAGCACCTTAATCTCCTTGTTAAAGACAGTTAAGGAGGAGGAATGTATAAACCATCTCGGCACATCAGCGGAATTTGAGGTCCTAAAAGGAGAACTAGTGGACAGTAGCTATCAAAACTCTCAAAAATAGCTTTTGGCTCTTTAAAAACACCGGTTAATCTGAAGATGCTAACAGGAAATGCTCCTCACACATTTTGCAAAAACAGACTTCTTTCAACATTAGCGGGAAAGAAGGATCAACACAACACATGGATTTGGTCTGAAATACCACCTATTCTTTCCTGTACTGTGCATAAAACATTTTGTCAGCTTTTAAGACATTAGAATTATGATCATCAACAAAGCTGCACTACTTTTTTTCCTGCCTACACACAGACAAACACATATTATAGATAGTATTTAGGGTTCTTTTTTATTCTCCTGCACTAGATATTGTCTTGTTCATTTATCTCTGATCTGCTGTCAGGTCAAGGACAGGGTAGCTCCTGTTGTTTTTGCTGACATGACTATGAATCAGAGCAGTTATTTCTTTCCTTGTTGCATCAAATCACAATCCAGAGGCTATTAACAAATTTATCTTCTTCTAAAAACAAACAAACAAAAAAACAAATAAACAAACAAGCAAAAAAAAAAAAAAAAATAGAAGAAGAAAAAAGAAAGCACAGAGAAAGACATAAACAGGAAGCACCACAGAGTCCAGTAACATGAGTTACGCAGAAGATGGAACATGAAGCATTCCCTGAAAGTTTACCAGACAAAGATGACAGGACAGGCAAAACTGGTTGATTCAGTGGCAGGTAGATTATCTTTTCTGAGAATCATACTGAACATACTATCTCTCTACCAGATCTGTAAACTGTCTGAAAAAAGCATAGTGTGGTATTTACAGTAGCTATATTAACCAAGATAGTCAAATATTCTCCCCAAGGATACAGAGTACCTTTCTCATCCTCTGCTGCCTCTGCCTTTCTCATCATTTGGACTGCTGTCTGCTCAAAAGCAGAGCTTCATTTAAAACACTGACAGCGTGACTCACGTATGAATTATAATGGAGCTTCATACTGTTGGAAATGATGTTGAGCATGCAAGGAAAATAAATCTATACCCACAACAGTAAATAAATAGACATTTATTGAGTCAATAAACTTAAGTAATCGAATAACATTTTTTTTTTCATTTGATTCATTTAAAATGAATTTCCAGACAATAAAAGTTTGCTTTAATTCACATTCAATTTCAGGCTACGGGTAAAAGCCATTTATGAGGTTGCTGCAGTTGTTCAACAGTGAAGTATCTGGAAATCAAGAATTATGGGTCTGGAATTATGGAATTCACTGGCACTACAGTGCCTTGCTTATTGTTTGGAATCACCAGAATTTAAACCAACTGGTAGCTGGGCAAGAGGAGGGCAGGAGAAATATTCAAAGATGGACAGAAGCCGAAAGGTAAAAATAAAATGAAGAAGTGTAAGGAAGGAAGAGACAGGAAGCGCCTAGCTAAATTAGGAGACTATCTGTACAAGAATAGAACTACCTGCATCTCTTAAGAATAGGCAGAAATCCTGAATTGAATCAATAATTGTGAGTCTTATTTTTCTAAGGACAAAATTGAAAGATCCAAAATCTTGGGAAAATCTAGAGGACCTAGTCAGTGGACTGAGATTTCTCACAACACCATGTTAAGGCAGCAGCAATTCTGGCACCACCCAAACTGAGAAGCAATCCCAGAGATGAGATGCTGGCTTCTAGAAGCAGCTAACATCTCTTGCACACTGTCCTATCTTTCTGCTTCCTCTGGTGTCAGTGCAACACAAGATGTTGTGTTCAGGAAGGAAGCAGGGAAACAACCATGAGCAGATGGTTTGAGAAATGGGCCGGATGTGCATGGAGAACGTAGGAGCAGAACAGGACTTAACAGGATTTTCTCTAGTTAGAACAAAGACCCAGAGGAGCCTTTGGACAGCTGCAGGCAGGCAAAGCATAACACCAGTAGCACATGCAGGTGCTCCCCCTAAATAATAATGCAGTTCCACCAGGGAACATATCTTAACTCAGAGAAAAGAGTCCCAGAGGCACTGTCTCCAACAAGGCAGGCTAAGATTCCCCACGTGGGAAGCCAGTGGAGGTAATCTTTCTGAACTTCAGGAAGTATCCTCCCAGACAAAACGTTCAGCATACAACTAAGAAAAAACAGTGTGATGGGCAAACAATCAGCAGACGTGTCAGGCTCAAAGGGTTAGTAAGTAGTGTTATTTCAGGTTGATGGCTTGTCACTAGCAGAGATCTGCAGGGGTTCATTTTAGGACCAGTTCTCTTGCATGATTTCATCAATGACTTGGATACAGGACCCAAAGGTATACAGTCTGCAGGTGACATTAAATTTGGAGGAGCTGATGCTGTCATGAAGGAGTGACAGTCTTTGTGGAGAGATTTTGATAAACTAGAGGGCTGGGTAATCACCAACTGCACAGAGTCCAAGTGGGGGCATCCACACGCGGGACAGCATAGCCCTGGCTGTATTTGGACTGGGGGAAGAGAGAATGGAGAGCAGCCCCACAGAAAGGGATCTGGAGGTTCTGGTTGACTGCGAGTTGGATGTGAGTCAACAGTGTGCCCTGCAGCTCAGAGGGCTGACCATACCCTGTGTGCCTCAGGCTCAGCACTACCAGCCAGTGAGGGGAGGCGTTGTTCCCTCTGTGCTGGGCGGCCTCACCTCCAGCTCCGGGTGCAGGCTGGGTGCCACAGTGTACAGACATAAAGCTGTCACACAGCGCCCAAAGGAGGGCTGTCATGGTGGTGAGGCTTTGCAGGGCAATACTCTAATGGCTCAAGAACTGTTCATACTTAGTTGGTTTTTGCTCCTTCTATATCTCTGCATATCTATGCAGTCCTGCAGTCCAGATGATCGCATCCTGCTAGCAGCAGCAATAAAATCTCATTGAGCACATCACGGTGGAAAATTGAACAAGTCTTACAAATGTTCTTTAGGATATTTTTATTACATCTAAAAATACATCTATCAATTATTTACCCACATGTTAAGGAAGAACATTCCGTGCTCAGAGCATTAGAGGTTCAGGAAGGACACCCACTCTGTTCCTATGAAAAATGGGTTGAGCAACTGCATCATATGCAAAGGTCAGTTTTCAACACAGAGACATAGTCAATGCATCTTCTGCGTTGAATTCTCAGGTTCCAAAGGACTATGCTTCTGCACAGAGTAATGCAGAGACCTCATTTTTCCCAAAGTACTTTTATATTAAATGACTATTTCATATTTGACCACGCAAACAAGATATTTATAGATGTCAGATTCTCCCCAGCAGCAGACAAGCAGAAGTACATGCAGTGCCACGAATTTTATTGAATCACTAAGAAATTCTTAAATACATTAGCCACATGGTGCTGTTTAATATTTAACACTGCCATTCTAATTACCGTTTTAATCCCATGGATGATTACATTGTTATGTGATACTAATTGCTCAAATCAGTGTCCTTCAATTCATTACTGTAAAATGTCGCTTTGTAGCAAGATGCAGACTATTAACAGGAAACAAAGGTCAGCTGTAGCTGTGCTCTTTAGAGCTGCAAGAGGTGAGCTGGTCCTCCAGGAAGGACACACCAGCTTGAGGACGTAAAAGTACCGCGCCATGGAAAAGGGCACAGCTACTTTCTCCACCCAGCAGCATCCCTTCTAGCTTACCTATGCTTCACAACATTTAGAACAGACAGCTAAACCCTGCTAAACCAGACTTGCAGCGAGGTTCAAGGGATAAGAGACAGGAAAGTCACTTCTGCATTCTCTTTACTTAGATGCTTTGTATCAGACTGTTCTCCTTCTGACATCTAGAGTTCTGTACACTATGCTATTGTGATTTAGTCAAATATTTCACTTTCTTCAAAAGCATTTCTTAATTTGTACTCTTTACAAATCAATTGTGTTCTTCCATACCTGACTTCATTCTAAAAAGAATTTTGTTCTTTAAATACTCTTGGGGAAAAAAAAGACATTTGGTGCTACCTGGAGTATGACTGCTATCATGCTTTCATATAGCTTTGTGCATTCAGCAGCTACACAACACTTCCAAATCTCCTGGATAATTGATAGCATTCATGTTTTCTTTATAACAGCTTTAAAGCAACATATTAAAAGCACACATAAAAACAAATTTTACTCACTCCCTAAAGAAAAAGTAAACAGTAATTAAGATTTCATTGAGCAACCTCATTGCTCTCTATAACTTCCTGAAGGGAGGTTGTAGTGAGCTGGGGGTCGGCCTCTTCTCTCGTGTCATTAGTGATAGGACCAGGGGGAATGGTTTCAAGCTACGGCAGGGGAGATTCAGGCTGGACATGAGGAAGTATTACTTTTCAGAAAGGGTGGTCAGGCACTGGAATGGACTGCCCAGGGAGGTGGAGGAGTCACCGAGCCTGGGGGTGTTCAAGGAAAGACTGGATGTTGTGTTGAGGGACATGGTTTAGTGGGAGCTGTTGGGAATAGGTGAACGGTTGGACTGGGTGATCTTTTAGGTCTTTTCCAACCTTGGTGATTCTATGATTCTATGGTTCTCCTAATGTTAACAGCTTTCCAGAGATCTTACAATCAAGCTAATGGATAAATAGCCATATAACAGCAGAGTTCAATATGCAAAACTTGTAGAGTTTTAAGCAGAGGATAACAGAATTAAATTACAAACTTCAATTTTATTAATGGTGCTGCCTAAGTAGATGCTACATTCATAAGAGACATCACTGAACTTTCATCTATTATATTTTAAAAGAAGGGTTTCAGAAATCTAATTTTGCAGACCACCAGATACAGTTTGTATTATTTTAGAAGCCTAAAAAATGCAAGATGGGAGAAGCAGAAATTAGTAAAATACTCTTCATCATCCATCAACATTGCATTATAAAAAATATCAAGTTTAAAAGCCTCAGGTGCATTTTAAACACACTACTGGCAGGATTTCCAAACCCACTTATTTTTCTCCTCTTAAAACTTCAAAGTAATAAAAATAATATTAAACAGAAGATGTTACAGAGAACACAGCACTGCTCAATTATATGAAGAAAATTCAGCATCCAGTTTTCTTGTTTGCACTGGTATTAAAAGGGGTCCGAAAATCTACGTGACTTTGTGCACTTTGTTTTCCTAACATAGGAAGATACAAGCAAGTTACATACTTCAATACGTGATTTCAGTTTCTAGCATCAGAATCATTAAGCCAACACTTTTAGGGACAGTTTTTCATAACTAACAAAAGATTTTGCTTCAGAGACTTTAGCTTTTAAATCAGGAATGTTTTAAAAAAGCACAGATGTACCACCATTTCAAAACTAATCAGGCAAGCAAACAAAGTACACTGAAAGAAGAGGAAAAAAAAAAAGAGGAGAAAGTGAAGTCTAACTTACAACACTGGGAGGCAGCACTGGGCAACGGTTTCTTCTGGACCTCCTCCTGAAAGGAATACTGACGGAGAAAAAAACAAAAAAGAGAGAGAAGGAACACTTAAGAAAACAAATGGTAATTTTATGAGCCGGTTTTCAGAATAATATATGCCACACTTCAGATAAAACAATCAGGATTTAAGTGCTAAGTATTATCTCTTTAATATCCACACTACAACTTACTTCCAGGTGCCTTCTCCTTTCTATGCCCAACCCAGATGTTAAAAAAACTACACGTCTGGTCAAGGTAAAGTCTGCTTTACTACAAGCACAGGCCCTATTCTCAGTCCATAGAGCTCGAATTAGCTATCTAAAAGATCCAGTTCCTACAGAGTCACTGTTATAGGGAGCTCAGAACTGAGCGAAAGTCCATTTATCTTTTATACATTCCACTGCAGTTCAAAAACAAATGTTCACAGCAATACTGCACTAGAAGATTGAAGTGGTTGGATAATTAGTGTGCCCAGAAGGGCAAGAGTGCAATGTTTGCCTACCCAGCACATACAAACACTTCTGTGATCCACTGTATGTCTGAAGTGAAGAAATTTTTGCATCTCATTTAATAATAAATTTGAAAACACGGGCATATTTCAATTAACCAGCTTTGATTTTTCAAAGCTGTTTGTTACTGCATCAAAGTGTTCCCTACGGGAATGCAAGTTGCTGTATTTCGTTTTTCTCCTCTATGTTGTATTACAAAGAGAAGAGAAAATGAGGACAATTGGGCAAAACAATGAGAACAGTCTTTGCCAAGAATAAAGGGTCCGAAGACAAAGGAAGTGTCAGCTTTTGCAACCAGCCCTGGATTCTGAAAAACAGGGCTGCCAGACAGCCTCTCCATAGATCTGGCAAGGAATTAATGAGTAGCTCATGACATGGAGAATGAAAATCTGCAGACTGTGCTGTGGCCATCTTCAGGTCCGCGCTGTTCAGAATGTACAAGCTCAATGAGTTATTCAGAATTGTGAAAAGAAGTACTGGGTCTCACAGCAGTAACTGGTTGGCAAAGTGGTGAAAGAAGGTCTGTTGATGAGCAATTTCAGTGGCGCAGGACAGGAAAAGCTTCTGAAGGAGCATACTCAGATTCAAAAAAAACTGCAGTAGTTCACCCTTTCTAAGGAATCAGCCAAATGGCTATCAGCAGTTCCAAAAAGAAAACAGAACACTGCTTGTAGGAATAGTGATTGGAAAGCATTTTATGACACCATACAAACTCTGAATGAACGCGCATCATGAATACTGTTTTGCAACTTCAGTCTGCTCATTCACTGCCTCATGCAAAGGTAGCTAAACTTAATGCACAGAAGAGAGAAAATTTTCCTGTATGAAATACCAACAAATTGACCAAAAACCACGCAGAAAGAAAGGTTTGTAGGGTGGCGAATGAGGGTGAATAAGGATTGGTCATTCTGCTTCTCTATAAATAAACCTGTTCCCAGGTTTCACAACAATGGACTTGTTAAAGCAAACAAGTTATTTCTTCAGGCTATAAACAATTAAGTTGCTGAATTCCTTGCTACAGAACTGAAGTAGGTAAGTTCAAAATAAAACTGACATCCACAGAAGAAAAATCAATCAAGTGTTGTTATATCCAAAGATACTGCCGCTGGCACTGGAAGTTACAGAGCTAACAGTCACTGCAAATTAAAGAAATATGCAAGAAAGTGATGACCACTCTGTGTCACCGTCAGACGCTGGACAAGTGTTTTCTCATTTTTAACATTCTCACTGATTAAGGGGAATTTCCATAATAAACTTGTGATCACTATGGCACAGAGACATGATTTTGTTCCTTGCACTTGACGAACGCATACACTTAGGATGCAGATGGGTCACTCCCCAGGGAAGGGGAGCATCGATGCTCAGGACTCCTTTCAGCATATACAGGCTCAGTGAAGCACTAGAGGGCACCTGTGCTTCACTGAAGTACCTGGCACAGACATGTTACAGACCAGAGGAGCAGGGGAGCACCACAGCAGTTACCACTGACATGCCAAATCACAGACTGAGTTTTCTACCAACTCAAATAGATCCTCAAAATTCAATCAGGCAATCAAAATTCAAAAGGCAATCAGCCCACGGCAGGGGTTGGGGCTGGGTGGGCTTTAATAACCTTTCCAGCACAAGCCATCCTATGATGCTGTTAACTTTGCTCTGCTGTATCATGTTACACACAAAGCAGTTCTCACTATGTGGGGAGAAACATGGGGAAAAACGTTTACCTGCTTAATGATAACAGTAAACCTGAGAAACCATTCTGTAAACAGTTCACAAAAAACTTGTTAACATGAAAATGTAATAGCTATCTCTATCACAGGGATCCAATATAAAGAACAAAAGCAAGTTATAGTGCATTCAGAGCTACATTCACCCTTCAGTTCAGATATTTACCTCATCATCTCCCAGTGAATTTATTTGTTCTAATTTTCTGGTCCAATATCTGGCTTCCTCTTCAGGAATATCTACAGCAAAAGAATATGAGGCACCATCTTATTAGCCAGTCAAGTTTGCATTTATCACCAGAAGCAACAAGGAGAGTATTCCAAGATAACAACACTAAATAAATAAATAACCCACGCAATTTTGAAGCAATGTAACTGCTTTGTATTAGCTACACTAGCACTCAGATGAAAAATAAATGTTCCAAATAATAACACAGTTCAAGGCATACATTGCCTTCATGTTTAAAACCAATTAACCAAATGCATTATGGACAAAGGTAGGAAAGAACAAGACTGATTCATATTTAATTCAAATAATCATAGTACAAAGAACCATTTTATCATAATACATTTGCTACATGCTTAATAACATACAGCAAGATCAAGTGACTCTTCTGGAGGCTTTTATAACCTCAAAAGCACAAGGACTTGCTTTAGATGGCACACTGTATGTATGTACTTGGATTAAGCATACCAAAAAAGAGTCTTGTTTTCCTTTGCAGGTGATAAGCTAGATTTTGTGAGATAACAAACAGCTATAAGACACTCATATTCATATGGAAGCACACTCTCATAGTTTGTTTGTTTACCACAATGCAGTTCATTAGAACTGAGAAATAACAACCCTTTCATCTAGTAGAAGATTTAGCAGGTTAATGACCGACAGCAGACAGTAAGCACTACCACCTTTATTTTGGCAACTGTTTTCTATTCCACACTCTGAAGTAATGCAGTGTCCCAATGGTTTGAAGGAAACACACAACTGTGCCACTCAAGACTTCATCTCCCTGAGGACACCCTAGAAGATGCAGATGAGCTTAACAAAAGGCAAGCTAGGTACAAACTGTGTTTAACGAATAGAGCAAGAGGAGCACAACACCAAGGGAAACAACCTTCTAAAAGAAAAGCATCACTCGGGCCCTCAGTCCAGGTGAATTAATAAATTAGCTAGGGATGAAGGAAAAAGGATGTAAAAATCACTGGAAAAAGGAAAAAAAAAAAAATTAAGCCACATTTCAGCATCAGTTGGTCCTACCATCAGGAAAGGCAAATGACTTCCGAATTTCAGCTACCAATGCCAAAACTACACAAGTGCAGAAACTTCAGAACACACACAGTATGGTAGAGCAGCGGCAGAGACTGCTCCAGCTAGACACCGCGAGCCCTAGAAGCCTCACTGTCCCAAACACTGACAAATGATGTTTAAATAAATGCCATTTCAATCAATTCTCCCATCTTTTGCAACTCTTCACACTCGTGCCCAGTTAGCTGTAAATATCTTGGCTTCTAAATAAGTTTACTTTCCTGCAACGAAATTTACCCCATCTATGGCCTCAACAGTATGTGTAGGCAAGAATGGGAGAAGACTGCTGAGATTGTTCTGATTAAAAAATAACTGAGAATTATATCCACCCTTGCTACTGAGATAAACAAAAAAATACAACACTTACAACACCTTCAGAACGAATCAAGAGTTGGTTTCTCCTTAAAGAGAAGTTAGATGTGTCTTCTCAACCCTTCTGAAATTAACAACCTCGAAACATCAAAAATAGCAGCCAGTGCAAAGGAACACAACCAACTTTCAACAACAACAACAAGGAACATTTTTAGATTTCATGGAATATGAAATTTCAGCATTAGGTATTTCAATGGGCTATGTACAAATGCCTGCACTTTTGTAAGAGGAACACCTCTATTGAACTGAACACCACCCAGAGAAGAAGGACAAAATAGGCCCTACCTGGGAAAGTTTTAGGGCACTAGAAACTTAGTATCTGTGTCAAGAATACAGGAAGTAGAAAATAGAAAATCTGTTTCTCCTTTCTTGCAGGGAGACCAAAGTAATTTATTTTAAGCATAACACACAAAGTCAGTTGCTCTTGGTTGATGTACACTACATCGCTTTGTTGTTACATGCTATTAGAAAACTAGGTAGGAGAAATATGAGAGGGGCTCCCACAACTACAGGATTTGTAGAAAAGCATAACTGCTTTTGATCATCAGTGTTGCAGACCACAGTTGCACAGATAATTTAGATGAACTCTGCACAAAGCAGGGATGACGCTCAAAGGATACCTGAAACAGGGTGGATTTAGAAAGAGGTCAGCAATTAACTGAACTGAGCACATGAGATTTAAGAAGACAAGACACTCCAAAAAGGATCTCAAGTCATCTAAATATTAAAGAAAAATCCATGGCACTCTGTCCTTGACAGCATCACATCTGTAAATGATGAAGAAAAGCCCAAACTGAGAGACTAAAGGTCACAGCCAAAACATCCATCGTGGAAACCTACAATTTAGAGCAAAGAGACCTAGGAGTAATGAAGTGATGGATTACCATCAACATCGAATAAGCTACAGTGGTGTCAGAGTAAATTCCAGGGCCTTCCCATAGGCCACAGTTTGGCTGCATGCCCAGGCAACAAGGTGCACTGTGTGTGTCTTGGGTTTGTTGTTTACATCTTGTATCCAAGGTGCTTCTTTCACAAACTGAGCTGTGTTTTAGCACAGGTTTGCTGCTGTTCTAGAAAAACAGCTTCTTATGCAAGGTAGCAATTAAGTCTGCCACAGTTTAGATAATGGCTGTTTTAGGACATCTTTTTATCTTAAGGAAACTTGTCATCAGTACTAATCTCAGTACAGCTACTGCAAAGCAAACCTTAAAAATTCAACTACGAAACTGAGTGGAGTTATCTGCTCAGAAGAGTAAATGCCCAATGAGAGAGAGTTATTGATTTTTGAGAAATTGGTTTAACTACTTATAGTTTCCCCATACACTTTTATAAAACCTTAATCACTCGTCTGTTGATGCTGGCTCTTTGGAGGACAGGGAATGAAAATACCTCATACAGGGATCACCCTTACCATTTACAAGGCAATAGCCACTGGGCAGCTCTTACATCACCACACAGTTGAGTGCAAGTCCAAGTTACTCTGCTACATTAACTTCTGCTTACAAGATAAGAAGCTGAACTAGTCCTAACAGAGCCCATCTGATTGATGCCAGGACTGCATTGATATCATGCTCAGCACACAAGAAGAGCAAGGCTATATGTCAGAGGAACAGAAGTGTTGAACAAGAACAGAGAGGAAATGGACAGATCTAGTCCCTGGTTTCCCTGCTCTTCTTAACCTGACAACTATGAACAGGTTGCAAGCATTACCCATCTTGCTCCTACTGCCACCCCTGGATGAAAGCTGAAACCCCTCTGCCTCTGGCCACATGGTGTCAGGGAGCAGCAAGGACTGATTGCTCCCTAAGGGAGGAGAATCTTATATACAGCAGGGCAGGGATTTGACAGCCCAGTCTATGTCCTACAGCTCCCAGACAAGATGGGCAGGGCAGATCCAGAGACCATGGCCAGGTTCAACGTGAATCGATATCACTGTGCACAGTCATGGTGGGGATATGGCATATTTAAGAAAGTCAGGTCACATCATGGAGTCCATGTGTGTCAATAATTCCTACCACATCGCTCTGGTGAAGGCTGAGCTGAAATGGAAACTGTACTCCGAGACAGTGAGAGGGGGGTGAGGACAGAAGTCCCATGTAAGGCTGCTCTGTTCACTCGGAATGACTACACTGAAGCATAAGGACTTGAGTAGGCTGAGAAAGAAATCTGTTCTATCTATGCAGACTTCATTCAGAAGTTAGGACCATTCCCCCCCCACTGTGTACATAAACTTGAAATACACCAACACGTGTTTGATATACATATTGAGCAACCTGGAACAGTGCATCTGTGTGCATCCTTAGCCTAAATAAAATAAAACAGCCAGAAGCAAAAGTCCAAAACCAGAGCCAACAGAAAAATCACACTGTTCTGTTACAGCTGCTATCCCAGATAGATGTGTTTTACCAGACTTGGGAAGCAGTATCAGCTGCACATACACACTCATATCACCAGATTCTCCTGCATCTGGAACAGACAGGATACGTTGCCAGGGAAACAAAACATGATGCACAATGTTCTTCAGTGTCACTGCAAACATACTATGTCTACAGTGACAGAGCTGCTGACCTATGAGCATTTACAGCAGACAAATGAATCATTTTGCTCTCCGTGTGAGATTCCAGCTTATGCAACAACACTGTATTAACATGTGGGGCATAAAAAGACTGTACTGATAACACTTCAACTACAGGGAGATGTCAGCAAATCCAGTCTGCGCTGGGAGAGATGCAAAGGTAGTCCTACGGGCTGAGCTACCTCCATGCATACCTCCAAGTCCCACAGTACCACAAGGGCAAGGAGACAGCACCTGAGCCATCTCACAGTGCCTTTTGTTCTCTACCCTGCAAGCAATGGCAGCAGACATGGTCATCATGAGAAGGGAAGCACTGCTGGAGATCATATGGGCAGATGCTATTCTCCTAAGACAAATAGCCCAAAACAGAGTTCTAAGAAAGACAGTAGCACATTTCAAGCAAAGAGCAGCACAAGCCTTGAAAATAGCAAAATGAAGCTCCCATTGTCTCCCAGACACTACAAAACATTGGACAAGCCAACAACTTTTCACACTACACGATAAAAAATCTTCAATACAACTGTATCAAAATCGGAAGTCTCAATGCTCTTGTTATTTACTTAATATTCTTGGTGTTCTTCATGAAATCCTATTTTTCAGAATTATATTCATGATTCTAAAGCAAAAGAAATAAGACGCCTGTGTTTTGAGCATCACAATAGGAAGAAAACATGCTATTACATGAAATATTCATCATTAGCCAAATTCAGGCGCTGAACCACAACCACTCACAGGGAATCTGTTTTTATGTACTTGAAAAATCGCAGAGTGTAAAAGCAAAAGCACAATTGCAGAAGAAAGTAAATTCTCATTTGAATACTGAATGTATTGAATGTACTGAATGTAAAAGAATCATGCTCTTTTAAGTTAGGGATAATTTACAAGCAACATCAGAACAAACACAAATGAGAAGGAAGGAGCTACAAGCCTTACCTTTATCTAAATGTTTTCTGTGATGTCCCTCTCAGAAGTCAAAACATTTGCCCCAAAGAACTGATCTTTTACTTCCAAAGGAAACAGTTGCTTCTTCCTTACAATTTCAGTAATAGACTCCCCACTGACAGTACGACAGCAGTGGATCAGCAGGAGGGTTTTCATGAGAAAGAGAGCGAGCTCCACATTAACATTAGCCAACTTAAGATGTCAGATACCTTCTCTCTTTTACAGACTGGACTGTAGTTATAGAGCAGTGCCTTTAAACACTGCATTCGGCCTAATTTCCACCTTCCATCTGATTGTGCACTCAAAATAGTATACCCAGTGTTGCTCTCAGAGCACAATTCAGATTGATTTTAGTGCTGCAGGACCAAAGCTCACATCCCGCCTTGCACCAGGAAGGAAAGTTATGAGGCTAATAAACAACCTAACTTCTTTCCATAACAGATGGCCAACCATGACAGCTGCCGTCTGAATGACAACAACTGCACAAGTGCTCCACCAGTCCTTTACAGCACGATGCAAATTGGTCTCGCTGCCAGGGGCTTTCTTGCAAAAAAACAAGCAAGAGGCAAAGGAGCAGAGATAAGCCTAGCAATGACACAATTTTGAAATACTGAAATGCCCAAGGCAGGGAAAAAAAAGGGGTTGAGCAGGAACGACATACACAAAAACCACAACAATCTCTTTTCTAGATCTTAAGTGTCTGCCTTCCTCATTAGGGAAGAAAAAATAGATCTTAAAAAACACACTTGAGATGCATTTGCTCCAATTGGCTGCTTTTCCACGCTCCATACTTTCCAACCAAAAGTAACTACCATTAAGGCAGTTATTCTTATGACACCAAGTTTTTTATTTACCTTGTTAATGTTCAGCTGCTCTGACCACTAATGTTGCACAACTGAACTGTGTGCTTTTAGCAGGGTTCAAGCGCACCAATCACACACACTTCATTCAAAACAGCTCTAGCAGTGCATTTGACCTCTTCTAGAGCCAAATGTATCTAGATGCAAAGTAGCAAATATTCTCCATTTAGGAACAAATGAATGTCTGAACGTTGAATCCTAAAATATTATAGATAGTTTCTTAAACTGCTGCTAGTTTAAACATTCCAGCACAGTCAGACCTTCAAATTTTCCCTAGTGATTCTTATCTCATAAGGTAACACCAAATGAGGAATGAACACCAGCAATTTGATCCACAGTGAACTACTGCTGCAGAACTGCAAGAAAGCACAACTTAACTGTAAGACTCAATTCACTCCCAAACACTTGCGCTTAATGCGCTTAATGCACTTAATGCCCTAGCTAAGTTATTGAAATGCACTCACCAAAAGGCAGTTCAAATCTTGTGTCCAGCAAAATTCTGTGAGGAGTTGGGTTTTTGGTTCCACAGATTTCATCATGTTTCATTACAACTTCTGCCTCTAATGTAGACCACTCTCCAGGACCTTCCTGTGAATCACAAGCCACGGATTAAGTTTCATGTCCGGCATGTCCTTTTGCAGTGACTCTCATACATTTTCTAAGATAAAAGTGTCCAGGAAGAGCCTCACCAATCTCAACATACTACATGTTTTAGGGTTAGGGTTCAGTGGGCAACATTGGTGGTAGGTGGACAGTTGGAGTAGATGATTTAAGAGTCTTTTCCAACCTTAACGATTCTACGATTTTTAACACATAGTGACATCTATTCAGCTTGAGCTGGCTGCTTGGACTTCCAAATCCTAAATATATTTTAAAGGCAAGACACAAACACCTCACAGCAGAACTACTGACTGCTCCACGGAACTGCAAAGATAATTCCTCAGAGGCAGACACCAGAAAGTACTTGGTCAGCCAGAGAAACTAAGCATCAACTAAACTTTTTGACCACACGGCTGGGCATCCACACTCTTGTTTTTATGGACTATATAAACTCCCTCTCCCTACTCAAATAAATAACCTTTTAATTAAAATCCTTGAATTTTTATGTTAAAAAAAAATAAATCCTGTTTAGTTACAAGAACTACCAAATTAAGTAGGTAGGAGAGCTAAGAAACTGGTGCATCCCATCTCCTACTTTTTTTTCAATACCTATCAGCACGACTAGACACCTTCTAACACTGCAGCCAGAATCTTTAAGAAAAGACATGTTCTGGGCTTGCCTTGAAAGTCAGTATGCCTGCTATCATGACAACTATAACACCCTCTCTCTTTATCAGGAATGTGCAGATATTTGAGCATCAGAATAAGCAGTAAGTGCTGAAGACCTCAGACATGTCAAATATACACGTTCCTCAACAGATTAAACCTTATCTCTGAGATCATTTGTGAGAACAGAGATAGCTACATTAGTTCAGTTTTAGACTCGCTATTCATGGCCTTCTTCAAAACAAAGAAGTAAAACAAAACAAAGAACTCTAAAAATAAAAAAAAAAAAAAGCAATGCTGATGCAGTCCCTCTCCTTCACTCAACCTTACTGGCCTTGCCAGTGGAAATTCTGCCAAGAAGCAAAATCCTGATCTGCATCAGGCTAGATTCATAACCCATCAACACCGGAGCTGTCAAAATAAAGTTTGTGTGTTAATTTAACCTCATCAGATTGGCGAATGGCTTTCAAAGCAATCCACACAGTCCCAACCAGCGTGTCCCAGATAAGTCCTTTGTTCCATACTTCGACAATTAGGCCCAGGTCCAGCCGACTGATCTCACTGCAACAAAAGACAGCACAGGTGAGGAAGAAGTTGAACATAAAACTGTTCTACTTTAGGTTCTGCACTGCCAGTACAATTATCCCAGCAAAACTTTATACACAGCTGTGTCAAGCTAAAGACAACTTCTGCAAGTGAGTGGTCAAGACAGCTCATACTTACTGGGGACACTAATTTCTAGCGACCCATTTCCCATAGTTTAACCACATGAAGATTGCAAAATAAAACCCTGAACTATCTCATATATGTACCGCCAATTGGAAACTCATCTCAACAGCAACGTGCACAGGAGGAAGAAATACATCTCCAGTTGAAACAATGGCAAGTTGTTCCTCCTCATCAGCCATCCCATGCACAGTGGGTGCATTCTCTCTCTCAGAAACACAGCAACACAAGCATACTCTGTCAGGTCCAAATATGCTAATTGCCTATCTCTGAACCTACCACATGCCAGGATTATCAGTCCCAAACACTGCAATAGCTGCATCAGCAGCACTATCTCTTGCACAGAGCTCTTTTACTTTGTTCCTCTGTGTGGTACCACAAGGCTTTGAGCTATGTACATCAGCAACACACTGCAATCCAGATAAGCAACCAGTAAGTGCTAAGTTCTCTGAAATGCTGTCTTTACTCTCAGTGAGCTGAGGATGCACCTCAAATTCATTTTCCCCCATGCCTTCTAACATTAATGCCTCCCTTTCTCATGACAATTTATAACATGCCTGCTTAAGAAAAGTACAACAAATGCACAGCCTGAATGGTAAAAGGAATGTACTGAAAACTGTTCATACAGCATCCAGCATCATCTCACTTACGGACAAAGGTTACAGTTCCTCCTTTGAACTCAGGATTTCTCTTCACGCAACCGTCAATTCCTAAAGTAGGCATCACCAGCATAAAGTGCTGCTGCCTGCTGTCTTTCTGTCCAGCCAAATGCAGTTAAGTTTAAAAAAGGAAGCTTTAAGCATGCTAACTGCTATGTTCAATAGACTGTCATTGGACAAAGAAAGAACCGCTGCCAATCTTAGCTTTATCCCAGGGACTCCTCACAACAAGAGACTATTTTGTCTGTAAGACTGCTCAGGGAGGTGGCGAAGTCCCCCTCCCCGGGTGTGTGTAAGTGAGGCACTAAAGGAGCTGGTTTACTGATGGGACTCAGGCTGATGTTTGGACTGCTGATCATGGAGATCTTTTCCAATCTAAATGACTCAGTGGTTCTAAGTTTGGGTACGGTTACTCGGTACAGCCAAGCTAATGACCAACGACCTGTGTGGTCACTGCTCTGCCTTCACACTGCCTGCCCGCTGGGAAAACGACATTTATCTCGCTGCACAGACAAGCCTAAAGTAACAAAAATCACAGATTTTCTGTTGGCAGGATCAGTGTGAAGCCACAAAGGGAAGGAAAATTGACTAGATTTCCAGGCATACTGTAAAATCACATTCTTTGCTTCAATATATACTGACAGAATAACATATTCACCAGGTTTCTTTACAAAGCTACAAAGGATAGGATACTAGATTAAAGAAAAAACAAGGATTTTCAGTGCAATGGTCTTGATTGCCTTTGACCGCGTCTCCCTTTCTCCACCTTCTGGTTAGATATGGAAAAGCTTCGAAGAACAAAAGAGCTGAGATTTTAATTTGACGTTCCTCACTTTCTTTCCCCTGCCCCCATCCAAATTTAAATGAAAGACATTTTAACAGTTTCAGCACTCATTAAACCATTATGTTCTAACATTACAGCTTGCACTTTCGCAACAAAAGGGCTTGTTGCAAACATGCAGCCCATTTAAATCTGCTTCAAAACATTCCCAAAGAAAATATTGAAGTGCTTTGCTGGTCTGGCAAACAAGCAATTTTCAAACATCTTCAGAGCACCAAACTCTGAACTGTTATTTCTCACAAGGAGTTGGGAACCAAAAAAAGTCATACACAGAAAGTGTCTTCTTAGTTGCACTGTATTCTTTTACCGTTCCTCATAGAAACAGGTAAAGATAGACAGTAAAAGCATCCTTCACACAGGGAAAAGTCATTGTGTTCTAAAATCTTTTCTAACTGCAGGAAGAATAAAAGCAAGCTAATAACCAGTAATACTGGAAAATCGGTATTTTTCCTGGGAGAACTTCATGTATACACAATCATGCAAAACATGCTCACTGCCATCTGCCATGCATTTTTTTTTAAAGAAACACCACACAAACTGCACTGCTTCCTGGCTAAATAAGGGAAGATAATGGTGAGGTAGTTCAGCTAATACTCTGTTTTCATATCCCTTAGCAACTAATTACGCAGTGGCACAATGACCTCACAGCATGCTAAACTCTCAACTGCAATCTGAGAGTAGTTCCAGGAGCTGTCACAAGGGAAGGAGGAAGAGCAATAATTAGAGCAGTCATCTAGCACAAACAAGTGCCATTCTTAAATCCTTGCTGAGTAGCTTCATGGGTACCTGGACACATCTAAAGATAGTTTCTACCCATAGGCTGAACACAAGCCACAGGAAGAAGTTAGTAGCACAGATACTAGCAGGTGACTTGGCAGACAGATACAGTCCCCTGCTGCCTTACCCTCAGTCCTGCATGGATCATGTTAGTGGCAGCCACAGACTCTGCAGGAACAGAGAATGGTAAAGCTGAGATGATGGTGCAATTCAGGAGCATGTATCACCAGACACACCAAACTCTTCTTTGAGAAGCACACACCTCAGGTGCTGCTCCAAAAGTAAACGAGGGCCACAAAATAGAAGAGAGAAGAGCATTGCTATGACAGCTACACTCACCTGAGCCAGGCAGACATAAGCCAAAGCTTCCCACTTCGGGCAAGGGACAATAAACTGCTGCTGAGTTGGGTGATATATTTGCTAAGCTCAGTGAGCACCTCTTCCTACACAGGCTATATAAACATCTCATTTCCTCTCAAAACCTGCACAATAGCTGTGTTCTGCACAAGACAACCACCACAATTCCCCAACCTAACAGCAAGTCCATGCCAGTTTAGGGAAAAACACCAACAACCCACTTGAAGTCCAGGATTCAGTAACTTTTGTTCACTTTTTCTTACAACGCTATAGAAACAGAATTGGATACAATAGGAATGAGCCATTCATTCACAAGAAAAAAAGAAAAAAAAGTAAAAGAAAATAAAAGGCTGTAACTCTGAAAGATACTCTGGGGGAGCTGAACCTGGTTCTGCTCCTCATGGCAGGGACTGACAGCCCCTCCACTTCAAAAGGGGACCTGCAAAGCACTTCCATGGACAGCAGGTTAATGGCAGAAAATGTCAACATGCAAACCTTAGCATGAAGAGCTAACAAGGCTCACTGGGCAGAGGTCCTGGGTGCACACACAGACCTTAACTGCCCTGACCAGCCTCATCAGGGGGCCTCCACTCACACCTTCTCACGACCCAGAAGCCCCATTTAAGCCCTGCAACAGGCCTTCAGTAAGCTACATAACATTAAGTAACCTAAGCTGAGTTGCAGATGTGCTCATCACTGGCTTAGCCACAGCTGCACTCCAGGCCTGCCCTCAGACCTCAGCAGCCCAGATCCAGCATAGACTGACTCCTCATGTCAACCTCAGCCTTGCCACCATGCAGTGGCAATTGCAGGACTACATCTGACCCTGATCACCATTCCAGACATAACCCAAGACTGACTTTCTAACATGCACTCCTTGCTTACCCTCGGAGCTGCCTCCTTACTTTGAGCTTGTCTGATGTCCTGGTCTCACAGCAGAAGCTCACCTGGTCCTTATGGCTGCCCTGCTCACATTCTGTGAGTACTGTGGGACTCAAGACTGACTGGTGAGTTCCTGCTCTACCAGCTGTTATACTGCATTCTGCTTCTGGCTCCTTACCCTCAAAAGAGTAGCCAGCCCCTGCTGCACCCTACCACATAGATCTGAGAACAGGAACCCAGGGAACTTGGTACCATTAAAAGAATTAAAACACAAGCTTCCCCCACCAGTCTAGGGCCCCACAGAAATGATCTCCAGTCTCACCTCTCCCTGAACACAGGTCAGTGTACACAAGAGAAAAGCAAATTACAGAGGTTGTCACCAGTTTGTTTTCACTGATTTAACTACTTACTTCATTTAATGCATCACAAAAACAGCTTCAAAGAAGTGTCAATGCTTTCACTCCACAGCCATCTCACTACTGCACAGCACAGTACTTACAACATGAAGTCCTGTTCCCAGCATGGTTGGTCACCTCGCACTGCTACTGTTGTGCTCTTCACATTTTGCACTTTCAGGGTCACATAGGTATTGAATTTATCTGGGGAACAAGAGGCAAAAAGTTATCTTCTTCAGTTTACCATTTCATCACACAAGCACAACATTTCAAGGTTTTCAATCCATACACTGCATCCTGGGGGGACAAACCAGAGGGGCTGGAACTTGATCCTTGAGGTCACTTCCAACTCAATCCACACTGTGATACTATGAAGCAGCATGAAGGAATAGGGCCTATCTTGTGGACTGTACAGAGCTAAAATAAATGAGCATGAGGCACTAGTGCCAATCATTCCGTCTCTTCCTTTCTGACCTAACTGTTCTCCTAGTTACTATCTTGTTTTCCATCCATGAGTCCACAAATAAACTTTAAAGATAAGTCAGGGGCTGAAGGAAAAGAGTGATTTAAGCTGAGTGTGCTAAAAACGTGTTGCTTAAACCAGCTGACCCGGAAGAACTGTGTTATGCTCATTATTTTTATAAGCCAGGATACGTTTAGATGCTTTGTCTTCTAAATCTGAAGAAAAAACCTGGATGAGTTTTTTTTTTCTAGTTCCTATCACCTCTTTGCTAGTAAGACTAAAAGCAGCCAAGCAGACGCACATGAAGTTCAAATATCAGCATCTGAGAATGAACAGAGTTCCCACCCCAGACCTATCTATCAGTTTCATCAAATCTTGAACAAGACTTAAACTAAGTAGCTATAAAGCAGTGTGCAACTTCTAATACTTGGACGTTTTGCTGTGCCCCAATACATGTTAAATCACAGCTCATTTTAATGCTGCCAAAATTCACATTGCTGTGAGCTAGTATAGCACACCTTAGCACCTAGCTTCAAATATCCTGACAGGAACCAGAAGCTCAAGAAGGAATCACTGGAAGATGGATTTCCTCATAGCTATCTACATACTATTTTGCATCCTCCTGGGAAACTGGGCTTGTTAATAAAGCCATACACTCATGCACTTCCGTTTAGCTGAAGTACAAGACAAATACTTGGCAGCTCTGAGCACTGCTCTTGGTTGGAAAAAGGCTAAGCTACATAATGTCCACTTCCACTGTGTATATTCAGCTTTTCTTCCCTAGAAAAAAACGTAGGTTTGTGTACACACAGCTACTGACATGACATGGAATGTGGGCAAGGAGACAGCCACAGAACATGCACAAGCCAGAGAACTGGAAAGCTTTCAGATATAACCTAAGAGCTACTGTCCAGGAGAATGCAATTGAACAAATACAACAGACGGAGTGGGAAGAGGTGACCTTAGAGGAAACCTTTCTTCACCCATAGCCTGTGCAGGTCAGGTGAGCAGGTGGAGATTTCTCAATACTGTGATGCAGCTCAGGCTTTCTCCTAACTCAGGCTGTCTGGTCTCCTGAGGTAGCTTTTGTCTCTCATAAGAGAGCACAGTGCAGTAAAAAAAAAGCAGAGTAAAATGGGATACAGCAGTGTGAACAGAACCCACTCCTGCTACATACAAGACTGATCAGAACAAGCAGAGCACCTCTTACCTGGAGGTCCTTGCAGTTTAGCTTTTTTTACTGTAAGGAGAAAAAAAAAAAGAAGAAAAGGAGACTGTTAGTGATTTTGCCCTCTTATGGTCCCGTTTGAGTGACAGAGTATCAAAGGACATCACATTAACTTGAGAACACTGCATAACAGAGGCTTGGAAGCCAATGATCCGTACACTTCTTCTGTTTAACAGACCTGATGACCTGGTAACATAGCTTCCTCTGTACCCTATTTCACCTTTCAAAAACAAAACATAGGATTACAGTTTGAAAAGCAATTGGATATGGCTTATGCACAGTTGACACGGAGGAAGGAAGGGATGCCATTCAGAGGGATCTCAACTGGCTTGAAAGGTGGGCTTAGCTGAACCTAACAAGGTTCAGTACAGCAAAGTGCAAGGTCTTGCTCTTGGGCCGGAGGAGTTCCAGGCATCCACACAGACTGGAAGGAGCAGTCCTTGAGAGCAGCCGTGCAGAGCAGGACCTGGGAGTCCTGATGGATGAAAAGCTTAACATGAGCCAGCAGTGTGCTCTTGCAGCTCAGAAAGCAAATGGGATCCTGGACTCCATCAGGAGAGGGTTAGAACACAAAACAGCACTGGTCTTCTCATACTGAATGGAGAAGGTCTGTGTTTACCTAGGGAATATTGTGTTTACTGTTTTGAAAAGTTGTGTTTACTGTTTGAAAGTTCTGTTTTGAAAGCTCACATCCTCACTGGTATTGCTAAGCAAAAGCACTAAGATGAGACATCTCTAGGCACCAGCTAGTTTTCATAGTGGAAAATTAAAACTAAGAAGAAGCATACTTAACCTAGAAAAGAAGATACACTTGAGTGGCAAAAAGGAGAGTTAAAGAGGTAGTCAACTTTCCTCCAAAAAAAAACAAAAAAACAAAAAACAACCATCCAACACACACAGCAAAACTCTGCAGAGTCTAACTTCCAAGAAAAATATAGGGGGTTGAAAAGGAAAGCAGGAAAGAAGGGGAAAAAGATGTTACACAATTACAAGAACAGAGTTGCAGTAGGGTATGTTGATGAAGAACACTCTCACTATTCGATAAATTTTGCTTTGCCAATGGATGTTTGCAAGAAGGAAATGCTGTACCAATAACAGTATGAGAATCATTTAAAATAAACTTTTCAAGAGCTGTAGTTTTCAACTAGACTGCAAGGCCTGCAAGCCCTAGGTCCAAAACAGAGGCCCATTCTCTCCCAGTTTCAGAGCCTGAAGCATTCCTGATGCTAAAGCTAATGGTGCATGCAAAACACGCAGTGCTGGTGGCTGATGGAAGATGCAGATACCTTTTTAATCTCCAAATTAATCTGTCTTACCTCAGAGACGTGGGGAGGGCAATCTGCTCACTTCCATAGGTGCCTTTGAATATCATACAAAAGTAGACAGTAAATACTGCCTTGGAGCAAGCAGCCACCTGCTTATCTCCTCTCCTTGGAGAAAGGCAGGAGACAAGGAAAGAAGTGCATGTGCTGGAGGAAAGGGAAAAGGGAGAAAGAGAGGGACCTGCAGTAAGCTTCAGCCAGTCTCTCTCTTGCGGAAACAAGTTCCAAGGTTGTTTGCAGGGAAGTGGAAGCACACACTGCAGCATATTTCACACACAAAAAAGGGATTCAGCCTCTAGACACAGAGATGGACACAGCCTCTGCAGCTAAGATAGGTGCTATCTGTAGAGGATGACCTCGACTCTTGATATTTAAGATGTTCATTTGGCAGCCTGCACAGAACAAATCACACCGTCAGCTCAGAGGTATGGCTTATCTATAAGAGCAGTCACAGACCTGGGCATTTCATCTGCACTGGCAACTCGTCTGTGAGTTCACATAACATGTCCAAAAAGCTCCCAAGAAGAATGACTTGAAGTGTTTTTATTCTGTTAGCCCAATGAAAAGCATTTCCCAGGCGTTGTGTGAAAACCGCAGCACAGGTGCAGCTCACACAGCACAACTGTTTCACTGGCTTGAAGGATGTTTCTGAACCCATACCAGCTCATACGGAGCTTCTATATGCCAAGCGACCAAGAAATGGCACAATGGAGCAAAAAGCATATGAAGAAACCTGACACATCAGCAGTTAAACACTCAGTGTCACAGCAGAGGCTAAAAACTCACTGTTGTCCTGATGGCTCAGCAGAAGGAGGGCAGATAGCAATCAAGCCATACAAAACAGTAACTTCTATAAAATAAAACAAAGGTAGCCATCCAAAGCACTCAGCAATACCAAGTTTTATAGATACAGTTATTTCTGTACTGCCACAATGGAAAGCTGAAGGTGAAGTTTTTAAGTGAAAGATCTAAATTAGGGATGTCCTGACTTACTCATCCCACTTACCACAGGCACTCTGAGATTTGAGAAATAATATCTGTAAACAAATAGGAGATGTTAAATCCCGTTTGGCTTCAAATGGCTGCTCTGAGCAAACTCAGGAAGCCCGGCCATTCACAGGCAAGTCTGCCTACACCACTGCTACACAGGAAGGACAGCTATGGGAAACAAAAACGAGAGCAAGTCAGAAGGGAAGGAGTCCATAGCTTTGCACTGTCATGTGTGAACACTGCATTAGGGAGACGCAGAGATGCACCTGCTCTCACTGTGCAAGGAAACATTCATTTAATTGCAGAGGGAAAAATGAAAGACTGGCATATCTGACATACACTGTACCTTAATTTATGGTGTACTGGTAAAAGCTATTAGACTGTACACAGGTTACTTTGAAATAACTGGATGCAAGTTAGACAGATAGATGGAAAAATATATTTTAAAAAAAATTTAAAAAGCAAGGAAAATTGGTGTAAGCATTCAGTTCATACAAATAATTTTCCTTGGAGATCCTTCACCATTATGGTGCTTCTCTACAGACAAGAAAACATTCAAATCAAAGTCCAGTCTGTGACACTTCATGAAAAGCGAGAATAAGTAAATAAACCAGGTTTCCACAGTCTGCAATTGTCCATATGCTACAAAAGGCTGGAGAATAAAAAAGACTCTTGAAAGACTAGGAAAGATAAAACGCAAGATGGCAGAAAAGGTTTAAAATCATTGTGGGGGTTTGGAGGTGGAATAGAACAGTAGAACATATGTTAATGTTACACTTCAATTTCACAGAGAAATTCTGTCCACTCTACTATCTGAAAGGTATTTTTCTGACTAGGTGCACCAAATATCAGCCAGTGAATTAGAATTAGGCATGCCAAATTACTGTCAGGTTCAGACAATGCCTCTAACGAAGCTTCTGAATGGGAACATGCTGACTTTCACATAAAGGGAACGTGGCTGTTCTGAACAGCGGCGGATTCGATCTCACCTTTAACATTTGCTTGCAATTCAGAGGGATGCAGACACAGGGAGTGCCTCAGCAGATGGCCAAAAGATTACATCCCCACTAAATCTAGCACATGACTTACCAGCTGGTCACTCACCACTCTACAACAAAATCTACATCCTTACACAGAGGCCAATAACGTGCCATGGACGGGCTGAGGGAGGAGAGAGAAGAATGGAAGGATGTGGTTTAATTAGTCCTCATAAAAAGAAAAGCAGTGCTGAAAGCAGAGCATTCAAAATGCATTTTCATGATCAGCAATTTGACAAATAGTTTCCTTTTCCATGCGAGACATGAGAGCAAGCTTACTGTGCTTTTGAGAGCAGGCCATGTAATCTAACTTCTGCTGTAGCTGTTTCCAGTCAAATGGCAGTATTGATTCATATTTCCATTTCCCCTCTGTGCTTTTCTCACCTTTCACAGGCGCTCAGACTTCAGTGCACAGCATTATGCAGCACCAGGTGCAAAGGTTGCTTAGACAAGAACAAGACCACAGCAAAAGGCTCAAGCTATCCAAGACTGAGTCACCACACCAAAATCATCGCCTGCGCGCCCTTACAGCATGCACAGAGAACAGAGGGAATCCTGCTTGGCAAAGCAGTTCTCTAGGCCTAGAGATCTGCTACATTTATATCAGCTATAATGAGCTTTTCGTAGCAAGTTTTGTTGTCTGAACCCTGGATCTACTGCTCTAGCACATGCAAGCATAATAGGGTCAGAAGCTCAACACCTCCTGCACACTTCTTGAAAGCTGTTTATGGACCCCTCAGAGGCCAGTAAGTGGCGCAATACTGGCACGTCTGCCAAGGGCTGCTCTGCCATGAGGACGCCACAGGTACTTTTCCCTCCCCAGGAAATCCAACGTTTTCCATGCACAAACCCTGCATGTCCTCACCTCCTTTTTTTCTCTCCCACTACCTGAATCACAAAAGATGCTCTGAGCTGGAGGGAGCAGAAGCCTTGCAGTGATCTTGACCCATGATTTTAACTCAGTCATTGTTCCCTATAAAAGCCCTGCAGCACCAAAGGTATGCTGTTAAACACAACTGCACATCCAACAGCAAAACAGCAGTACTGACTGTACCTCGAAATCCTTCTCGCTCCTTTGCAGCTCTGAAATGGAAAGAGCTGCATGAAACAGCAGCTTATTGGTTTCCCAAGCCTTTTACACCAATTCAGCATGGTGCAACCACATTGCCATTTCAAGCCTGAGACACGTTCAAAAAGATATGTTTCACTGTACTCACACACACTCAGAACAGCACTATGTATAGAAGGAAAAGACTTTCCTGAACAAGCTCAGGGGAAAAATAACTGCACAGGAGCCGCCAGGAACATACCTGGGCTCAGCAGCAGCCTCCTTCATAGGCAAGAGCAAAGTGTACTCAGAGCTCGTCCCCTGTACACACAGCACTGCTGAGTTAAAGTGATCAGTGCAACCAAGACATTACTTCAACTATATGGACACATAAGATACTTAAGTCATGCTTATTACATTATGCTTTGTCTTTCTGCCAAGGAAAACAAACCATTGGTTTACATACAGCCATTGTTCTGCTGAACCAGTGAGGAGAGTGCTTTACATATGACCTTCAAGAATGACGTGTTGGAAATACAGTGGGTACCTCTGTGGACCAACAGACGTAACAGCTGAGATCACATGCAAATAAATGGAGGATAACACTATGCTATAGCATGATTTGAAGGGAGGGCTGGGCTGACCAGAGAGCTAGTCAGCAGAAAAAAGAACCACTACAAAACGCCACTTTACTTGATTGCTTGCAGAGAGCAGGGATCCAGAACAGATTTCCTTCAGTACCAGGAAGACTAAGGTTGCACCCAGAGACACATTTTTCTGATTTAATGCTCAAATCCTTCAAACAGCTATCACCTGTTTGAGTGCAACAGTTTAGGGAAAATCTGGATGGCCTTGGCAGCAACCCACCTGAACCACTACGTTTTTCTCAACTGCAGTCCAGAATAAATGGAGTGGATGAGAGTTATCAATTTTTAATAAAAAGAAATCAAGAAATAAACACTTTAAAATTACAAGTCCTGCCCATGCAACAAAGAGCTTTCTTCAATTTGACCACTATAAATGCCCACAGGACAACCTGCCTCATCTTTCTCCAGGCTCCGGGAATCATGCCAAGCTAGAGGAAGCTAAGCTCCTTTCAGCAACCATCTACATCTAAAAATCGACTGCTTTCATTCTTGGATTCCCTCAGAGGGGAAGGAAAGCTTCTATTCTCTTTCCTGTGGTAGCAAATTGACCTACCCAAGGGATTTCCATTTTGCCAGATGTCTTGACATTGAATTATACTCCCTCTTAATTCACATCAATTAGCATTTTCCTGCTCCAAATGATCTGCAAATTCATTACCCTGTCCACAGACACACAAAGCTACTAGGTTTATTTGATTTACAATACAATTTCCAACAATGCTTCCTAAAAGACACCCTTTCAGTCCACAGGACAGTGACTTATAGCAGCTGAGACACAGCTGACTCCTTGGAAGGAGGGGAGTAAACCCTCCTGGTTTACTCACCCAGGAGGGGAGTAAACTCTTCAAAAGGGCTGACAACAGCAGGACTAGGGGAAATGGATCCAAGTTGAAGGAGGGAAGATTTAGGTTGGATGTCAGGGGGAAGTTCTATACAAGGAGAGTGGTTAGGCCCTGGAACGGGCTGCCCAGGGAGGTTGTGGATGCCCCGTCCTTGGATGTGTTTAAGGCCAGGTTGGACGGGGTCCTGGGCAACCTGATCTGAATGTGTGTGTTTGGTGGCCCTGCTAGGCAGGGGGGTTGGAACTACATGATCCTTGAGGTCCCTTCCAACCCGGGTGATTCTGTGATCTGTGATTGGAAGGGTTTTCCAGATTCCTCTGGCACATAACATTAACTCTATTTCAACTTCAGTACTTTGCAGACTGCAAACCCAGAAAGCACTACATAAAGTACACACCCCAGTGAACATCTAGATAACCAAACTTCACTGGCTACTCCCCTTCTGCATTTGTCTATTCTTTGCTAGTTTAACATCCAGCGGTGCCTGCAAGCCCACGAACCCACAGGCAGACAACAATCTCCTTGTCTGCCTCCCTCCACAGCTTGGACACCTCACACCTTGGGCCTGACAGCTACTTCCAGTGGGGAAGGGATACTGCAACTCCTTCTGTTTGGTTTGGCTCATTAAACTTCACCCCATCACTTTCTTCTTTGCAGAATTTTCGCTGCCCTGAGCTCTTCATCTGTACAGGAAGAACTTTGGTGGGCAAAGTACTGAAATCCATCAAGAAAAAGCAAATTTTGTTATACACAGTAGGTATATATCACTGCCTTGTCTAAACCTGCTCTATTACTGCCATAGCTCATGGACATCAGAGTGGCATAGCACACCAGTAGTCCATCTGGAACATTCTCCACACTATTTCATTCTCAAGAATTTGGAGAGAGAACAGAACAGCAGGATGGTCACTCTATGGAAAAAGCAAAGTCACGTTTGGTATATCAAAACTTGATATTATATATAATATCGATGTATCAATATACAATTGATATTATGTATCAAAACATCTGGCTATTCTGTTCCATATCCAGCCTGATCATTGTGGTGAACCACCTAATTTCGTATCTCCTACAGATTGATGCTTTTCAGCTCATCTTTTGCACAAAACCTGATAGCTATAAGCAGTACAGCTCTGTCCACATCAGTTTTATAAGGCTTCACTTCTTCCATCCGTGTACGAAAGTTACCCAGTAACTGCAGCAGAACATATCAAAACCCCTTCTAACAGCTGCAAACACTCCAACAAAAAGCAGATTAACAAGGTACACATGAAATAAAGAACCAGCTTTGTAGACCCTTTGCACAAAGGGTATTTTTCCATCTTTCTCTTTTTTGTTTTGTCCTTCTCAGCTTTTTTAAACAAAACTCAACTCCCACTAGCAAAAGCAGCCTTCTATTACAAGACCATACTTCCCCAAAAGATATTTCCTGCAAAAGAAAGGTGACAATTCAGCTTATTTTCTACAGTTGTTTAATGCAGTGGGCAGTTGATATATGTAGGCTTCTAACTCTCAATGACAAAATTGACTCAGACAGTTGGAGAGACACCTGGATCTTACTTACAGGTTAATCTGTTACCAGATCTGGTTTGACACACTGACTTAACAACACAGGGTTTTGTGCCCATTAACTGTAGAGTTTCATATGCACTCTTGCTTGTTGCTTAGCTCAAGAACTCACCTACCTGAAATGCTCCTTGAACAATCTCAGTAACAGAAATTCAAAAACATGGAAGGCATTTCTAGAAACGTATCAAAGAACAGCAATTTATATATATATACACACACACACACACATATACACACAAAAAAAATAGTGCTACATGCTGAGGCAATTGCAATTGTGAATGAAGAGTTAAGATACAAATAAAACCAATACTTCAATTAAAAAAAAAAAAAAAAAGCCAAAAAAAAACAACAACCTTGAGATCAAAAGCATCTAACTGGAAGAAGAGGGAAAATGAAATGAAAACTATGCATGTAACTTGTAGAAAGCAGCTGTGACAACTATCAAAACGTAAGAGGGAAACTAAAAGGTCTGCAATCTGCAAGTGATTCCTTCCCACACATGAAAACAGACATCAGACTGCTCTGCTAGGATCCCCACTCCAGTGCTGCGCAGCAAAACTACTGAGCTGCTGCGTTGTTTTGCTACTTGTTTAGAAGATATTTTAAGTGGAGCAACTGGTCCTGGACAAGTTCACAGAAAGGAAGAAAGGAGTAATAAAATAACAAATGCCAAGACAAAAAGCTAGCACAGAGCAGGATCTGCACCAGTAAACTATGACCAACATACCACGACCACAAGGACAAAAGCCATTCTGCTTCAAGTATTCAAAAGACTCATGTATTTTAAAAATATGCTTATCATGTTACCCAATAAATCCCCGAGGATCTTACCAACAAAATGCTTAAAACACTGACAAGCTTTTTTTAAACCATAGCTTAAATAATTTTTGCGTTGTGCATTAGTATTTAGTGAAACTCCTGCTTTGCAGCAAGGAAGCTGCAAGAAGTTGACTTACAGCTGACCTCAGAATGAGCTTCCTGAAAGTCAGAAGGAAGCATTCAATTGATTTCAGATAAACAGCAGCTGAAAGGAGCTTGACAACATTGTTTCTCCTATCTACCTAAAAAGCGAGTACTCAGGAGCCACAAAACGACTGCAGACAGATGGCAGGAAGCAGAGAAGAAAGTAGAGGATGCAATTCTTGAACTTTACCACACCCCTAAGAGATCAGTGCTGCTGGTGAATCCAACGCTTCAACAATCTACAAAATATCTTCTAGTTTTCACATGAAACGCAGTTAGAAACAAAAAAGGTGTAGAAGCTTCCAGTCCTAGGCTGCTGGTGTAGTTGTGCTATTATGCAGGAGAGGGGAAGAGGCAAAAACTTAAGGGGAATTCCCAAAGTCAGGTGAAACAGGTCACTGCTGAACTCTTCCACAATACAGGGCTACCCATCTCCTTTGCTCCTGCCAGTATGGTCCCACTGCTCAGCTGGTAGACCATCAGGCACAGGAGACTTCCTCACCAAGCAGCAATAAGACCAACAGCAGAGCCTCAAGTCACCATGCACGTAAGAAGAATCATAAGCCATCTTCTGTCGGTTGTGGGAACTGCTGCAAGGACAGCTTCATGGTGCCCAGGCAAAAGATCTTCCCACTAGAAACACATCTCATTATTACCCATTCCTAAAGGCTGGTCAAAAACCAGTTTTCAGGTTTCCTGAAAATTTCCAGTAAGATCCAGGTTTCCAGTTTTCATCATCTTCTGTGATGGAGAGGCAGATCCACAAAAGTATTGCCAAGTTTAAACACTGCTCTCCTGAGAACCCTTTACATCATCACTCACCTCTCCAGCTTCTCTGACAATCACAGGCATCTCAGTGCAGGCTGACAAACTAATTCTAGCAAGTAGAGAGAAACCATACTCAGATGCTTAGTTAGAATTGTGTTTTACAACTCCACATTCTGAGGGGGTTCCAAGCAGGGTTCAGTCCCTGCTGCAGCCCCTGTTTCTCTGGAGTGGGTACACACACACTGGTTGGCTGTGTAATCCCTCCTAGTTTTGGGCAGGCTTAGCATCACCTCTGACTGGATCATTTGTGTTTTCTTCAAGAATAGAGAAAACACACACCAAAGTTTTGTTATGTCACAATTAACAAATCAAGAGATGTTTTTGTCCAATGTTTGCCTGGCGTAGAGAAAGAAGCAAAGGATGGTGATCAAGAAACATTTGATCCTATTTCTGCAAGCAGACATATTTTGAACAAGACAGCAATAGAGGGTATAGCCAACACCTCTGATTCTGCAAAACAACTCAACCTGTACAGATGTAACATCCAAACACTAAAGCCAGCTGCTGAAAACCACAGCTAGGTGAAATCGTCTATCATTTATTTCCTCCTTCCTTGGCCAACCAACACACATGCACGTTGCAGAAGATTCCCTGGAGTTTCTGCTCAGCAGCTGCTTTGAACTGAGCAGTGAGGACAGGAACAAAATCTCTTACTCAAAGCACAGAGATTATGGAGAGGTTAATCCTCCTGACGCTGGCAACACAGACAGCTCTGTCAGGTGACCTGGTTCCCCGACAAAGAGATGAACTAAACGGGAATCCGAGCTGCCTCCTCTCTCCAGTATTCTGCTGCAGCTAGTATTTTATTTTATTGGTTAAAAACAAACAAAAACAAAACAAAACAAAAAAAAACCCTATGCAAAATACTAGAGTTAGTTATTCAGTGTGCGACTCTTCCTTAGAAGACAAACTCTCGAATCGTGCTTCATTTCTTTTGCTATAAGGAGTTATTAGCAGGTTACAGATTTCCCTTGAACATTTCATAGTTTATGATCAGGAGAGACAGCAGGCCTACTCCTGAATCTGTGCCTAATTAGGAAAAAGAAAAGAAGAATTCATCAAGCCTTTCAAAATTTACAGATAAAGATAAATGCAGAGCAAGGAAGAAAGAAGGTCTGCAAATTTTCAGTAGCATAACTTACTCTTCATTCAAGCTCTGTGAGATTAAGAAATGTGATTTCTTACATTAGTGGAAGTACCTGAGTTGATAAAGTGAACAAAACCTGCACTGTTTAATTTTACATAAAACAGACCTTAACTCATGTATGCCGATAGCTGTCAAAAACTAAGGAAATGCATAAAATGAAAGCTATAACCTTGCACCAGCAGGCAAGAAGATGTAACATTTCAAATCCGATAGAAGCCACTTTGAGTTGATAAAACAATTTTGCTGACAAACAAGGAGTTCAACCAGTTTAGAACTAATTCAGAAATGTTTGCAGTTGTTTTTTTTGT
This sequence comes from Centrocercus urophasianus, assembly GCF_019232065.1. NCBI lineage: Eukaryota > Metazoa > Chordata > Aves > Galliformes > Phasianidae > Centrocercus > Centrocercus urophasianus. The sequence goes on from NW_024885421.1 coordinate 477,955, forward strand.
TTTTTTTGTTTTTTTTTTTTTTTAAATGAATTTCACTTCTTTTCAGATTAATTTCTTCCAAGACAAAGCATGTGCAGCAGCTGCTCAGTCATGCACATGTAAAGACCACTTAAGTGTCTTGCTGGAGTTATTAGATCAAATGACACCGCCTGGTCACAGCAACCTAACAGCTACAAGAAGACACAAGTATTCTGTCTGGTGCCAAAGAAGAAAAAATAGGAATTACAGATAGAATAACATAACTTGCATTCAGCATTCATTTCCTAAGGCTAGAGTGTCATCTGCACAGATTCCTGAATGACTTTTGCTTCTATGCTTCCTGGTCAGATTTAGATTAAACCAGAAACACCCTGTAAAAGAGGCTGCTGACTAACCATATCAGAAGGGAACGCCACCTCAGCAAGGCCTCAGCACCTTCTGGTACTTTCAACTTCAGGTTCAGGATGGCAAGCAAGCAATGAACTGAACACAGCTACTTGCAAAGCCCAACTGAACACGAGCCTACCAGGATAGTAACATGTATCTGTTCAATTCTGAAGTTTAGCACACTTGTTAGAAGAGATACCAAATGCAATAGTGTGTATCCCAGGGGAATTCAGGGCTATTTTGTTTCAGGGTTTTTTGTTTTGTTTTGTTTCCAATAAAAACATTCCACCATACTGCACTGCAACAGTTAAACAGTTTTTCCCAGGAAAAACAGCACCTGTGTTCTCCTGAAACAAATAATGGAGAAGAATTAGTCTATCTGAAAAACAGTTTTAGTAAAGATGTTAAAACTGCCTTACTTATTTCACTGCTTTGGTTCACAAACATATAAAAACCTAATACAGAGAAGATAGAAATAAGCTGACTGCAAGCACTAACAACAAGTAAAAGAAATCCTAAGGATATCAGCTACGGCATAACCAAACGAGATTCCCACCCTGGGATGAGGGATTTAGCAGAATACTGCTTGAGGAGGAACTCCGTGTAAGCCTAACTTTACTCTTGGCATTCACAGACTGCTTACACAACACTGGTCCCTGGACAACAAGGACAAATTGCAGAGGCAGGACAGACAGTCTCACCAACTTTCAGGATTTCTTCTGTTCTGCTTCAGGCGTTGGAATGTCGATCACTTTTTATATTCCCTAGAAGGCGGCTGAAAAGGACATTTTAAGTCAAGGTTGTAAAGACAGAGTGTGTTTCCCAAAATTCGGCTATGGACTGATACCGAAACAAGCACAGGATTTTACCTCCACCTGGGAGCAGAAGCTGAACATCCGCTCCCCATGGCAGTACTGCAGTACTGGAAGGAGCCATGTCTCCTCAACACCGTAGCCTCCACCTGCCAATATTTTTGATTCGACACTGCAAGTATAGAGAACTGAACCATAACAAGTGTTGCTATTGACAAAGATTATGCCCAAAATAGTTCTCTTGAAACCTCTGTGGTCTGCATATATTTTGGCCCCCATAAATGTTATACTGAAATTCCACAGGCTAAATGCAATTAGTATTGAAATTGTTAACTAAAATGAACAGCCTTTGGTAATAACTTAGTGTGAGCAAATCTTCCTCTAAGCAGTTTGTTGTATTATTATTACAACTGAGCAGTTGTCAGAGCAATAATTCACATCACAGTGAACTTGGTGCTGTGAGGATCACAAAACTGGAGCGGCCTTTAGAGTCACCCCATCTAGTATTTGTTCTCACAAGGATCTGAGCTGCAGAATCACAGAATGCTTGGGCTGGAAAAGACCTCAAAGTCCCTCCATTCCCAACCCAAGCTCTCTGGGCAGTGGTGCCTGGGCATCACCACGCTCTGAGTCAAGAATTTTCTCCTATCCTATTTTAGTTAAAACCATTCTCCCTTGTTCTATCACTGTCAGACCAAGAAAAATTCAGTCTTTCTCTTTCTAAGGACTGGAACACCACAAGAAGTCCCACCAAAGCCTTCTTTTCTCCAGAGCTGAACAAGAACAGTTCTCTTAGCCTTTCTTCGTAAGAAAGGTGCTTTCTTTAATTATCTGATGTTTTTTTTCTGGAAATAAGTCCTAGATCTCACCAGCACCTGTTTATCAGTTGGAAAATGCCACAATGTCCTTGTCTTCTCAGCACAGACACTGAAAGGAAGACAGAGTCAGTCACGTTTACTTCAACCCTCTCTGTTCAGTCCCACTCGAGCTCATGTTTTCCAAACAGGTCCGGCCAGTGCAGAGCACAGCACTCATGGACACATTACCTTTGCCTTTGTACTTCCATCTCTGCTCAGAATACTTCCCTCAGCATATACTGTCTCACCTTTTCCAATACAGCACTGAGACAGAAGGACTCCTCAGCACTTCTCCTTTCACTAAGCTCCCTGTTTTTCAGAAATTCTTCTCATTTGCCTTTAAACTCAAAACTCTACTTACTATCAGCTCATTTTCATTATGGCTGTCCTCGGGGTCATTTAATCCTTCACATTATACTTACCTACTTCTGAATCAATTATGCCATTAGGACTCAGCTTTAAAACACATCTGACACACTCACGTTTCTACTTTCCTTGCCATACCACAAGCAGAAGACATCTCTCTGCTTCTCCCACTGACCATTTCAATGCCACTAGCCTCTGCTACGACCAGTTCCCACCCAACTTTACATTTCTTCTGCCAGTTCCAGATTTCCTCAAAAACAAACGTCAGCTACGGACAGGTGTTTGTTTCATCCACAAACAAGAGGCTGGCTCAGCACAACCTGCCACTTGCAAACCTACACTCCATTTATATCCAGTTACTTTCCACGCTGCTTACATCCATCTAAAAAGCTTTTATTACGTCTCTTTAAATTTGATTTTAAAACTCACAGTATCACAGCCTCCCCTGCTTTAGAGGTTAAGATGCATCTGCAGCCCACAATCATCCCTTATCTCCTTTTCTGTCTGCTCTCTTGCAGAAACCACCTATCTTGTTCTCCAATTAGGTGATGTCACTGTGGCTTAGAGCAATAAGCTTCCACTACCAGACTTCAGATTTCAAGTGTTGTATATTTCAGTACTCTAAGCCAGAGTTCACCTAACTCAAATTCAGTAAGGTGTTGAAGTTTTGCCATCACCTGTACATCTGTATATCATTTTCAATAATATCCTTATAAGAACAACTGGTGCAGCTCAGGAATCATACCTACTGCACCTTCCTTCTGCACCTTGATCCTGTGCACAGTGCTTTCCTGCTTCTCGTTTTCGTATGACTAAAGCACATGATGTTATCTGACTTAATATCCTACAGAAGAGCTCATCTCTTCTGCTGAGTCGGAAGCCCCTGCCTTAATCCCTGGACTTCCTGATCCTCAAGATACACCTTCCTTTACAAACTGATTGTTTCTGCTCACTGAAGTTCTGTGCTTGTGCACTGTACCCTGACACAGTGACCAGGTGAATCACCAGCTCTAGGGCCACCTTCCGGGTGGAGCCTTTCTTTGTTATTTGAGATGTTAATATTTGTCCTTGTAGCTTCACAGATTTCCATGCCCTCCTCTGTAATCAAGCTCTTGACTTCACCAAAAAGCTTCTCAAGGTGTTTCACAGCTGCTGGTCTAAGTCAAATCGTGGTCACTCAACCCAAGTTCGATTTTACGCCCAGCTCCAGCATCCTTCGCACTTCTTAAAGCCTCACCTACAATGAACTGTACTGATCTCGTGGCTTCAGTCACTTCTTGACAATGAATAGGCCTGACGACACAGCTCCCTACCCAGCCATTACCAGCAGCATTTGTCCTCTGGTGTGGAACATTAGTCTGCCACAGTAACAATGCCCAGGAACACTCCTCTGTAAACATATTATGAGATTTCTAGCCACATTTAAATCCTGAACTACATGCAGTAGATCTCTAGTGCTATCACAGCAAAATCTCTTATCAGCTCTTCCCAAAGTAATTTCAGCCCAGCTGGTTCTCTTTTATCCACGCTAATGCAGCTTTGCAATTCTGCATCACTAACACTGTGAAATACTGCCAGTCACCTTTGTTCCTCTCTTCCCAGAGTAGGGCATCTCCTCCAGCATCTCCAGGAAAACTGCTAATAAAACACTTCTCACTGTTTACTTTCTATAAATTTACATAATTAAACCACTTGTTTCTAAAAACTATGTCATCCTTATTTTGTCTCCAGCACCACCAGCTCTTCCCTGTAAAAATGAAATGTAAGCCTCTACAAGCACACACAGGGTTAACTCACATATTCACACTTTGGTCACATGCTGCTCCGCTCCAATGGAGCTTGAACACATCTCCGTATCTTTGACTGAGTGGCAGATGCAGAATGGTAACTACAGACCAGGTTCACAACATAAGCTTTGTTGCTAGTGCTCTGCTAAACCACACTCTCCGTTCCTAGCAAAACGTAACAAAACACTGATGTAAAATACCAGTCTGACAGGTTGTGGCAAGTCTTGATCTCGTTTCAAGAAATGAAAAATGTGTGTGTTCCTCATTACAGTCCGATTAGCCGAGCACTTCCATTCAAGTGGTAGGCATCACCTAATTCCCTTTTTACCAACTTTTACAGTACTGAAGAAGTTTGACAAGAGGGTGGAATTTCATCACAGCTCAATCCAGTCTGAGCAAAGACACCTCAACTTCTGCAGCTGTGATGGTAAAGCTAAGCAACCTGTGTAGGCTAAAAAACACACATTTGTTGTGTATGACGACAAGCAACATAAGGCTACCTAGAACCCCAGTAAATCCTTCAGCAAATTTAATTCAGAATCGCTTTTTTCCTGAAAGACTACAGGTTGTTAGACTGAAAAAAATCTACGTCCTACAGAGGGTCATATTAGATTACTACAACAATCCATTCAGGACCTATAACTATAGCGTTTCTAAGCAGTCAATCTCCTCAAAAATCTGCTATTAAAATGGAGAATACACAGACTCTACTTACTTAATTTGATATGTGAAAATCTAATAAAATTTTGCAGACACAGCGAGTTATAATGGGCAGGAAAAGCTGAAAGAAAATCACTGTCTCATATCCCTTTTCTCCTTCCCAACAACCCCATACTTACACTACCTGCCAAACTCATGCAGCATACAACATCTTTAGGTCCAAACGATATGTAAGTCTGGCACATATGTGAACTAGGAAAGAATTAATTTATTTCATAAAATAACAAGAGCTTACTAGTCCATGAAACATTATTTCAGCTTTGGTGGTATTATCATTACCACACCCTGAAACAAAGGCAGTTTTAATTTCCTAGAAGATTTTTAAGAAGCAGCAAAGGAAGTGCACCTTTCCAAGAGGACACTGAAGAATAAAGCGTGATGGAGAACAGCTCGTGAAAGTGGGGAAGTGAACAAAACTGGAATGACACAATTTTCTAAAATGCACATAGCTGTTAACTCAGCAGTCAAGCTCCTTCCTCACCCTAAGCTGATAAGCTATCTTGGCATCATCTCAGGTAGTGTCTGATACTCCTGCCATTATAGGAAAACAGTTATTAAAAGTTTCCAGGATAGCAGTTTCCAGATCTCTGGTGGCCTGCAGTTATAACACACCACAGGGACTGCAGTCATTGGAACAGAAGACTGTGGAGAATCACCACAGGCACTGGAAGTCTATATTCTCTGGCTATTTCCCAAATACAGGTTCTGAGGTTTATGAAAACCCTCAAGAAAAGCAGGTATTCCTGAAGGATTTCCTTCTGGACATGTAAACATCTCTACATTCGTATATATTCTATATTCATTCCTCCTAAACTACATGCACCAAGCAGATTTTTTCAGCGTATATTACAGTTTAGGTGAAATTTGTCCCAAAGTCTCTTCATATACAGCCTTTCCATCACCACCTGACCACATGAAACTTTGTTGTATCATTCAAAAATAATTTTGAACAATTAAAAATAAAGTACACCTGAAAGAGGTCATTTTGTACAGCAGTTTTTGAATAAACTAGTCAAGGATTTGCTGAAGAACTGCCTTAAAGCAACCTCGGGATACTCAAGATGCCCATGTTCAGTGCAAGGTAAAATAAAACACACAGCTCCTGATGCTTGAAGTTTACAATGCTCTCTAATCATGATCAGGTATGTAGTGATACGGAAAAAAAGAAAGAAAACACCCGTGGTGAAAAGCTGCTGCAATCAAAGCATCATCTCCATTGCTCCTAACAGAGGTTCCCATTCATGAGAACTACGGCAACTCAAACACAGGCAGCCAGGGAAAAATCACAGGAAGGTTTAGAACACAACCACTAGCAACACATGATGCTCCAAGTCATGATCCAGCTGCAGAGGTTCACACTATACACACTGCAGCATCAGCTACCCAGCTTGAGTGCCTGCGCCACAGCGCTGGCTCAAAAGCTTTACAGAAAGGTTTGTGGGCTTAGCTCCAGACACTTTCCTCATGAGAGGACTGCCAAGACAGCAGTGGGTTGGCTATATAAGTCATACTTCACCTGGACAAAAGAGCTACTCAAGATGTCCTTTAGCATATAATTTATTTATTTTAATGATGCATCTTAAGCTGAATATTATTATGACACTGATGCCAGCTGAGAGAACAAGCAGCCGGTGCACCAATGTTCAGAAGTGCTATTCTGTAATTCCTGCGTATGAAATAATCATGTCTCCCTGCTGAAAATGCTGGAGTCTCCTTAGAGCAGCATTTGGCCGTAAAGAATTAAGAGGGTTAAGTCACAGGAGCTTTAAGTAATAAGGTTAAAACCAGTATTCCTTAAAGGGACACGCTCAAGGCGGGAAGCCAAACTTCTTTTAAAACTCAGCAACAGTTTTAGGCTAGAGATTATCTGGGGGAAGACACCTTCTCTTATCCCTCATTAGATATTCCCTTCTAGTCAATTCACTTTCCATTCATAGGGATGTTCAGCTGCAAGGAAGAGGATCGTGGGTCTTAGGTCAGCACAAAGTTGTTCAAAGACCACATTACATTTTACAATTCCAAATGATCCATTCCTCAGATACAGGCAGGCAAAAATGGAACAAAACAAAATTCCTAACAGTTTTTAATTCGTGCGCCCTGGCAAGCAATGACAAAACATTCACATACTCAAGCACAGACATCAAAAGTACACTCTGCAAACAACAGGGGTGAGGAATATACACCCAGCGACATTTCAATTTAATTTTCCTTCAGAATAGAATTTCAGTAAGCTCAAGGTCTCCAACACAGTCTTGCATGTGAAACTCAAGCACCCAACTCCCTTCCAGTTCTTTCCAAATCTTTAACTCTCCTGACAAAAGGATGAGCTTATGAACATTCAAGACCAGCGTGCTACAGAGAACTAAAACCAAAGCACAACTTTCACCTGTCAGCATTTCCTTTCATTTGAGATATCCTCACCAAGCTGACAGAGACAACACAAACCTGCCATTACCACCTTCAAGTTCCTTGCCACCTCCTATAGCAGAAGGGAAAGAATTCACATCATAACATACTGCTTAAATAGTTCAAACAGCACCAGTCAAAACTGCCCCAAGCCTGGGGAAAGGGAGGCATCTGTGTGATCAGGTACTTCGCAGTCCATCTGCTAAGTGAACACAGCAATCAAAGAAAACAGTAAAAATCAGGAAGTTTAGATAGCTAGCGTCCAGACATCAGTGACATTTGCTTTAAAGACACTCAAAAAGACTAGAAAAAAGTTTCTAAGCAGACTGGAGTGCCACAGCCCAGGTGAAGTTAGAGCACACTTATGAGAGGACAGGTGCCTACAGGTCACCGAGCACACCAGGACGTCTGTGAAAACAGCTAGCAATGTGTAAGGAGTTAAAGATCTGAAAAAAATGACAACTACCAACCAACACTGATTTGGAATTCACCTAAACTACACAAACACATCCTGCACAGCTTACTGAGATGTACAGCTGACTGGCGCAGGGCACTGTCACAGAAGTGACAAACGCCATCATATCGTGGTTAGTCTCTTGAGGGGACGAGTCATTCTCAGTGGGGTTGCCCAAATACCCTCCTAATACCAACACTTTTACTGCTAGATCGACCACTTGCCATTTACGAAAAAGGCACAGAAGCTGCTGAAGAGACAAACAACAAAAAAGCAATGAAAAGCAACACTGTGCACACCAAGTGTAAAAGGTCCAAGACAAAAGAAAGTCCCTCCGATATCCTGCTAAATTTGAACACTCAGACAACATCCATCTAACAGGAACCTGTATCGTGGTGAGCATCTGCCAAGTGCTACATGTCACAGCAAACAAACAAAACTTTATTCCAGCAAAGTCCTTGGCAAAGGTGGCTAATGCATATGGACGTAAGCAAAAAGGAATGGAGCAGATTTTAGTTCTCCATTACAGGACAGTGAGATCAACACACCAATATAAAATCAATTTTTCATTTCTATAGGAACTTTAGTAGCATGAATAAAGGCTGCAAAAACAAAAAAAATCAAATTCAAACTGCAGAAAAACACTCAGAATGTGTTCTGAAGTCTGCAGTTCATCTAACAAGAAACAAGAAGAGCAAAGTGCTTTCGCACACTTCCTCACAAAGAAAACACCAGGTATCAGCAGGCTTCAATCTACCAAAGTGAAAGCAAAGGAAGTTCCACACACCCTCACAGCAGTTCCCAATCTGTTTGCAAGTCCATGCAATGAAATCTCTGTATGAAGAAAAAAAAAGTTGTTATACATATATCACTCTGGTTGAAGACCTTTTGGAAGAGCAATGAGAACAGCTTTCACTGAACAGAAAAAGTAGTTTCCAAATATTGAGAAAATTTGGTAACAAGGCATAGAATAAAAATGAAAGGGAGGAAAGTTCCAAAACAAAGTAATAAAAAGATCATTTGCCATCACTGCCATCAGACATATGTACTTCATGTGCCTCCAAGTCAAATATTTAAGGTAAGGTCCTGAGTTAAAACAAAAATTTGCTTGGATTTCACGTGATACGGTGTAAATTGCAATTAGCTCCTAGGCTACAGTTCATAATGAAGAACTTAGATCATTTCCTTATTAATAAATTCACTGTTTGTTATATAATAAAACAGAATGTTAAGAGAGACTTCAATAAGTTTGAACTGGCAGATCTCAAACTGAAAGAATCAACTGAGAGGACACCAAGTGAGCAAAATGAAAGATGCTAGTCAATTTCAGGAAGCACCTCTGTGTGCTTCTTTTATCCACTGAAAATCAGCAAGGGTTTTCAAGTATCTCTTTGTTAAAACTTTGCAGTAACAGTACTCAGAACAGAAAAATGAACCACCGCCTTTCCATCGCAAACCAAACACAGCTTGTCAGTTTTAACTATGCTTAAGAACAGAAGAAGCTGGAAAGCTTTACAATTATCTTTCTAATTAAGCTACCAATTGCACGTGTCAGCTCTCCAAACCCCAAACTTATGACCCAATGTAATTAGGCTCCTTTAAGAGAAAAGATTCCTCAGCATTATCATCCAGACTTATAACACATTTCATTTGGTTCCAACATACATACACTGGTAGCTTTCTGACTAATAACAGCTACAGAAAACCAGTCTGTAATACTTATTCATCAAGCAATGTTCCATTAATACCTGCATTTCTGCTACTGCTTTCAGAACCCAAAATCTCTCATATTTTCCATTTTTATCCACCCCAAAACAGGCAGGTTTTCTTTTTGTTTTGTTTTTTTTCCCCCAATTCTGCAGCCATTTCAGAATATGGACACCATACAGTTGTAGAACTGCCCCCTGCTTAGAATACTAAGCTATTCTGACTAAGCCAAAGAAGTCACCGGACAAGCAAGTTCTGCAGCAATTCACAACAGCAACAACAAAGTAGTTTGCAAAAAATAAACGAACAAAAAATTTTTAAAAAATCATTAAAAAGGTGCCTAACTTCAAGAGAGCGCCATTTCATGTAACAGTCGACAACTTGAAGCAGCAGAGAGCAGGACGAGAACAGATCCCCACACAGAAGCTCCTGCACGCCTCAGGTAGCTGCACCTCACAGAGATGCTGCAGATGGGGCCCCGAGACAACAAAAGCACTGCCCCCCCGTGGGGCTAAGCTACACAGTAGGTGTGGGGACAACAGAAGACCTCCACTGCCAATATCCTTGGAAAAGCTAAGAAGTAGAGCATTTCAGACAAACAGTGAGCAAGACAGACGATGTATGACACAAATCAACACAAATTTTACTACAGTTACCAGATGGATAGCTAGGGAGACAAAGAGATTAAGGATACAGTGGGAGCTGTCACAAAGCAGAGGGGTGGAAAACTAGAAGAAAAACATCGCTGAGTGGTAAGAAGCCATGCCACTGTCTTGAGACACCAAGAGCTGGGGGGCAAGTGAAAGGCTGGGAAGGAACTGATGACAGAGCACTCGTAACCACATGATCCGGCTTTGGCAGGGCCCTCGCTTGGAATGACCCTTACGAGCTGCGATGGCAGGTACCTCCATCTGTAATCTGGTAGACAGGAAAGATCAGAAGAAAAAACGAACGAAGTTAAGATCCAAGAAAAAAAAAATACATCAAGACTTCCAAAACAAGGCCAGGAGAGCTAACAATGCAAGACTGACATGAAAAAATTAAACTGCTTCACTGGGACTACTTTTATTTAATACCTGCTATTTTAACAAACACAATACTAAACACAAACTAGTAAAGAGAACTGTGCCAAGAGAAGATTATCAGACATAATCCAGGCACAGCTGCTCTGAACTGGAGTATATGCAATCTCTTCTGGGGTAGAATCAAAATATGAAGAAGTGTGCTGTAAATCAGTCACATACAATTCAGCTTTTTTTTTTTTTTTCCTTTTGCTCCTTGACTTTGACCCTCTGCATCTTTCAAGAGTACTCCTCCAAGGGAGTCCCTTAGGTTACTCCTGGAACAGCCTGTGCCACTGGCTCACTCTGCCTGCAGGTGAGCCCGGCTCAGAGTTCTGCTGCGCTCAGACTTCCTGCCAAGTACCTCTGTGACAGACACAGTGCAAAGCTTCTAAGAAAACACCTGATTCAATCTCTGAGAAGAAGCAGTAAAAGAAATGTGCCACCTAAAATAAGATCAAGAAGCCATGAATGTCAGCTGCTCCTCCAGAAAGAAACACAGAATTCAAATCTATTTATGTGCACTGTCTTAGATTATCCATTCATTAAAATATCATTAATGCACATAATTCAAAGAGGAGGAGGGGGAAATAAGTGAATTACAACACGTTCGGGCTGCTAGGCTTCTTGTTACACTGCCACTTCAGGTTTTTTCCACGTTTCTGTTATCTGTTAAAATGCAATTCAGACGCAATTAACAGTGTCCTAATTGCCTACATTTCCTTCACAGGTTTCTGGTTGTCTTTCTTTTTTAAACTCAGGTCTACAGCATCCAAATCCAAGTCACTATACAAACCTATGCATGTACCTTTCTTAATGGAAACAGAAGTGGCTTTTTTTTTTTTTTTTTTATATAAATAGAGCTCTCTCCTGCTTGCTCCAGAAGTTGCTGTTTTATTTCATCTCCCGGTACCTAATTTGTTTTTTCAAGTGCTCCACAGCAGTATATCACCATTTTACAGATCATGGTTCATAGATGCGAGATCTCATCAGCTCATTCTTTCAGCCATGACCACTAAAAAAGAAAAAAGTGTTCAGAAAATGGAATGTATCCTGCATCCTTCTGGCCAACCTGCCTAGCGCCATCTAAACTGCTGCCAGTATGATCTACCACCTTAGCACAGCAGGTGGATATGAAAGACAACTTTCACAGCTCCCCATCACATACAGTCAGAGCTACCTCAGGTGTCTTTAGATCTTCACACCTGAGCAGAAATAAGACAATCACAGAAATCAGTTCCAGGCTGCTGAAACGCTTTTGTCCCAAAGGCTCTATGAACATACAAAGAACAGCCTGAGGAGGCAGAACTGCTTCAGTAAATGCAACATACAGTTGGTGTTGTTGTAGTGTATTATCCATTCATTACCGTTACTGTTACTATGACATTAGTAGATGAGTATAAATACACCTTTAACACAAGAGGCAGACTTTTTCAAAGGACAGCCCGAAAGCATTTTGGTGAAAAATCACCAAAAAGAATGAAAATAAAACAGCCTTGTAATATGTAAGCTCCACTGAGATAATAAGAATCAGCTTCAATTAGGGGATTTGGAGGAAGAGCTTGAAATGGGTAAGCCCACCAGAGATGCTCAGCATGTGCTTCAGAGATCTATGGAACATTTTTAAGACAAGCTTCACACTTACGCATATTTCCTAACTCCTCAAAAAGATATATATATTTTTTTAAATATCAAGGCTGAAATGCAATTTGAAAACCCTCTCATAAAAGAATAGTGCTCTCCCCAGAATACTGCATGCTGATGATACTCTGGTGTTCAGCACCTGAATGGACTGCTGTCGTCAAATCGAGGGACATCAGCAAAAAGAAAGAAAAAGCTCGACTGAGAGCAGCTCACCAGCAAGTGTGTTGGGCTTTTTCTTTTATCATATCTGGCAAGGGAGCTGAGAACATTCAAACAATACTTGTAAGCCGCAGGGCACAGCACGGGGACGCCCTAAAGAACAGTGACAGCCGCGTAGCCGCGTCCCCGAACCACGAGTCCTGGCACACGGTTTCCTTCAGGGATTTTACATCTCTGGCTCCAGAGAGCAAGAAGTTGAAACTAAGATAAGGAGCATGCAACCAGCGCTACGATCCATCCTGCACAAGTGAAGGAGGCCGGGCGGCAAGAGGGCGGTAACAGCGATAGTCTGAAACAAAAACGCACGTCTGAAGCACGCACAGCGCTGTTAAAGCCCCGCAGCTCTCCGCTCAGCGGCCTCCAACGAAGCGCAGCACTCGGACGCCGCACGGCACCCCGCACCACGCCTTCCCCGCCTTCCCCCGCCGCACAGCCCGCGCTCAGACACCTGCCCAGGCGCGGAGCCGCGAGCTTCGGCCCTGCCTTCCCGGCTTCCCGACACTTCTCCGCCCCGCGGAGCGGGGGAGCAGCCGACGGCTCGCTGGGACGGCGGGAAGGTGCGAATCACTCGCTGAGAACCACAGAGGAGCCACGCGCAGAAATCAGAGCGCCACGCTCCCGCTCCCGAGCGGATCCTCAGAACGCAAACTAACTCGCGCGCAGGTGCTCCGCGGCACGCAGTCTCGGCCTCTCCCCACGGCCGGCCCGATACACCCCCGAGGGGCGAACAGGGCACCGCCACCTGTGCGAACGGCCCACGGTGCTCCGACGCCGCCGCGCCGGCCCGCACTCACCTCGCACACACAGGAGCGACATAGTACCTCCCCGCCGCCGCGCCTCAGCCACCCCCGGCTCCTCTCATGCCGCCCCGCGGCCGCAGGTCGAGCGGGAGGGCGTGGCGGCGGAGGCGGCAGCGCGGCGAGCGGAGGAGGAGCCGGACCGCCGCGCCGCGCCCCGCCGAGGGGAGGCACCGGGCGGGCGGCTCGCCCCGCCGCCATCTCACGGCGGCCGATAGGGGGCGCCGCCGCCGCAGCCCCGTCACCGTGGCGAAGGCCCTGGCCCCGCGGCTTCTCCCTTCCTGGGAGCTTTGTCTCTTTTTTCTTTTTTCTTTTTCTTTCTCTCTTTCTCTCTTTCTCTCTTTCTCTCTTTCTCTCTTTCTTTCTTTCTCTCTTTCTTTCTTTCTTTCTTTCTTTCTTTCCTTCCTTCCTTCCTTCCTTCCTTCCTTCCTTCCTTCCTTCCTTCCTTCCTTCCTTCCTTCCTTCCTTCCTTCTCTTTTTCTTCTCACACCTCTGAGTGGTCTTTCAGTGCTGCTTCATCCCCAGCTATTAATGAGGCTCGCGATGCAGTGCACTTTTGTTTCCAAACAGAGGGTGCAAAGAGAAACAAAACATTTCTGGAAGTGTAACTTAATGGTGTTGGAAATATCAAAAAAATTTAGCAGGACGGTATCTCCGATAAAGCAGATGTTATTCGCAATGGCAATGGCAGGCCTCCTGCAAGCAGGAGAGCACCCAGGAAACAGTGTTCCATCTTTTCATGCCCTGTCACCCGACGCTTAATCTCTTTCTCCCCTGGCTCCTCATTGGGTGAGTACTGCAGGTTCACAATCTTCTCAACGCTTCACTAAATGTACAAACACTGGACAAACATAAATCTTCGCTGGCTAAGAGTAAATCTCTAATTAATTAATTAACTTCTGACTCTTACTCCACACTTGGTCATTGTTTCTGGATATCTGCTTGTTCTCCCATGCATAGAGATAAGCTCGGAAGGAGGACAGAGGGGAGTATCTTAATGCCTGCCTGTCACATCCCAACCTTCCCACAGAGCGAGACAGTCTGGCCTTGTGTAGAGGCCCCGGCTGCTTTGATGTTTGATAAATTTGTTTTTCTTTTGCTGGGAGTTTCTCTTCCTAACAGAACAACTCTACAATATATTTTCTAGTCTCTGACACTACACTCACATTGTTTGGGACATTTACCAACTATTACAGTTTTGCAAGAAAGAATTAATCACATGACTCAGCAATTCTGTTTCTAAAACACGCTGCTAACATATACAGTATTCCTACTTTTTACATCAATTATTACAGAATACAAACACATTATGTTCTACTTCTTCAAAACAATTGCCCTTTTTAATATCTAATGCAGAAACAACATTTCATTCCCACAATGGCAAAGCATAATATAACATTAGTTCTGTGCCTTTAACACTTAGAACAACCCGCAAGCCTATACTGAGGACAGAGGAAAAGTGTCTTGTCTGAGTCCTTCAAAGGCACAACCAAGCTTCCCAAAACTCAGACTGAGACAGAAGAGAATGAGTTCTGCCCTGTGCAACAGAGTGTGTTTTGCCGCTTTCACTCCACATAAGTGCATCGGTTACAGAAATGTGTCAAAATATGTGCAGCTTCCCTGGGATACGAAGATGAGCCCTCAAATGTCTTTGTTCTCATAAGTGGCCCTTAGACTGCAAGCTGAACGTGCTCATATGACCAGAAATACTTCCATCCATGGCAGTGTGTTTGGGTACCATCAGCACATGAAGCTGTCAGGGACAGAGCTGATGTGGATGGAGGGATCTCCTCCTGTCCTGAAGTGACATCTACACTGCTGAGGTGCTCCTGACCCCACAGAGGCTCTGGTTTGCTTATTTACCTCTTACTGAGGTTTAGCAGCAGCAGATTGCGACAGCTCTGGCACACCGACCTCTGCATTGTGACTGTACATCATCAAAGCCTCCCAGCTGTGAGCTGGGCACAATGCAGGCTTTCCATCTAGCTCCAGGGGATGTCTGAGCTGCGCATCTGAAGGTAGGATATCAGATTCTCAGCCTTTCCTCATCTCTGGTGCACCTTTATTTTTCAGTGGAGCCTTACAAGTTTTTGTCAGTGAAGGATTTCTTCAAGGGTTTCCCCGCTGTTCAGACTTCTGGGCCTTCTCGCTCTTGCAGCCAAAGAAAACCCTTGAGGTGCACAGGAGCTGCTGTCCACAGTAACCTCACAAGGATTTATTCACAGTAAAGGTGGTCAACTGTTGGAATGGGCTGCCCAGGGAGGTGGGGGAGAACCCATCCCTAGTGGTATTTAAGAGGTGTGTGGACACAGCGCTAAGCGACATGGTTAGTGGCAGGTCTCTGTACGTCAGGTTAATGGTTGGACTTGGTGATCTGGAAGCATATTTTCCAACCGAGGTGACTTTATGGCTCTGTGATTCTCTGCCCATCATGACTGTTCTGCTTCTGCTGTTGCTTCCTATTCCTCTATCTGTCTTAATATAACGAATGAAGTCTTTGGAGCCATGGTTGTCCCCAGTGGCATCACACAGCACTTGTTACAGCAAGCCCCCATTGTTCATGCTGCTTACAAATGCTACCATAATACATCAATTACCTCATCAAAAGCAGATGATGTCACACTTTTTTTAATATTTCAGTAATATATTATTAATAAACATGGGATCAAATAAGCACTGTAGCTAAGATCTTTGCTGGATGAGATCTATTTAGGAGGAATGACTGGGAGTGCTAGGATTATCACAGGTGTTAGAAATTTCTTGCAGTTCTGAGCTGTAGTTTGATTGAAATGTTTTACCAATCTTTATTTAATTTAAAGAGATCATTTAAACCCTTGCCAGATCCTAACTCCCAAAGACTGTGTTTGCTTGTGTGTCTGTCCATCCCCTCTGTCCTTTGCACCTCAGATAGGCTGTGGAAGAAGGACGATGCCACAGCGGTGAGACTTTTGCCAGGTGGAATTATCCCTAATTAAGTTAGAGTTGCTCTTTGAAATCAATTCCTCTGTGTTGTTGTAGTTGAAGTGGCAGTCCTCAAATGCATCTTTGTTATTTTTCTAATTCTTCCTCTGAACATTGTTGTCATAAACATAGAAATAGTCCAGCACTAAAATATGTCGACAATCTAAAGAGAAAGAATAATTCCTGTGCCATCTTCACCCTCTTAAGCGTAGATCTTTCCAGGTCTGTTTCTACAAATGCACAAAAAGAAATACAAGATTCACAAATACTTAACCACAAGCAAAGCCCCAAATCCTATTGCAGACTGGGTCTGAATTCTGCAGCTCACAGTGTGGTCTGGTAGCACACTGGTACACCCTGTCAGCACTGTGTTTTTTATTTTTTATTTTTAATGGAGATCTTTACTGAGTCAAGGATAGGAAATACACGCAGCAAGTATACTAACATTCATGTACACAGAAACTATAATCCTGTCTGAGCTAAGATTGAGGTACTCTGCAAACTCAGAAACAAGTCATCTCTGGCAGCTCCACAGTGATGCCCAATTTTCACTCTCTGCAAAAGAAGGGTTAATGAAGGGTTAATTTTCTCTGGCTACTCAAGCTCCAGCCATTGGTTCAGGATCACCTGCTGTTGAATAGGAAGGTTATAAGTGGGTGGTCTCCCACTCACTACAGCTTGTCAGCTGTTTTATACCTGCTTATTTGCTATAGTTTCCTTGTTGAAAGAGCAATACTGTAGATCTATTTGCAATCTAAGTAAACTGTGTTTTCCTCTGCTTTTCCTGCTCTTCTGTTTTGAGCTTTGTATTTCTGATGATGTAGAATGGATCAAGCTGAAATCTGACATGTAGAAAACCCACAGGGGCTTTATTTTAAATCAAAAGGTTTAGATCTGTTAAACCATTTTTTCTGTTATGCAACTGACAAAATCATCTCAGACCTGTTTTCTGGGACTAAGCTCTAAAGATAAGGAAAAAAAAAAAAGCTTTTAATTTACCCCATGACATTTGGCAGGAACTGAGTGCTGCATATAGACTAAGCAGTTGATTGATATTCTAGTATTGAGTAGTAACACTCAGATTTGTCAGTAAAAGCAACAGCTACTGAGCAGGCTTTCACTGGTATCTCTGTTCCATTTATTTTCTAATAAAATACAGCATTTGAAGAACAGCACTGCATCCCATCTTACCTGTTGTGTGGGAGCCATTTCCATAGGATCTCCAAGCACAGCTTGCTCTGGAGTGGATCACAGTAGATAGTAAGTGCAGTAGGGAAAGAAGAGCACATACATACACTGGAAGCAGCCTGTAATTCCATGTTATATTTTAACCAAGTTTTTGTTTTAACACTCTGAAATTGTCAACCAGAATGATAATTGTGAAATTTTAAAGGTTTGGAATGAATAGGACTTCTGCCTCATGCCATATACAAAGGAATGCACCTGCCTGTAATGTCACGGAAGGTGAGTAGGGCTGTGAGGGACCGCATCCCTCACAGCCAAACTTTGAGCTGTAGCTTTGGGCATCTTTTTTCCTGCATCCCCATCTCAGCTTTTCCTAAAAAAGTTTGGATAACATCAGTAAGTGACAATGATATATCAACATACGTTGTTGATCAGTGGCTTAACTTTAGAGGCTCTTCTGTACAACTTGTCATGATTCCACCAAGTATTTTAGCATGCTCAGGAATGTCTCACCTTAGCCCTCCAAATCACCCTCTGCAGACATTTAGCTTTCCTACCTGCATAGCATGGGCACTTGAGCAGGCGTTAGTCTTTCAGCCCTAATATTCCATCCACAAAATGGAGATTGTGATAATTATTTAAGGATGGAAGTATTAAAGATTAGGGACATCCCACAGATAATAGCAAAGATAAGACATCCAGACGCTGTCACCATGTAAAACATATAGCACAAAAAGATCTGTCAGCTTTTAGGTTACAAAACCTTGTTCAAAAGTCTGGAGAAGCAAAAGGCATTCTTTCATCTCTGGAAAAAAAACCCCTCTGCATAAGAAGGCAGCTTCCGTGGGAACTGACCTTTCCATTACAGCTGCTCACAGAAAAGTCTTTCAGCCACTCACACAGCAGTCGGTAGAACTGAACCTATTTCTCAGGCAATTATCTCGAGCATCTCAAAAGTGTTTCTTGAGCATGCTGTGTCGCTTCGTCCTTGAGCACATGTGGGCTGCCACATGCAGCATGGGATCTCTATATGGACAAGCGTTGAACAGCTAAGCTGGCAGTACAGGGTCTGTGTAAAATACAGAATCCAGAAGGGACATTTTCCAGGAATCTGATGTCTCAGGTCTGGGATTGGTGGTTGCTGCCAGTGACCCTTCACTTGGCCAGCGTGGACTGCCACTACCTGCTGCTCCTCTCACAGCATATGGCACAACATATCCATGAGGTGAAGAATGTGGAGGTGCTCAGAAATCTTTTTCCTTAGACTCGGATGACCTTCATATCGGCGGAAATACCTCCCTTTAGCCATGTTTATTCATTTTTTTCTTAGCTATGTCCCCTTGACCAGACTGATCATCAGTGCTCAGGAGCTGAGGATCTCTGGGGTCAAAAGCCCTGTCTCTGCAATCCCCTGCTCTTTCATAAGCTCTTGTGGTTGCATCAGTGCTATTCAGAAGTGAGTCAGAAGACAGCATCTCCAGCCTAAGCATATTTATGCTCTCTGTTATCCTTCTTCTAACCTCAGCTTTCAACAGTGCACTATTCTTCCTAGTGTTTGCCTGCTAAATGAGTTTATAGTCAGCAACGCCATTCCCTCTCTGATTTTGCTTTGCCACACCCCAAAAAAAAGAACTCTATTCTAAGTGGTCCAGAGGTCGCTGGCTCTGCATGGTCTCTGCTTTGTAGCTTTTTTCTTCTGAGCTGCCTCTTCTCAATTACAGGTGGCATGTATTGTACACAGCAGGACACAACATCAGACCAATATCTCCTGGTGTTGGTCCCTCACATTACATAGAGATCTATGCAGTTCTGAGAAATGGCCACCTGATTTAATAGCAACATGCAGTACCCTTTGTGCTATTAAACACTCTGCTTTGATCAGATTCATATAGAAATTGGAAAATAGCTGTTGTATTATAGAGAGAGAAAGGGAGAGAGAATTACTGTTTCATTTGAAAGAAATCTGATATTTTACCTTTCCAAGACTTCTAGCTTGGCAGTGTGCAGAAGCCCTCACACCAGCTGAACTCATTTCCTGTCCTACAGCTGTGCTGTCATTTTTTGTTCTGTGCATGCTAATAGGAGTGCAAGAAACTGTTTCTCAATAGAGAAGCCTAAGAGGAAAGCTTTTCTCTTGCTTTAGTGCTTTTTATCTATTGCAGAGGAACATTTGTCAGAGGTAAAAGAGGAACTATTTGTCAAAGCAAAAGGAAAAATTGTGGGCAAATATTGCCCGAGAGGTAGGTTCTGAGGAAGAGGTGCCATGTAACTGCAGAGGTCTCTCCTATCTGCTTTGTGCAATTGCTTCCTAGAGCAAAAAAGTACAAAGCAGAGAAATGCCAACCTCACAGAGCTTCCCAGAACCACCAGCCCTTTAGAAGTAGCCAGGTTGACTGACATTTCTTATGCAAACAGGTCGCTTAACTCTTCCCAAGACTGTTCCACAGATGCTGCAGCCCAGGCAGAGAGCATGCGTCTCATGCCTTCCTGCTACATGAAGAACAGGGAAAAGCAAGCAAGCAGACTGGCTCACTGCCCCTCTGGACGCACACGTCCAGATTTCAGGGCTGTGACAGCAGCACAAAAGTCCTCTTGTGAGCACTTTTTTTTGGCCACCAGCCTCCTTGGAGAAGTGTGCAGATATTTCAAAACTATCCTCCTAGGTTTGTCCAGGAGTCTCGCTGCTGTCACTCCTCCTTCTGCCCTTCTGCCCCTTTTTTCAAAGAATTTTTTGGGGAAAAAAAAGTCCAAAGCTTTTAAATGCAAAAATAAGAGAAGCTCTTCTATTTCATTAAATGTCCACACACTGCATAGCACTCTGTTGCTGACTGTTGCACTTTCACTTGAGATTTGCGTATCTGTGTCAACAATACAGGCTGCCTGCCAGCTGTGGGACAGCTTCCTTAATACCAGAGCAAGCTGCAGGTGAAGATAAGTCACAGAAGATGTAGCACTACAGTCTCAAAGCTGTCGTATTTATGGACAGGAACTCCTTTTTATTGAGGCTGCTGAACCTCACCATGTATCCCAGATGGTAGTTCCAAGATCATAAGTTTTGAGGAAATAATAAAAATAGAGAACACCCACAAAATCTTCCCCAGGAGCTCCTTGAGTAACATATGTTTGAACAGGATGAGTTTCCCTTGGGGACTCTTCCTCTGAACTGTTTGCCGCATCTCTGAATAAAATACATTGCTGAAAAGCAAGTACTAAAGCTTTGTAAATTCAAAGCTGTGGCTAAGTATTTGAGATTCCTTCTTTTTCTTGAGCTGGGCATTGTTGTCGTTGTGGGGAGGCATGTTGTAAGACTGTTGTGCTTTAACTAGGCAAAAGAAACACATGACAGAAAAACTGCACCAGTTTTGTGGAGCCCTTATCACTTATCTGCAACCAGAACACTCACCATTCTAGAGCTCTTTGAGCCTCACAGTAGCTGAGGATAAAGATAAATTATATATAAAAAATCGAATGATAGGAAGTGGAAAACACTGCTCTGTCAACTTTCTTTTCTATTGTAAAACAAATTAAAAGGGCAAACTAAACCCCACTTTTGCTCTTTGCTAATGGAAGTCCAAATCAGCTGGTTACATAAAACTGTTACTTGAAATCAGCAAAAGGTGAAGAGAGATAACCTGGCATGGATATGTCTGCTTGAACATTAGATAAGGGATCTGCAAGGATTCTGCCACCGTTAAGGTTTGCCCTGGCAGAAAGCTACAAAGGAGAAGGACTGAGTCGTTCCCCCTTTGCTTCCCTTTTTTCTCATCTCACAGAATCCCAGCATGGCTCAGTTTGGCAGAACCTTTGGATCCATCTAGCCTCCAGTTTTCTACAAGGAAATTTTCCACTATGCTGTGATAGTATTTCCTGTCCCTATTGGTGTTGTTTCTCATGTCTGAGCATGGAAATTGCACAGCCCTCTCTGACATCCACTGTCATATGCTAATAAGTTCTCAAGACAGAGATGCCCAGCGGAAGCTTAAGTCGAGGTCTAGACCAATACCCGCAATTGCCAATTAGCAGTTGGGGGTCTAAGACTTGCCAGAAGGCAGAGCTGGATCTCTAATATCTACAAATAAAAGGCCACCAAGAGACAACCGACATGAAATGACATTTGCACAGTTCAAAGCATTTTTGTGCAATACCAGTCCTGTTTTTTGTTCCTCTATGCTTCTTGCTATGTGCATAAAGCCAAAATCTCAAGTGCATGGACTCAGCTGAGACCCTACAACCTTTTCCTTAGGATCCCAGCATGCTGGCCAAGTTCCAGTTGGATAATTAGATCATGATTAGACAATTGCTTTCATATGTCATTTTTCTTCCCTGGAGAACCTGGCTCTAAATTGTTTGATGCTTTCAAAGCTTCTAGTCATTAGCAAGGCTGTTTCCCTTGCCCATGGGAGAGTGAATGCTGGTAGAGCTTGGAGAATGGCTCCACTGTACATGGAGTAAAATTTCCTAATGTATAGGATAGACATTGACTATAGTAGTCAAAATTCCTCTTGCCATTTGGGGAGATGTTGCTCTGTTTTTAAAGTGGAGGTGTGAGCATTACAATCCCAAACAGAGAATATGAACTCAAAGTCATTGTTATGCTTAGTGGGTAGGAAAGAAACAGACTGGAAGCACCCTTTCAATGTGGTCGGGATCATTTTGTGGTTTGCAGATTGAAATTTTTAATGGCACTTATTGCAAGTTGTTTGCTTCCAGATGCTGTTTGCTTTCATGTTCAGAGTTATATGCATTAACATGGAAAATTCTGCCTGGAAAAATGTTGAGTACTGGCAACTGTGCAAGTACAATTTGAAGAAGTAATTACACAAAATGTTTTGCTAATATATCTTTACATGCTGGCTTGTGTTTTTTTTTTTTTATCTTTTTGCAAAGAGCGAAGCTGAGGGTTTTTTGCCTTTTGGTTTGTTATCCTTATATGCTTAGCCGCTGAACTGTTGTATAGTATAATCATACTAATTAATCAATGCTTGATTGAAACATCAGAGTAGCCTTTAGATGCTGTGTATGATAGTTGTGATGTAGCATTCTAGGTGGGGAGGCATGTTGTAAGACTGTTGTGCTTTAACTAGGCAAAAGAAACACATGACAGAAAAACTGCACCAGTTTTGTGGAGCCCTTATCACTTATCAACATGAAAGGAAACCAGGATCTACACAGCAGGTGGAATTACCCTAAAATAACAGAAGCATCAAGACATTCCCCTTCCTTTTCCTTATCTGTGTGTGCAGAGACTTCTCCGGTTGTCCTTGCATTCCGCTGCAATTTTTGGGACACCACTTGCATGGTGTCTCCCAAGGAGATGAGCCAACTGCGGGAGGTGGATCAGCAGGCTAAACAACAAGACTGCCATGTTGGAGGCGACCACGGAAGGTCTAGCAATCTATTGCCAGCGATGCGACACTGAAGACCACCAAATAAGGCTATATCTGTTGGGCAGTCACTGGGAGTGGATAGGAGAATGATTTTGTAAAAGTAATGACTATGTAATACTTGTGAAAATATTATCCGTTCACAAACACAATTGGGGGAGCATAGGCAGCATTTCTGGAGAGAGATCCCAATGTTCTCCCAGAGCTGCCAATAAGATTACCTACTTAAAGGGAATAAAACTTTTGCTTGTAATTTTCTTCACATTGATTTGTTCATTTTATGTACAGAAAAAGTCAGCATCTGAAACACTGAAAATTTTATGTAGACAATATTTTTTTTTCCCGTGTTTTGATCTTTGGCTGCTGGCTGTTTATACTCCATTTGTATACACATACAGACAAAACTGCTGATTGCTTACAAAGATTCCTGGTAAAGAGAGTTCTCTTTCCATCACAGGTTCTTTTATTCCTCCATCTGCATGTTTCCCCACCTGGCAATTTCTCTCTGGCCAGCAGCTCTCACCCAGACACCTATCACCTTTTGCTCCCAACTGGTGAGAAGAGTGCTATCTTCTGCACTGAGAAGCGCTTAGAAAACATTTATTGGCAGACACATCTGCAGGCTAGGTACAGCCTGCAGCACCCACAGCAATCTTTACTGACAGCAAAAAAAGTCAGACTTTCTGGCACTGGGGCTCTGTGTGCAAAGCAGAAATAACACAGAAGGAAAGCATTCCTGTTTGTATGCACCCTTCTGTAATGCCGAGGTTTCCCCAGAAGATACCAAGAAGCCCAAGTGCTGCTTCTGTGTACAGATACCTGCTACAACAGCATCCAACAGCAGTGAAGTATCATCTTTCACTGCAGATGCTGAGAGCCCCATGGCCAGGTCAAACCTAACTTGTTTCTTGGAGAATGTCAGAATCTAAAGCTAATCGAAAAGCTGCACAGTTTGGGTACTTTCTAGGGCAAGTTCCTCCCTGTGGCCTTGTATATTTAGTGCTGGTCAGGTGAGTATGTACAGACTGAAGACTGTAACTTCAGGAACTTCAGGCTGCTGTACAGGCAGCATCGATGCTCCTTAGGTAGTACATTTTTCTGCTAGTTGTGCCTGCATAATGAGATGGGGAAACCGGGATGTCTACCCTGTCTCATCTTTGTAGAAGAAAGAGCAGAGTTATTCAAGTGCTTTATGCATCTGTTCAGCTACCAGCCCTTCCCAACAGTGATTAAATGGGTTTGTGACACACACCAGACTGGCCAACAGTCGAGCAGAGGGAATAGCTGGGAGCAGGCAGTAACCTTGCAGAAGTAAATCAAGCCAAAGAAACTTTCCCTTTGCACACAAGGCTTGCTCAAAACTCATCCTCACATCGTTGTCCTTGCCATCGTTGCATTGCCTCATTACTGCGTTTTTGTATGCTCATGTAGTCACTTAGTTGTTTCACAGAGTTGGCATGTGCCAGTGCTTGGTCATGACATAAATGAGGAGCAGCTTTCTCCTGACACCAGGTTTGTGAAAGCCTGTACAACTGCTCCACTTTCCTATGAAGATCCTGGGGACATTTTCCATCCCCTTGTTGGTCTTCTTGCTGTCCCAGTGCACAGTTAGGGAATGAGCAGATGTTTTGTTCTCCATGGCTTGTCATCACAGGGACACTGAACATGTTTTCTTTTTGAAAACCTGTTTCCTTTCTGCTCTGCATACCATGCCTTCTCTGGTTGTTTCTGTGGTGCCACAGCAGACATTCCACTCAGCTGTCTGAGATCACCTTCAGGTTAGGGCTCAGCAAGGCAAAAACAGGTGTCTGTAGCACAGGTGTCTGTCTCTGTCTTCTTCCACAAACTCAATGTAAAAAATTCTCGGGAACAGTTACCTTCACCCTCAAATATGTTCTCAATCTGGGTTAGTTCCCCTCAAACTACTCTCCGCTGACTGTGAAAGGGCCTCAGATCAGGGGAAGGAAAATATCAAATGAGATGAGTCTGAGGCTCTCTCACCCAGAGCACCACCTCACTCAGCTTCATGATGGGGACTCATCCCCTTCCCCCTCTCTGTCCTAGATCTAGTTTTCTTTGTCCAAAATTAACCTGGGTCTGCCACAATTTTTTCCTTGGAGATGCATCACGTGGACTCAAGCTCAACCTGGCTGTACAAAGCTGATCACCATTGGAAGGACATTCACTAAGTCCTTCCATTGGGTGGTGCAGAATCACTGTCATGCTATCTGGTCCTGGCCAACACCTATTCATCTTCCACCAGTGCCTTTGGCATTGTCTCTACGCACAGTCGGGTCACAGTCTGCCAGCTCTCAGAGTTGAGTTTGTTTTGTTACTAGCTCAGAGCAGCCCTTGGAGCTCACTCTCAAGAGCAGGGAGTTCTGCAATAAGTCAGACTTCAGTGCCTGAAATACACTCTTTGCCTGATTAAATCTGAATGGGGATTAGTAATGGAGAAGGAAAGATCTGCAACTTTAATTCATGGAAATTATCCTCTATCCTTCCCTCACACACTTAGCAGCAGATAGGATGCCTAGCTGAAGAGCAGCACATTCATTAGAAGTACAAGGATCCCTGTTTTTTTATCCCAGCTGAATCTGGTGAAGATGATGCACTGACTCCTGATCTAGCCCTGTTGGTACGAGACGCCAGCTGCTGGAAGAAGCTTGCTCTTTTGGAGCAGGATTTCTTTGGTGTTTAATTCTCTGTCCTCCTGAGGACCTGCTGCAGGATGGAATATATTCATCTGGAGGAAAGGCAACAGAGGAGGCAGAGCTGGGCACCTGAAGCTGGAAGAGTTTTTTCTTCTCGGCATCCTAGCATTTTTGTGGTTCTGAGTTTATTTATACATCTGAGCATGGCGAGCAGCTCTGGCATTGCTTATGCTACAGATTCAGATGTGCTTAAATTGAAGAGAGAATGAGCTGAAGAGTTCAGCAAGGTTTCTCTCCAAAATCTGGAAGCAGAAGTAAGTCCAGTGTGAAATTTGAATATAAATGCCAAGGGTATTTATAGGGTATAATATATATATATATAAGAGGGGCTGGTGCAGGCTCCTGACTAGGACTAATGGATCAGCAGCATTCCATGTGTCCCCATTAGAGAAGAGCAACCTGAAGAAAGGAAAGGGAGTGCATCAGTGTGGCCTCAGTCCAGCACTGTGGCCACACGCAGGTGCTTTGGCTGTTCGAGGGACACAGAAAAATCCTTGGATGAGCAAGATACCACTAAGGAAATGCAACTGAATTATCCCATAGAGGGTTTCTACAGCTCTTATGGTTATGATTCTCACAGAAAAGTATCTGCAGAAGGTGAGTGGCCAGGTTGGCAGGTGGGTGGACGGATGGACGGACAGATGGATGGGTGGGTGGGTGGATGATGGATAGAAAAGGGAGCCTGCCGTTCCTGCTCATGGCCATATCAATGAACACACCTGCAGGAAGTTGCAGACACAAAGTCACCTCCTTCCTGTGTGGGAATACAGGAAAAACTGTTCACAGCAGAAGCTGTGGAGCAAGATAAACAGCATGAGAACCAAGAGAACCTCTGGAAGAAGAAAGAACGTCTCACGGCTCAGATTGGATAAGCGCCTGTGTGAACGGTTGAAGTGCTTTGTAGAATGCTCTGTTGGCATGTAAGGGTGGATGGGAAAGTTGCAGGGGCGGATGGGAAAGCTAGAAAAAGAAAACTTGTGAAGGTATATAACTGTGAGAACTTGTAATAAACGATTTGGGTCATGCGCATCTGAGTCTGTGCATCAGACACTGCATTCCTGCACTGGAAAGGCCACTGCATTCCCATACAGTGATCCCTGAGAGGTGAGAACAAAGATCTGGAGATGCTGGACCCCAGCATCATTAAGGACCTTGTAAAAACACTTATCTCCATATCTTTGCTGGAGAGCACAGCTAGGCAGGGTTGGACACTCGTGAACACTTTTAACCGTGAATCCCAGGACCACCACAGCAGGTTGGTTGCAGTCCCCGAATGTCCCTGCTCCCCTGGAGGGCAGGGAAGAGCTCATAGCACCCTAGAGCTCTGTTATTTCCTTCGGTTCCTCTTTCCTCCCAAGGGCTCCGAGCTTCCCTCCTGGTTTCCCACCGAAATAAGCTGGGCTGGACTGCCATCTGGTGCCAGCCGGTGGCATCTGCTTCCCAGCGTGGCACCAGGAGTTCCTGGGAGGTACATGGTTTACTGGTCAAGGTTTTGGAGCTTGCAGGGATGGCCTCTGTGAGCAGAGCCCCGCAGCTGTTCCATGTTAGATTAGCAGGGTTAGTGCAGAAGGGGAGCAGGAGGCGCTCCAGGCGCGGAGCAGAACCTTCCTGCAGCCATGATGGGAGAGGTCCATGTTGGAGCAGGCTGTCCCCCTGCAGCCTTTGTGCTGCCATGTGTAGCAGATTTGCATGTGCAGCCATGAAGGAACGCACAGTGCAGCAGGGTCAGAGAGTGCCATGAAGGAGCGACACAATGCATTACGGACTGACTGCAGCCTACATTCCCTGTTCCAGGATGACTTTAAGGGGATGTTTACTATGTGCTATCTTGGCTTGCATGCACAGCACAGCCGGGACGTCACAGCACTGCTCCAGGCAGCCTTGGCATGCAACAGCCCCAGCACAGCTCACACCAGCCAGCTGTTTGCAACAGATGCTATCTGGGCTGGTAAATGGAGCTTATCAACTCAAAGCAGGTAGGAAGGAAATGTTTGCAGGGATAAAACTATGAGAGAAGCTGAGGTGTGGGACATCAAGAGAGGGACAGATTTGTGCATCTAGCACTGTTCCAGGGGAGTCCTGCAGCAGCTGCACCCTACCCTCCTAATCCCTGCACTGTCCCTGTTCACAGCCCCAGTTTCCCAGCTCCAGGCTGGACCTGAAATGATGCTCTTCTGCAGCTTTAGGTTCAGTGGTATTCAAGGATGGAGTAAGATCTTTCTTTCTTTCACCAAAAAGGAGATAAATGTGCTAGGAAAATGTTGCTCGCACAGTTCATTTTCCATCAGCCTGAACAGCATGAAGACAGAAGGCGCTGGACTACACAGTGGGTGTGTAGGACAGTCCAGCCAAGATTGCAGTGTGCTCCACAGTCTTCATACTGGTACAGAGCCTGGCATTATGATGTTGCAAGACAAAGGCTTTCTCTCTGACCTGATGGTGGAAGTTTGAGCCTTCAGCTTAGTCGTTGTGACAATATAGTGGTCAGAGTCAATGGTTTGCCCAGGCTTCAGGAATTTCAAAAGGATTTCTCCTTTCAATTTCTCAAAAGACAGAGCTCATCGTTACCTGTAGAGAGCTGTGTCTTGAACTTTATCTTTGATGTGGAATTCATGTGTCACCACATTATGCACTGCCAATTTGACTCTGGCTTATAGTGGTGACACCACATCTTGCCACCCGTACTGACATGATCCTGGACAGGCATAGCACATCAGATCTGCTGTGGCTTCCAAGCACTGCAAACCCTCAGGGATGGAGATGTCCCTCTGAGTACATGCTTGGGCTTTTCTACTGTGTACCCTGAACATACCAAACTGCAGTGCGCACCCATCTGCCAAAATGCCCTCAGAGAAGAGCTTCAGGATGAACCTCTTGAGCATTACCCATGGCTACAATCCACTTTTTTGTGTTAGCTACAGACAGGTAGCGAGGTGTGGTGGCTGAAGTGCTAGGTAAGGACCTGCCTTCAGTCTGATAGCCTGGAAGGTCAGTTTGCCTACCCATGCCTGTGTTCCCAGCATGGCCCTATAATGGATGCGGTGCTGCCCTCCTCTGCAAGGTGTTGAAAGTTGGTTGATAGAAGGGGCACGGTATTGTAGATTTGGGGTTCCTGTGGTGTTCTGGACCAGCCCAGCCTGACCCTACCACCGTAGCTCATCAAAAACACCTTTATGATAGTGCTGGACTCTGTATGCCATTGGGCATTTTCAGTTTGGCTGCTCTACCCACCTATACTGATGAAACAAGTGTGTGTGTGTGAGGAGGTCACCTTTCCACAATGACAACTACAACCACAGCAGTCCTTCCAGTGTCAGCAGAGCTGCCTGGCAAACCGGCCAAGCCAGAGCAGCCCAGCCCAGCCCAGCCCTGCGGTACAGCTGTCAGGGCAGCTTGGCAGGTGCTCACCCAGCCATGAACTCACCACACCGGCGCCTTGCCATCACAGCTTTAGAGGGAAACCCTGAAGGCAGTAGGGCTCCATGCAGAAGGACAGCCTGGAACACCTCATCTTCCTGGGGAAACACCCTGCTGGAAGTAGAGAGGTGGCCAGGGATGATGCCATGCCATGGGTGGAAAACGCTTCTTGTGCATGGAGTGGCTCTTCCAACTTCCACATCTCTGAGCCCTTCTCCGAAGTCCCGTGTCCATACACTGACAAACAGCTGTGATGCAGTTTGTGAGCAGGGAAATAGGATGAAAATGAATGTGTC
Source organism: Centrocercus urophasianus (assembly GCF_019232065.1). NCBI lineage: Eukaryota > Metazoa > Chordata > Aves > Galliformes > Phasianidae > Centrocercus > Centrocercus urophasianus. The sequence goes on from NW_024885421.1 coordinate 507,108, forward strand.
CAATCTAAATACAAAGGCACCCTCACCCCACCAAGCCTGCAAGCATGAGTTCTCGTGTTCTGCTCCTTTGTCCTGCTTTTGGATGTGGAGTTGTGTTCTACAAACCAGGGGAGGTTGCCAAGAGACTGTGCTTGACAGGGACATCTCTCGCAAACCCTAAGCATTCCTAAATGGGAGGTAAATAACGTGGGATACAACTAATCCTCCACTGCCCACGTAGCACATAGAGATGCATTATTCCTGCAGAGGACAAAGGAGCCCACATCTCTCAGCTGCTGAGGGGCCAAACCAACACATCAGTCAGGTTCTCCAGGCTGATAATGCCTCATTAACCATTTGTTAACACCGAGCTTCTTTCAGCTGCTTCCAGCTGTGAGCATAGGGCTGAGGCCACTCCCAATCTACCAGGCCCTTCTTCCCCATAAACAGCACCTGTGTGCAGTAAGGAGATGTGCTCCTGCGAACACACTGCCGTGGTGGGTACTCACTGTGTAAAATACCCTAAATGGGCCTGAGTCTGCTAGATTTAGGGCAGTATTGTGGCTGTGCAGTTAGGCCTGGTGGGCCTGCCCATAGGGAGAGGAACACCCATGGGGTTGTGACTAGGAGATGTCATGTTGGTGGGGCTGTGAGGGCCATATCTTTGGGGTGGGATAAGCAGTGTCCTTGGGAGTCTGGGGGCTGTGGGGCTGTGGGCTGTGAGGCTGGAGGCTGAGAGTACGGGACTGGGCTGTGTTCATGGAGTAGGATGCACTGTGTCTGTGGAGGTGAGGTCTGTAAGGCCGGGAGTTTGTGGGAACAGTACTGGGTGTATTCAGCTGCCATGCTGATTCAGTTGCCATGGTGGGGCTGGGACACATCATGGCTGTGGGGCTGCAGACCAAGCGTGTGGGACTGAAAGGGCAGCGTTCACGACGCTGGAACACACTGTGTCTGTGGGACTGGGGGTCTGTGAAGCAGGAGATCTGATGGGCCGGAGGTTTGCGGGGCTGGAACACACTGTGACTGGGTAACTGGCCCTGAGCACACCGTGCTGTCAAGGCAGCGGCCGGGGTGACGGGTCACGGCGATGGCAGCCCCTCACGGGAGCTGAGTCAAGCTCCGCCCCTTCCGTCGGCGGCCAATGAGGAGCCGTGCGGCGTGAGCCCGCCCCTTCCCCGCTGTCATCACACACCCGCACGTGGAGGGGGCGGGAAGAGGGCGGGGCTCCAGGGCTGAGCGTCAGCTTCTCTCCATTTTCTCATTGGTCGCCGGACCCCACCGGTCCGCTACCCCCGCGCCGAGCCCCGCCCCGGCCACCAATCAGCGAGGGGAGGCGGGCCGAGGGGTGCGTCCCCGCGGACACCCGGAAGGAGCGGCCGGAGCCTCGCAGCAGTCAGGGCCGCGGCGGCGGCGGCGGCAGCAGCGGCAGCGGCGGCGGAGGGGGCGCTGGTGGGTCCGACGGGGCGCTGGTGGGTCCGACGGGGCGGTGCGGCGCGCGGTGCGCGGCGGAGCCGGGCCGAGCCGAGCCGAGCCGAGCCAGCACTGAGGGTGGGGAGCGATGCCCGATGCCGAATGGGTTAATGCGCCCCGTCGGTTCCAGAAGGTTCGGGGGTGGCTGCAGTGGAACGGCCCTCGGTAACCACCCACCTTGCGGCCGTGCCTGCGGGGGTCCGTGGCACCGGCGCTGCGGGGCCCGGTAGGGTGGACGCGGCTCGCTCCGGTAAAACGCGTCCCTCGGCGTGGGGCGGATGCGAGCGGCCGCCGGGAAGCCCTGCTGCCCTCTGGTGCCCGGGAGGGCGCGTGGGGACGGAGACCTCGGCAGCCCGGTGAGGCCCCAAGGTTACCGAGCGCTGCAGGTGGAACGGGAGGAAATGTCCCCACGTTTGTCCGGCTGCTCGCGGCTCAGCCCTTCGGAAGGGCGTTAGGACCCGCGGGGCTCGGGCCGCCCCTCAGACTCGCTGCCGACTGTCTGACAGTGCTGGTGACTGCCTTCTCCGGGCAAGGCCCGACAGGGCTGCGCCTCCCGGCACAGCACGCAGTTCCCCGCCACCGCAGCGCCGTCCAGCGGCTCCGAGCGGGTCGGGGGGTGGGCGGGCAGGAGCCTGGCTTGGGGTCACGCTGCGGTGGCATCGCGGCTTCAGTGTCCTCTGGCTCCCGGCCGAGGCTCGCGGCCCGTCGCTGCCCGCTCTGAGCCTATACGATGGAGACGCTTCCTGCAGGAGGGGAAGCTGCTGTCTTTTCCCCGTGCCGGGTCTTGGGAGCACTTTCTGGCACAGCTCACCTTGTCAGCAGGCTGGGCCAGGGAGCTCCCTGCACTCTGTCCTTCCTCAGGATGGCTTTAATCTTACCCGTGGGATTGCTTCTTCGCCCTGGTAGCCTCATCAGTGCTGATCTCGATACCCTAGCTGTGCGTGCTCCCTGCAGTATGTGCTGAGCTTTCCATTCTGCATTCTCCTGGTGCTTCCAGGTCTTCTCCATTCCTGAGTACGGGGAGAGGGGAGGGAGTTCTCTCCCCAGGTTCAGCTGGCCTAGAAAGAGAGGGCAGCTCATAAGTTTTGCTGTCCTCATCCTCTCTGTCTGGTACTGGACTTCAGCCTCAGCCTTGCTGTGCTGCTAGCAGAGGGCATGGACACCTGACCTGTTCTTTTCAGGCTTAATGACTGTTCCTGAGTCTATGGGCAGTATGAGGGGGTAGTTGCTGATTTGACTCCTGAAAGTCAGTGTCCCAAGGCTGACAGTGACACAGGCTGTTCAGAGAACCTGTGGGTGCCTTATCCCTGGAGGCATTCAAGACCAGGTTGGATGAGACTATGGGCAGCCTGATCTGGTGTGGGCAACCAGCCCACAGCAGAGGGTTGGCCTTGGGGCCCCTTCTAAACCAAACTATTCTGTGATTCTAAGTCTCCCAACACATCCCCAGTCCTGTGCCTGCCTTGATTTCTCCTCATGCTAGTTTGGTAGTATTGTCATGCAGTGTGGATTTCCACAACATCTGGGGGCTCAGAGTACTCTCTGGATACAGAATGAGAAGATGTGTCAACTTACATGTGTGACAAAAGATGAGAAACGAAAAGGTTAAGCTGTATTGGTTTAGCATTCTCATGAAGGCTGTCATTGTAACTGTGATTAAGTTATTGAAGCCTTCTATGGCTGGAGGCCTTAACGAGTTGAATCTGAAACTGGACAGGTGTGAAGGGCAATGTGGGTGAAATCCCAAAGGGACCCATTTGTATGTTAACAGATGGCTCACAGCAGGTGTCGTTGTGGGTGATTTGGCAGTGGAAGTCTTCTGTGGGGTATTCTGATTGCTGTCCAACTGGCGTTGCACCCAGCAGCCCTTCCAGTGGTGTGGGTCCTTGTAATGCAGCTGCACATTTCCCATCCATCATGTTTGCAGCATCTGGCCCCTCTGCTCCCCAGAGCCATCTTTTCTAACCAGCTCTTCTCCTTTGTTTTTCCATTTCTCTGTTTCGAGCAAGCAAGTCAAATGGCTATAGGCCCCAGAAAACCTGGTTTCACAAACTTTGTGGTTTGCAGTTTTCTTTGACTCGTAAGTTTCCTTGAAAATCTTTGTCCCTCACAAACCTCACTGAGCAGTGCAGTGTCCTGGCAGCACCTCTCCTCGGGTGCTGGTGCAGATTGACATGCTAATAGTATAGGCATGAATTTTTCTGGGTGGCTTTGTGGTCATTTTACAGATTGGTGCTCCAGGAATCCAATGTGGGGGTGCCTCTCTGTGTCTGAGAGCTGACTCCCCCACCCCATGCTGGCAGGGCATTGCCAGTGCAGCCACTCGGCAGCAGTTGTTGAGGTTGGAGGTACAGAGTGGTACCCAGGGCTGAAGAGAAGGGCTGCTCTTTGCCCGCTTCTGCTGATCGTCCTTGTGGCTCAGGGAACTCCAGATTTCATCTGGAGTAGGCTGGTCCCATCAAGCTAGGTTTTCAAGGACCTAGCTCTCACTCTTGCACAGCATTGTTTCTGTAGCCTATACTTGCATGGGGAGGAGCCTTAAACAGCGTCTTTGTGGCAGTTCTGGCTGGCCTCATGAAGGCTTCTGTTAAGTGGTTGTTGCTTTCCCCCTTTGCTGTAGCCTGGGAAACGCTGCAGCATTTGATTGCGTGAGTTTGAGTTGCCAAGGGCCCCAACTTCCCCAGCAGCAGTGTTTGGTCCTTTTCTGCCTCAGCTCTGCTGTGAGATCTGGTGGGCAGAGTACAGAGAGCCTCACAAAGCTAACAGCTAACAAAATGCCAGCGCACCCACAGAGGTGGAGCAAAGTACAACTGTGGAGGTAGAAAGGAGTAAAGTCAAGGCTTCCCACTGCACTTGGGATAAGGGCATGACAGCAGCAGTGGCCTCTGGAAGCCAGCTCATGCTCTCTGAGGGAACCAATCTGGACTCACGTGGGTGATTAGGGTGACAATGGCAGGGGCCTGGTTGTAGGGGCAGCCGTAGGAACGGTGAAAGAGCATACAGAATCATCACAGTACTGGGTTGCTCAGGGTTTCTCAGCTCTGTGCCGTGCTGTCGAACTTCTTGGTTTAGAATGTGAGTGGTTGCTTACCAGACAGTGTTGGTAAAGTTGTCTTGTACAGGCAAATTGTTTCTCTGCTGAGTCTAACACGTATCTCTGCATGTTACCTTTGTCTCTCCAGGTGACCCAACACAGCCAGAGCAAGCATCCCCAAAACCACGCTGCTGAGAGCTGCTGTTCTGTTCTGCTTCAACCCTACACTCAGGTTAGCACCTGTTCAATTGGTATTGTTTTTTTTCCTCCTTCAGGATTCTTTGAGGAGACCTAGGACCACAGTGCCTCCCTCCTGCCTCTACTCCATCCCTCTATGCAACAGATGTCACTAGACTGGAAGAGCCGGGTGCCTGTCACCTGTGCTGCTAAGACTGTTGACCCCTGCGCAACATTGCAAGCTCGAGGGCAATGTATTTTAAGCCCTTGGGAACTTGCTGTCTGTGCTGCTCACTGAACTTGTACTTCTCTCTGCCAGCAGCATTGAGCAGGAGGATTTCCCAACTGCTACTCTCTGCTGCTTGCTGTCCTTCACCTCAAAAAGTTGTGCCTTGGGAGAACTGCAGTACAGAGCCTCTCTGCCCAGAGCTCAGGTGCGATTTGGCCTAAAGAGATTTCATAGGGAAGCCACTGCTTAGCACATGTGACTGCCTGGGCTGTACAGCTCTTCCTCTAAGTGCCTGCCAAGGAAAGTTGGGGCCTGGCCAAGACAAGTGGAGACTGGGCTTCAGGCCATCCTTTCTTTCCCATTCCCTTCATCCAGATGCTGAAGTGGGACTCACAAGCATTAAGGCAGGGGTAGATTCACCTGGAACTTAACAGCAGGGGAGGAATGAGTCCTTCATTCATGCCAGCTCTGCATGAGCATTGCAGATTACCTGTCACACAGACTGGCAGCAGCAGGGCAGCCCTTTTATCTAGCTGAGTTATGGTGGTCACTAGTGCTTGCTCCTTGCTGTGATCCTACATCTTTCCTAGTGATGGAGATGTATTATATGGCTGCAACCAGTGAATAGGTGTGTTTTGCTGGAACTTCCTGAAGATCCAGGCACAAAACTCTCTCAGTGCTTGCCTGCTTTGTGACCAGAGATGTTTTACTATGGGGATCTCCATGTTGAATCTACTTTTTTCCTTTCTCTGATAACTAGAGAGAGAGCTTTATGCCTCCCCAAATGATAAACCTCTTACTAGTATGTAAGACAACAGCTTCTCTCACTACCTGGTCATAGCATGAGCCTCTTTTTTTCTGGTTTGGCTATCACCTAAACCAAATTATATCCTGGAGGTTATATCTGGGCTGGTTTAATATTCTTAGAGTCATAGAACCATTAAATTTGGAAAAGACCACCAAAGTCATCTAGTCCAGCTGCCAGTCCATCCCCACCATGCCCACTAACCCATGTCCCTCAGTACCATGTGTCCATGTTTCTTGGAAACCTCCTGAATGGTGACTCCACCACTTTCCTTGGCAGCCTATGTCAATGTGTTACCACTCTTTCTGAGAATATACGTTTCTTAATATCCAACCTGAGCATCCCCTGAAACTAGTTCAGTTCAGTGCAGCTGGCAGTAACCTAGTATAGCTTGACAACCTTTGATTAGATTTGCAGTGTTTCCATCAGGAATGGGATATGATGCCCTGCTGGAAAACTCAAAAACATAGTAAACCAGAGGTTATATGTTCAGCAGAAGGTGGCTGGCCTGGCACTGCTCCCTCAGTGTGCTCTTAGACATTCAGGCTCTCATTGCTCCATGGTTCTCTTGTAACTGGAAACTCAAGGAAATGCTCCTCACCCTTGGGATGGGACCCAAGTATTTGCACTGGAGTTATGCAAGGAATCCTCTCTACCCTACCATCTCTACTGTAAGTAGGTTGGGTATTCAGAGATCTGAATACTGGGAGCATTGGGACAGCTGGATCCTTGTTCAGTTCTTACTGCTCTCGAGAGAAGATCATCTGCTGGGGCTAATTTTAGCCTCCAGACATTGCAGATGTCCCTCTTGGCCCCTGTTTGTGTAAAGTCCTGCTACGCGAGAGTCCTGTGTCCTAGACTGTAAAGGTTTTGCAGATGCATAATGCCTTGAGGTTTCAGAAGAACTTTGAATTCGTCCTTACCTGAAGTTCTTAATCAAATTCTTTTCTTTCCACATCAGATATAGCTGCGGCCTGTATTTACTTTGGTCCTCGTACCAAGCATCCTTAGGACCTTTGCATTGTCTCGCTGCCATCCACCATCTTTCCAGCATTTACCTGCCAAAAATTTAGCTTCCCTCTTGTCTGTGGTAGTCTGTTTCTACTGCCTTGGGTAGATGCATCCAGCATCAATTGAAATCTTTAGTACCTTTGGGTGTGGATGTTGACCCAAGCCAATGAGAGCAGGGCTCTGTCCTTCTCTGTGTGGCCAGCTGGCTGCACAGCATCTGCTGTTGACTTCCTTCAGCCCAGCTTGGTGTAAGGTGAGGCCTCCTGGCCTCTCCATTGTGTATATGCACAAGAATTTGGAGCATCTCTGGACTTTGTGATTCCTATTGCTCAGACAACTTGTTGTCACCTGAGTGCTATGCAAGGATGCATCTGCAGTTCTGGCCCATCTTTATTTTTAGCCTGTGTGAGGCACATCTGATGGTTTCAGAAGGAAGTTGCATGTTTTGAGCTCCATGACTCATCCTGTATAAGAACCAAGGCTTCTGCCCTAACCCTCAAGTGATGTAATCAGCTATGGTGGGCCCTGTTCACCCTGGGGATGAGCAGAGAAGAAGCAGCAGAGAGGAGAAAAGCAGAGCTTTTGAGGGTGCTGTTTTATCCATTCTGCTAAGTCATTAAATTAATTCACCTAAGCATATTGGCAGGTATCACACCTCCGTGTAGCTTAGAAGGGTCCTTTGTCTTTTCTTGTATCTCCCAGCCGTCAGAGGAGAAGGAGCAGGGAGCTGTGCTCACATGCTAGGCTGAATAACCATATAATACCACAAAGCAACAGCAGACAACAGTTTTTTAGGACAGAAAGCAAATCAGGATCTTGTGTCCAGTCTAAGCCACAGCAAGGTTAAGTGTAGCAGCACAGAACTGCCTCCTCCAGTGGAAATGTGCTGGGACTGGAAAGCATGGATTTGCCATTCTCAGTGTGTCTACTAGGCTTCTGCAAAAAGAGCCTGGGTCCTTTCTTTCCATACAGCCTTGTGCTGCCACAAGGTAGGCAGAGCTCTGTGTGGCTTTTTGAGGTGCCGTTAGCCATTCTGTGTCAGAGACAAGGGCTCCATGTCCCACAGGGAGGGAGCGTGCAGTGCAATGACACGTGTCACCCAGCTGGGATGATGTACATGGGCCCAGTGTGGGCGTCCCATGGGTAGTGGGACAATAGCTTACGGGGGTGGCCTTCTACCTCTGCCCGCCTTTCCTTCCCTGGGGAGACATGTCGCTTCTGGAGGTTTGTCAGATGCCATACTGAGGTCTCACATGTGGGATGGTGGAAGCACACAGCAAGGCTTACGGGAGCAGAGACAAAGGAGGGAGGTAGTGAGCTGTGCTGGGGGGATTGCCATGGCAACCCATGCTTTCAGCAGCCCATGCTGTGGCCGTGCATCCTGATGCAGGCCTCAGCACCCCCAGTCCTCTGAGGCACCTACAGCTGCCTTGTAGCACCTGCTACAGTGGGCCCTGGGAGGGGACCAGCGTGCTTTGTCCTCTCCTTCTCCCGTCAGTGGTTGTTCCAGCTCCAGCCTGGAGTTGCAGAGCAGGCCCGGCCAGCAGGAAACGAGTCACCTGAGCTTCCCACTGAGTCACAGAGGGCAGCGTCATCCTGCTGCCTTTGCTCATCCTCAGTTAATCGATGGGCCCAGCTGTACCTGCATCTTCCGAGGGAGCCTGGCCTGCTGTGCACCGTCCATCTTGCGCAGCCGGTTTGCCTTGCTGCGGGGTAGCTGCACTCCAGTGGGGAGCAAGCTCTCCGATGAGCCCTGTGATACGGTGTGAGGCCTCTGGGCAGGTAAGGGGAGCACTGAGCACTTCTGAAGCTGCTTTTGGGCAGTCTGCTTGCCAGACACCGATTGGTGGTACTGAAGGATGCATGAAACACCATCACCACTCGCTGTGTGAGCTGTCCTCTGTCACGTGCCTGAAGCCTTGGGTGTGGGCCATGGGGACGGGACTCTGGCAGCAGGCACAGCTTGCCCATCCTGACATGGATCATGGTGCAAGCTTAAGCTTCTCTCATTACACCTCCCAAAGGTCAGGCTGGCACTGTGTTACAGTGCTTGGTCCCCAGTCCAGCAAGAGGCATGCCCTATCTCCAGAGGATGCTCTGAGCTGTTGCTAGTCAGACGTATGGGTTGTTATGAGGTTGTGTGTGCTGCTGTGTGCGCTGTGGCCAGGATTTGCGCAGCTGGATGGGGAGGACGGCTGTCCGTGAGCCACCCAAACAGCCCTGTGTTCTCAGATATCATAGTCCTTGCCTGAGCTTCCAGCTCTGAACGAGGGTGCAAAGCCTCAGAAATTCCACTGAAATCTATGTCACTGTGTGCAGTGCACCATAACGTCTGTGTCGTGTTTTGGATGATTTTACAACTTGTATGGGCTTTCCTGCCTTGTATAGTGCTACAGTTCCAGCCATCTTTAAACTCCTAGACAGGCTGGACTTCGTAAAATATGCCTTGGGCTTCAGACCGTGGTGTTCCCAAGGGAAAGCCAACAAGCTGGAATCCGAAAGTGGCCTGCTGCAGATATCTGCATGCTTCCTCCCTTGGGCTCCAAAGAAGGCTCCCTTCCTTCAGAAAAGGGAACAGTTCACTCTGTGCTGGCAGCTAAAGCTTCCTTCCCACCTGATGCTAAGGGCAATTTCAGATCCACAGCCTGAGCATTGCTCTTAATGCATGTGACCTTCAGCGCTTAGTGTGAGAGTTGGCATCACAGTATTTTAGGGGCAGGAATGATTGGCAGAGAGTGGTCAAAATCCACTGAGCCAAGCAGCGGTTCGTTCTGTCCCTATTTTTCACAGCCTGTTTTTTTGTGATCATTCCACCAGACGGAGGCTCCAGGATGTGCTATGAAATGCCACGGAGTGATAGCAGAGCCTGATGGGGAGGGCTCTGCAATGTGTGCATGTTGGGGCATGGATTGCCAGTTTCTAGGGCAGACAGTGTTATTTTCCATTTATTCAGCACCTTGCATGCCGAGATCCTTGTCTAAGGTTCTTCAGATTCTGGGCACTGTGACCTGATGAGTTAGAACTGTGTCAACTTGGAAGTGCTACTCCCTCTTTTTCTGTCTTTCCTTCTCATGCTGTATGTTTTTAAGCACAGCACAAAGCACCAGAAAAGCCCCAGGGCACGGGGTCACGCACTTGGTTCCTGGTCTGGGGAGGAGTTAAATGTAAAGCACTGAAATAAGCACTTAGGGAGAAGCAGCCAAGAGAGATTTCCTCCTGGCTGAGCTGTGTTGTTGAGGTTCGGAAAGTTCCGTGTGCGATATGTGCCATCACCTGCAGGTAGTCAGATGGGGACACGAAGCTGAGCGGTGTCACTGAGAAAATAGCCAGTGTCCTTTTGGATATTGACAGCAAGCTTAATGCTGCCACTGCTGAAAGAGTGCTAGGAGTGTCAGCAGGGGCATGAATGGTTCTTGGTTTCAGGAGGAAAATCTGTCACAGTGGGCATTCTAGCTGCATTCCCTAAGTTGTGAGAAGATAGTCCAGCTCAGTAGATAGCCCAGTAGACCATGGCAGGCCTGAGCTTTGCTCTCAGTTCATCTTCTAGAAGCCAGCAACGCTCAAAAGTCATAGAATCATAGAATGGTTTGGGTTGGAAGGGAACTTTAAGATCACCTAGTTCCAACCCCCTGCTATAGGCAGGGACATCTTCACTAGACCAGGTTGCCCACAGCGCCATCCAGCCTGGCCTTGAGTACTTCCAGGGACAGTACACTCACAACTCCTCTGGGCAACCTGTTCCAGTGTCTCACCACCGTCACAGTAAAGAATTTCTTTCTAATATCTAGTCTAAGTCTACCTTCTGCCAGTTTAAAGCCATTTCCCCTCGTCCTGTGGCTACCTGCCCTTATAAAAAGTCCCTCCCCATCTTTCCTGTAGGCCCCTTAAAGTACCCGAAGATCACTACAAGGTCCCCCCAGATCCTCCTCTTCTGCAGGTTGAAGAGCTCCAGCTCTCTCAGCCTGTCCTCATAGGGATGGTACTTAAGCCCTTTGATTGCAACCCATCTCTGGACCTGTCTGTGTTGGGGGACCCAGAACTGGTTTCAGTACTCCAGGTCAGGACTCATGAGAGCAGAGCAGAGGGGCAGAATCTCCTCCTTCGACCTGCTGATCATGCTTCTGTACATGCAACCGAGGATATGGTTGGCCTTCTAAATACTAGCAGATTTTGAGGAACTGGAACATTCTCAGGCTTGTTGTCTCGAGTTGGTCTGCTAGCCTTTCCCTGAGGCTGGCAGCCTGCAATCTAAAGGTATTTGCAGTGGTTTGTTCTGACTGTGTGATAAATCTTGTTAGAGAGAAAATGAAAATTGTGACATCAAGCTGCCAGCCTGACAGCACTCCTCTGGCTGTTGTGCCTGTTTCCTGCAACTGCAGGGCTGCTTCATGGCTTGGATTTGTGGAGGAAACAGACTTCAGATTGAAAGTAGCCCTCCCTCTTTCTCCTGTGCAGCTCTTCCTGCAGCTCAGTATTGCAGATTTATTACAGATTATGGCCCTCTAATTCTGGTTCTCTACAAAATTTCTGTATCTGGGTATCTGAACAGGATTCAGTGGTGCTTCCGATAGAAGAAGCCTGTCATTTAGCAGGGCCAGGGAGCAAGGAGGAGCAGTTCTAACAGGAAATGCCTGTGCTCACTGCTTGGGAAGGGAAAGGCATCTCACTCTTGAAAGCTTCCTTGCAGTAGAGCTCCAAATGTTGCCAGTGGAGCTGTACCAGCAGTGGTAAGAACGCTGCCCTCCAGAGCCTGGGGACGGTGTGACGGAAGCAGTGTCATGGAGAAAAAGAGTCAAATTCTGTTCAAAAGTGAACCTCTGAGAGGAGCAACAGAAGGAAAAGGCATCACTTGTAATTCTTGTAAGGAAAGAGCGGAAAATTTCCTTTGGAGTGAGGCTGTCTGAAACTTGATATGTCTCAAATGTGTGTTAAGAGAGAAATGAAAAGACTGTGCTATAAAGTGATAGGGGATAATGAATTTAATCTAATATGTTGTGTCCTGGGAAACTGAGCTGGGGCAAGGGTATTGGCAGTAATATGATGTTTTGTGTGACAACAGCAGCGGATATCATGTGAAGACATTTCCTGGGAAGGGGTGGTAGGATCTGCTCTCTGGAGTGCCCAGGAGATTGAAGTGCAGTGACCTGGGGATAGGAGCCCAAGGCAAGATGCCAGGAGAGCTGTATCAGAGCAATGCACTATAATTGCACGTCTTCTGCAGCATGAGCTTTGCTTTCCCACTCAGTGGCCCCACTGAGCTGGAAACGGTGTTGGGGCAGAGGTGGCAGGAGGGCAGATCCCCCTCATGCCAGGTTGTGCCAAATGACTTTCTTCTTACTGTATGTTTGGCAGAAAGCAACTGCTCCACCTACTGACGGTGGTGCAGTGACACCTGATGGGTGTCACTGCAATTTCATTGCCCCCTCCTGCAGAAGCATGCTGTCATCAGGCTGATGTCCACCCTACATCACCCACCCCATCCCAATGCCCAGCCCTGTAGGAACATGCCATGGTTGCCCTGTAGCAGAGAGACTCTCACCCTGGACTGCCCAGGGGTGTGGTTTCACGCTGTCCTCACCCCACTTGCTGGCACTGGGTGCTGCCTGGCTGCTCCCTTCCCCGGGGCAGGGACCATGCCTCAATTTCCCCATGACGTAGGCAGCAGGGAGGGGCAGAACCTGACCAGTAAGGGGAGGAGGGGAGGTTGCAGCAGCTGGTAGGAAATGACACTTTGGGGTGCTGCAAGGTGGCCCTGCCCCATCCTGTCTGCAGAGGTGTTGTTTGGGGTGCAGTAGCGCAAGCCTGCCCTGTGTGTTACAGAGTTGGCACTTTGGGTGCTGCAAAGCTGCCCTATCCCACTCTGCCTTCTCTTGTGGCAGGGATCCTGCTTGGCTAGGGGAAAGTGTCTACATCTCCCGTCCCCTCTGCACACCCACTGGCAATCCCATGACCATGCCTTTTTCCAGTATCTGATTTGTGGGCTACTACTCCAGCACAGGTCTGAGCTTATCTGCACAGACAGGGGTCAGGAGTGCTTAGCAGTAGTTCTGTGACACCCCTTGCTGCCTGTGCTTTGTACCTGGGGGCAGCAACAGAGAGGTCCCTGCAGGGGGGACAAGGGGATACTCCATCCTGCTTCCTTCCTCACCCCTGCTCCTTGCATGTCTGAATCTGACTGCGTAGAGCACATTTTGTAGTAATCCAGAGGGCAAGCACCATAAAGGGTTTTGAACCCATCTACATTTTTCTGCAGAGTTCTCACTTGCATTGCTTGGCAGTAGTTTCCATGGAGGATGAGGATGATTGAAGATGGCTTTTTTTTTTTTTTCTTTTTTTTTTTTTCTCCTCACTGCATCCTGCAAGCTGCCAGCAGATTGTCAGCACTCTTCTATTGTGGAATCTGTGAAGGATATTGTAACTGGCCTTGCTTCTGTGCAGCACTTAGAGTTTGAGGCAGTGCCCCAAGGGTTAAACCATGGTGGTGGGGTAGGGTTTGTGGCAGGAACAAAGAACTCTTTTAAGGTTGGGATAAGAATAGAGGGAATTGATTGAACTTCTCCCAATGTGTTGAAGTAGAAAGGTGGGTGAAACCCCTTTACTGGGAGGCAGCAGCACTCTTGGGAGTGGAGCAGAGAGAAAGAGATGGTGGAATTCAGTGAGAGTGAGTGCATGAGAAGCTTTACAGCCAGAGCGAAAGCTCAGCTATGTGCTGAAACAAATGAGTACAGAATGCAGGGCTGGGAGCCATGAGGCCTGAGTCATATGCTCAGTTCTCACCTTCTCTCCATGCATTTTGCAGTGGCTCCTCTTTGTTATTTTCCCCACATTTCACTCCACGGTGTGAAAGTGATCAAGCTGTGCCATTCCTGTCCCTGCTCGCAAGGTTGTTAGTGAATGTGTGGAGTATCCTGCGCTGGAGAAGTGCTTTGCTGGCCAGGGAGCAGCATGTGGGGTTTTTGGGCACACCTAGTCAGGGTGAAACTGTGGAACTGATCAGGGCAAAAGTAGCAGGCTCTTCATCCTGGAGGAACAAGGGAACTGCTTAAATTGCAAGGATCCTGGTGTGAAGTTGATTGGAAAAAGGAAAAAAGAACCTGCTAGAAGGGGAATGGCTTTTAATGCAGGGGGAAGTGGTGAAGCTGCATTGTTTGCTCTGGATACCCCATAGGGCACAGCAACAGAAGGGTCAGCAAAAGAAACCAGGGAAGGGATGGCGGAATCCCCCATTTCTCTTCCTGCAGCGAAGTAGAAGGAGGACACATCTCATTTCTATCCTGAGGCTTGACGGGTGTGAGCCAGCCCACCCAGGATGTGTGCAGGGCTGCAGGATGTGCTGAGTCAACAGAAGCATCTCCTTGCAGAGGGAGATTTGATCTGGGCTGCCAAGACAATAGGGGTTTGCAGCTTGCAGGAAGGGTGAGCGCCAGCTGCGGGCCACACGGTGGGCTTTCCAATTTTAGTAAACTCAGATTTGTGTTACTGACCAGAAGAGGAAGCTCAGTCCTTACGTTTCACAGGTTTGATTAGCAGGCACTCAGCCATTTAGCTCCATTCCTCACCATGGGCATGCCCCCTGATCTAAGCTTTAATTTAAAGAAATTCTACATCTGGTCCTTATACTGGATTATACGACCTTGGATTTGATTTTTTTGAACAAAGGGCTGATGCTTCATTGTGTTCTGTCTAGGAGATAGAAAGTGGTCCCTGGGAATGCTCCATGACTGCTGGTGTCAGCTCCAGCTATTTCATTTCCCTGGGCACTGGCAGAGGGGTGATGCTGGGAGGGGAACAGACTCTGTCACAGGCTCTGTCTTCTCTGGCAGCTCCATGGGGTCACTACAGCCCCCAGAGCAGTCAGCTGCTCTATTTTTTCAAGCACAGCGATGGGAAATGTGAGGAACACCGAGGTACTCTGAGGAGACCCTAGAAGAGAAAAGCCTGATATTGAGGCTCCTGGAAATGATACTATCTGTTCACCTTAATGGATGTCAGACTAACAAGTTGTGTGCACCAACTCTGTGTACTTACTGCTGCTCAGCAAAGCTGCTTAGCATCAGCATTCAAAAAGCCTGAACTCCTCTGTAGTTGCTCCAAATCCTCATTCTCACTCTGCCCTTTGGCATTTTGTTTGGCAGAAGCATATTGCTGACTTAAAGTCGAGTGAGTAAATATCCCTGCTGACGGTTCGCACCTTGGTGCCCTGAAATGTGCTGTTACAAGGCAGCAAGGTCCTGTGACCCCTTGGAGGGTTGCTCTGCTGGTCTTCTGCCATGTAGGCTGCAGACGCAGTGCAGGCAGTTGCAGGAGATTGCTTAGTGTGGGAAGGGTGTCAGGGTGAGAGCAGCTTCCCAGTGCCCAAAGGCAAAGGTTCTCCTTGCTCTCCTGGCCGCCCAGGGCTTGTTGGGAAGCCCATCTTTTCAGAGGCTGGTTTAAGTGTGTGCATTTAAATCAGCTGGGCCTATCCTGCTTATGGCTGCAGTTTTGTTCAGGTACTTGCCTGGCACTGTCACGTTGGTGACATAGCGGTGATGGCATGCAATGAACCCTGCAGATCTGTGACCCTGCTGCCCTTGAAGGACCATGGGGGTGAAGCATCCTGATGGATGTGTGCAGGAGAAGCTACATAACCCTATGTGGCTCACATCTTGATTTTGTTTGTCCTGAGAAGGCTGAAAGGCTCTGTGAGTACATGGTGAGGCCATACATGTAAAAACCTAAGAGAACCAAGAGATCTGATGTAAACCCCTGCGCTTTGGCAGAAAAATGTTTGTTGTCCTTGTTAAATATGTGACATCTCAATGCAGTGTATTGTCCTTCCCTGGCCAGAGAATTAAAGAATGGGTCATAGAATTGGTTTGGGTTGGAAGGGACCTTTAAGATCACCTAGTTCCAAACCCCAGCTATGGCAGGGGCCACCTCCTGGTAGATCAGGTTGCTCACAGCCCCCTCAGCCTGGCCTTGAATGCCGCCAGGGAAGGGAAGATGGCTTAGCCTGGTCCTAATTCCCAAATGGAAGGGCCCCCCAACATGTCTGGGTCTGTGTGGCCCCTCTGGATATGGGATGTTCAGCCATTATTGCAGCACCAGCAAAGCCTGTCCTGCTGCAGCGAGAGGAACGGCCTAGGCACATGCTCCTTGACGCAGATGGGTGTGCTCTGCTCTGCGGAGCTGCTTACTGAGCCTGGTGTTCCAGCACAGCAAGCAGCAGTGATGGGTGGTCTGCCTTCTGTCACCTCTCGAGGAGAGATCAGCTTGGAGGAGGCCTTGGAAAGAGATGGTGCTGAGGGATGGTTGGGGGAAAGGATGTGGAACAAAGCCTGTTTGTTTGAGCTTCTGCTGTTGAAGGAATTGCCAGTCTGGGAAATGGTCTCAAGGTGGATAAGTGTACATGAAGTTATGCATCATGTACATGGCTTCCACCGTTTGGATTGGGGAACTGACCAAACCTGTGCACGCTGCAAGGACTGTGCAGTGTTGGTTGATGCTGAATGACTGTAGCCATGCTACAAGAAAACCCCAGCTCTCAACAAGTTCATGCCTGAATTGTGAAGGTACGCAGCATGGGAATGTGTGTTGGGCTGTATCCAGGGGCATGTCCATGCCGGGCAGCACTGGGTCACAGTCCTACAACCAGAGGTGGGTCCAGCTGCTGGAGGGCTGATAAAGCTACTGGATTTGCTTGGAAGGTCGCCGCAGAGCCTAGAGGAAACCCATCTCCAGCCTTGCTCCTCATCTCAGTGCATGGCACCAGTCCCACTCTGGGCTGCCCTGCTACTTTGACAGGGTGTCACTGCTGTTGCCAAGTGCTGAGGGAGAAGGGTACTTGGCACCAGCTTGCTGCTCTGCTGCTTCCTCACTGAGCTTATGGTATTACCCTGCCGCCCACAGATGGGCTGCAGGCACCATGGATGAAATGGGTGAGTCAGGCAGGAGGAGAGGGTGAGTCAGAGGGCAGTGAGTCAGCAGGAAGCACAGGGCAGGTGCTGTGGCAGGACTGGGCTTTCAGAGAGCCCCAGGGCCTGGTGCAGGGTCTTCCTGGGAGCTGGGGAATCCTCAGGGCTCTGTTGCTGAGGACAGCACCCGGGGTTCAGGCAGCAGAGTGGTGGGGATGGGCCAGGGTCTGGCTTGACCATGTGCCACACAGACCAAGCGAGTCCTGTCTGGATTCTGCCCAGAACTTTGCATCCCATCCCTAGTGCTCTCTTAGCATGGAGAGGAAAAAGGAATTATCCCTGTGCGTGCGCACACACACACACACACGTACAAAAGGTAAGGTTGAGTGAGGGAGGAGAGTAGGGCCAAACTTTCAAGACCGTGCATCTGGGATTCCTGCCTTGGGATGAGATAGGTATTTTGCAGCAGGCACCAAGCAGTGGGTGCTTGGTGTCTCTGACAACCAGAGCTATGGGTCGCATACTTGAAAACACCCATCCTCACTGGTTTTTGCATTGGGGTCTTGTTTCAATGTCCCTAGGGTCTGTAGGGGCTTGCTGCTTGGGGCTGGCTGCAGGCACCTCCTGTCCTTCCTGTCTGTCAAAGGGCTGGGAGGGATGGAAATCTGTGGGCTGCAGCATCCTTCAGAGACACTTGGAAGTGAAAGTGAGGCCATGGAGATTATGAGGCTGGAGGCCAACAGAGGAGCAGAAGCTGAGAGCAGTAGGTCTGTTCAAGCTGGGAGATGGATGGGGGGTGCCAGTGGCTTTGGAGAGAAGCTGGAAACAGACCGTCCTGGGAAGTATCCTGGAACAGAATAAGAGGCAACAGCGTAAGATGCATCAAGAGAAGTTCCAATTAGATGTTAGGAAAAAATTTCCTCATTGCATTTGAAATTATCACAGCTCATGTTTTGATTTATTTTTGTCCTTCTCGTGACCTTCAGAGTTGCTGCAGCATCACCCTGTTCTTTGCTTTGTCTCCATGTTCCTTAGCAGGAGCACCATTCTCCCCAGAGGACTGTGCCATTCTCTGCATGCTCAAGCATAAAAAGCCTGTCTCCAACACCACAGTGGTAAAGCATAGGGCAATAAACTACCCCCACTTTTTCTGCTGGAAGTGTGGAGTGTGATCTGCAGGAGGGTGCTCGTGCTCTTGGGGAGTGGAGAAGATGCCGGCCCCCAGCAGCAGGGCTGGAAGGACTCTGGGGTTACCTTTCCTGTGGTGCCTGTCCCAGTCCTGGAGGCAGTGGCAATCAGAGGGGAAGGCACCAGGAGTCTTTTTAAAGGATTCAGCTGCCTGACCATCCCGTGCAGATAGGGAGCAGATGGAGGCTGAGATGAGCCTAAAGGACTGTCTGGAAAGAATTACTTGCTCCCAGTATTTTCTGTTTCTTTGCCAGCCTTTTATTCTCATGGCTCCTCTTTTCCTGATCCTGTCCTTCTGCAAGGCTGGCTGCTGGCAGCCTCATCAGCCTTGTCTTCAGAAACAGCTTCGCTCTGTGATTTATTGGGTCTCCTAACTTTGACCCTGGTGTCTGATGCTTCAGAAGCCTCTGTCCCATGTGCAAGTGCCAGAAGGGTTTTTAGCGCTTGCCCAGTCCCATCTGCAGGAGTAACAAAAAGAGCAAAGAGGTTGTACATAGCCCAAGCAGAGCTGACCTTCGGCAATAGCGACATGTGCCTCCCCATCTGGCAAAGGATGCCCCCAGCATTCAGGCTCCCCAGACACTTTTATGTGGGTTTTCAAGGTCTAGGATGTTCCCAGGAGCCTCTGTTTATCCCCAGCTCCATTCTCAAGTTGTTCATCTCAGCCTTTCCCTTGGGCTTCTTGATGCTGGACTGCATCTTGATGTGAGTGCTGTGCACTGCCTTCCCCTGGCTTCCTCTACACATTGCTGCTCAACACTGCTTTGGCCCCATTGTGTTACTTAGATATCTCTTATACTATACTTGAGCACTGAGATCTCTGAGCTGGGGCGGCACAGCAAACCAGAGTGCAGCAGCAGCGCGTGGGGTTTGTACAGGGATCCATAATATTGTACAGAGACAGACACAAGGGCTCGTGTCTGGGTCAGGAGCATTGGCTGTGGGTGCAGCTGTCTCAAACACATGCTGTTTGCTGTCATCCTGAGAAGATGCAGGATACTGATCATAGAATACTGATACACTGGCAAGTGGTGCTGTGCCACCTGCAGGTTACACCTGCCAGATAACTCCAGGGGAGGTTCTCCATGACCTGAAGCACTGTCTGGGCTCTGATGTTCTCGATGCTGACAACTCCATCCAGCACTTCCATCCCAATGCCCTCGTATCCCCATGCTGTGCTTCAAAAGAACTTGTGTACTTGGATGAGGAATTGGTTGCAAGATTATTTATAGAGAGTGGTTGTCAATGGATCCATGTGCAGTTAGAGATCAGTGACAAGTGCTGTCCCTCAGGGTTCAGCTCTGGGACTGACGCCCTTCAGCGTCATCACGAGTGACACGGCAGTGGGACGGAGCGCACCCTGAGCAGTTTGCGGATGACACCCAGCCGTGCGGTGCGGTCGACGCGGCCGAGGGACGGGATGCCGTCCAGAGAGACCTGGCCAGGCTGAGCGCTGCGCCCAGGGGAACCTCCTGAGGCTCAGCACATCCAAGCGCGAGGCGTCGCACCCGGGTCGTGGCAACCCCCGCTGCCAGTACGAGCCGGGGGACGTCGGGACAGAGCACGGCCCTGCCGGAAAGGACCTGGGGGTGCCGGGGGATGGCAGCCGGGCGTGAGCCAGCAGTGTGCCCTGCGGCCCAGGCAGCCGGCCGGATCCTGGGCTGCATCCGAAGCAGCGCGGCCAGCGGGGCGAGGGAGGGGATCCTGCCCCTCTGCTCTGCGCTGTGACACCGCACCTGGAGCGCTGCGTCCACTCCACTGGGAGACCGGAGAGCGGCCTGTCTGTATCTACAGGGGGGCTGTAAGAAAGACAGGAATGGACCATCAATATCTGTGGTGATAGGAAGAGGAGAAATGGCTTCAAATGAGAAGAGGAGAGATTTGTATTGGATATAAGGAAGAAGTTTTTTAGTCAGTGGTGAGGCATGGCACAGGCTGCCCAGTGAGGTGGTGGATGCCACATCCCTGGAGGCACCCGAGGTCAGTATGGAGGGGCTCTGAGCACCTGATGGAGCTGTAGTGTCCCTGTTCACTGCAGGGGAGTTGCACCAGGTGACCTTTAAGGGCCCCTTCTGAGTCACACGATTCTATGAGTTTTCTTATGTGTTTGGTTGGGCAGCAACAGAAGTGTTAAGGTGATAGCTGTGACACCTCTTCCTAAATGCCAGCAGCTCTCTTGCCTTCAGTTCCCCCTAGAAGAAAAGATTTTGCCTTTCACTGAAGGACGCAGTACGTTGAATGTTGGTTGAAATATTCCTTCCTCACAGTAGCCCTCCTGGATGTATGCAACTCTTTACAGCCAAACATGTCCATAGCTCAACCTGGATTCATGCCCAGTCACTGCTCTGCCTTTGTAGCCTTGGTGCTTCCTAAATCGCAGCTGGAAAAGGGTGAGCAGGGTGGGGGCCCATGTGGTATCTCTTCCTCCCATGCCACGTGGATGTCTTGCCTGGGGAGAAGAATTGATGCTGAATGTCCCTGCAGCTGCTGCCATCTTATCTGCAGGCTGCAGCTTCATGACGCTGGGCTGAGTGCCCCAGGCACCTCCCTTGGAGGCACTTACGGTAAAGGGAAGTGTATTGCAAGAGGGGTTGTGGTGAGAAGGGATGGTTCCCACAGGGTCAGCACTGCCTGCACAATCTTTGCTGCCTTCCTCACCACAGGCACTCCGCCTGCTTCCTCTTCCATCTGTAGCTTTGATGCCTGTGTTCAGACTCACACCAGGTAATGCAACATCCCCAGGACGTTCTGCAGTAACTTGGCAGGGAGGTGGGGAAAGGTGACGCGGCTGTAGGTCTGCCAAGTGGGTGCCGTCCAGACCTATGGGGTGTGTGTGCAGGAAGGATCATTATGGAGGCAACAAGGGAAGTTTTGGGGTCGGTTGTGGCAACAGAGCACCAGCAAAGAGCTGGAGGCATGGGGGATGTACACAGGGATGCCATAAACACTGATGTTTTGGAGGATGGGGCTGGGATGGGAGCAATAGGCAATGTGCTGCAGGGGGTGCAGAGTTGAACTGCCCTGCAGAGTCAGGCATTGAGGGTGGTTGGAGGGCTCTCAGAGCAGTGAGGTCAGGCCATGCTCCCGTGTGATGGAGTGGATGAGCCAGGAGCTGACAGTAACTAATTTGCCTTTCCTTTGGGGTCATGTTAGACACGTTGGAATATGGTTCTTCAAGGCTTCTGATGCAGGAGTAAGCCTAGGGTGTTGTTTTGCCCTGTGGCATATCGGAGACTCAGACTGTTAATCCTAATGTGTGTGCATCACTTAGCATGGCAATGGTCCAGTCCTGCTTGGACAATGACCTATTGGGCATGCCACAGCATTTAGCTGCCCTGCTTGTGGCCCACCTGTGGGGTTAGAGCAGATGTGGTCCTGTCCCTCCACCAGCACTGATTTGGCTTTTGCAGCCATCCACTGAGTGGGTGACTATGACAAATAGTGGAAATTTTCCCATGGGTTCCAGGTGGCACCGAGGTCAGGGATGGAGCCGCTGCTCTATGCGGTCCCACGGCCACTGCAGTCCCTGCTCGCCGGGCTGCCACCGTGGAGGGACAGGTTGGGAGCCTACCCTGGTGTCCCCGTGCAGGGTGATCAGGGACACACTTCCACTGCGGACGCTTCTTTTGTCACTCCGGAGTGACCACCACCGCCGAGCCAGCACAGCGTCCCCCAGACCATGGCGCTGCGCTCACGGTGAAACTCGTGCTTGGCAATGGGTGCGCGTTCCCCTCGGGAGCACGCGGTGGTCACCCCGAGGCGGAAGGGCGCAGCGGCGTTCGGGGAGGAGAAGCCGGCCCGGAGGAATTTTCCCCTGGTGGCCAGCTGTTGTCCTGGGCCTGGCTCGCGTCCTGCGGCACTTCCCACCCCGCGCGTCCTCGGGGAGGGGACCGCGGCCGTCCCACCCTCCATCCTCCCTTCGCCAGGCGAGTGGGCGCCACCGCGGGCTGGCGGGGGTGAGTAGCTGCGGTGCGGCTCGGCAGCATCCTGCTGCCTCCGCAGGGATCCTCTCGGGCAGCGGAGAGTTTTCCCCACCCCCAGCTCTGCCGCTGCCTCTTTGTTTTCTGGCAGAAGCCTCCGTGCCTTTTCATCGCCGTTGAGGCGCTGAGCAGGAGCCTGCATGTGCCTTGCGCGCGTCTCACCGGGAAGGCGACGCGGGCCCGCGAGCCCTCCGCGCCGCGCACCGCCCCGCAGGGTCCGGTGGGCAGCTCCGGGGGTCTCCTCTGCATGGGCTTCTCTCCCGGCCAGGCAGGGCTCCGAGGCCTCTGCTTTCCTCCGCTAAACCCGCTCTCACGTTGGCAGCGGTTCTGCACCTTGCCACAAGTGGAGTAAGTTGGCCGGGGAGGGGACGGCCCCGGCCGGGCTCCGCGCGGGGCTCTCCGTCGCGGCCCTCCGGTGCCGTCGCTGCTGCCGGGCAGACACCTGAGCGGAGCGGAGCGGCGCGGGGGTGCGGAGCCGGCGGCGGCTGAGCGTTGCGTGTGCCGTGCCTGCCTCTCCGCCTATTCGATCGCACGACTTCCATCGGGACTGAATTCCTGCGCTGATTTCTGGGCTCGGCTCTTGTGAAAGGATCCAATTATTTCAGAGCTTTGAGCATCTCCATTTGCTGCCCATATTTGCAGCGCCCGGCTCTGTGCTGGCTGGAATTCCAAGTGATTAACGTGACTGTGACATCCCTCCTAGGGGTGTTATCTTTGCTCGCTGTCCCCCCCACCGCCCCCCTCTTTCTCCTCCAGCAGCGATCGAGACAGGCAGGCAGAGACAAAGGTCTGTCCTCAACCTGGGCTGTCCTCCTGCCAGCGGCTGCTGCATGGGATTTCCCCGCTCTGCGTGCTGCAGGTTCCGTGGGCTCCGTGGGCTCCGGGTTGATCGCTGTAGGCTGCATCGCAGAGGTTTGAGCCTGGCTGGGCTGGGTGGGTAGGGGATGCTGCCGGTTTTGGAGAGCAGCTCGATGTTCCTGTTGGATTTTTAAGCTGCTTTTCATTCTTTGACTGTGCTATCCTGGGGGAGAGGGGCTGCTGTGCATGGAGGGGAGGCTGGCAGGTGGGGGTTGGACGTGGAGGAAAGCTATACACAGGTGGCGGTCGCATATAGGATCTGCCTGCAGAGCCTGCCAGCTCCTCTTTCCACTGCAGGCTATTGTCAGTGTTGCTGCCGGTATGTGAAATGCCAAGGCAAGGTGTCTGAGGCAAACCAGGCACCAGGGGTGAAGCCTCCAGGCTTCTTGGGAGAGCTCTCATTGTGTTCTCCTAGCTTGGGCAGGTGCAAAGCTCAGTGTCTTCACAGCCTTCCATGGCACCTGTGTGTGGAGCTGGGGTTTGGAAAGCGCTCTGAGGCAAACCCTAGCTCATGGTGGGGACTGGGAGTATCCAAGCACGTAGGGGTCTCTGACCCTTCTGGGATCTGCTGGGATGGTGGCAGAGGGAGGAACAGGGTTTGTTCCCGGTGGTTTTCAGAAGCTTAATGTGGGCGCTACCTCTTGCCCCATCTTTGTCCAGCCCCTGAGCTTCCTTTCTGTTATCTGCACAGGGGCCAGCACCAAGTGAGGCACTGCAGCTGTATAAATCTGGCATGGCAGCAGGCCTCCCTCAGAGCCCCGAGAGCAGGGCTTGCCCTTGCGGTGGGATACTCCTTCCCTTTGCATCCTCACTCCTCTCCTCTCCCTGCTTCCCATTTTGTGAGCTTCTTCCTCCCCAGCCTGAAGCCCAGGGGAGTGTCACAGCCACCTCCACCCCACTCAGCCCTTCAAGTGCTGTTTGCTCCATCACGTCCCTCTCACTGCCTTCTCTCCCATTACCGCCTCTCCCAGGGATGGTGCTGGAAGTGTCCCCAGCGTCACCTGTCTGTGTCTCTCCTGATGGTGGCATACCCAATCTCACAGAGGCCATGAAGAAGCCATTCTCTGATGTCTGTATTGCTGCTGTGCTGCTGTCCTACAGGGAAACTTTCTGCTTCTCAAGCCCTGCTCTCAGCCTGCGCAGGGAGCTTTGTGGCCTTATGCTTTCCGTGGTTAGGTTTCCTTCCTTTTTTTTTTCAGATAGGACTAACAGAGTTATGGTTTATCCTCCAGGCAGTCACTCTTTAGCAGTTTTCCACTGCCTTTTCTCTTGCCTTGTGTTCTGTACTGAGGATTATTCTGTGCTTCCCTGTAACAGCAACCCCTCTCCTGTACTGCTTGGATTCTGTTTCATTCCCAGTGATGCTGCAAAGGTTTCCTTAGCACTGCCCAGAAGAGGGAGCAAGATAAAAGCCAGTTTGAGGTTGCTTTTCTGATTTTTTGTTGTGTGAAAGGTGCAAGGAGCCCTCTCATCCCCACCAGTTCACAGTCATGGTGCTCTGTCTCAGGCAGTGATGCTCAGATATGGCCACCTGCCCTCTGCAAAGCCCTGTGAGTTCCGTTGGGTGAACTTTCTCTATCCCAGGGCTGCTCCTTTGCAGATTTTCTCTCCCCACTCTGGCAGAGCTACTTCCAATCTCCTCACTTCCTTTCTGGCCCACCCTGTGTGTGGTGCAGAACAGTTAAAACAGCAGCAGATCCTTTTGCAGGCTGCATCCCAGCATGCAGTACAGCTGCTGCATTGCCCAGCCGGGGACCCTTCCTCTCCTGCCATCCTGTTCTGTTGCCAGCAGATTGAGTCCACGGTTTGTTTATCCTGTGTTCCCCCTGGATGGGCTAATAGGAATGAAAGCAGCAGGTAAGCCATGTCCCTGACCCCCCAGACCTGGCTGTGTCATCCTGCGTCATGGTCTGCTGGCTTGGTGTCCCCAGGGAACACAGGCTCTCTTTCCCAGCATCTGGAATGTGCCCCCTTCCCTGCAGGTTCTTTAGCACAATGTGTCCTACAGCTGGCAAAGTCTCGTGCCTTTCCCCAGGATTAGCCAGGCTAGAAGAAGAGGGGAAAGCTCTGGATCCAGCTGCTGGGAGAGCCCTGCAAAACCACAGCTGGAGTGTGACCCTGGTGGCGCTGCGGGGGGAATTTCTCCTCCTTCAATATGTGATTGATACAGAACTCTGCCTGTGCACTGGCAGCAGCCATCCTGTTTTTCTGTGTGCTGGGCTGGGACAGGTGGGGCATCTCCTCCAACTGGCCTGGAAGCTCATTGTGAACAGGAGAAGCTCTTGCCAAGCTTTGCCCTGCAGGCAAAGCCTAGTCAGTCCTATTTCAGAGAACCAGTGTGGGGTGTAACATCAGCAAAATCACAGCTGCTTGGGTGTGGGAGGGGCTGGATCTCTGGCTTGGACACAGGGAGTCTCATGTGCTGCATCCAGGAGTTGGCACCCATACTGTTCAGTGGGGCAGTGAGGACTCAGACCTGGTGCTATCCCATCCAGACCTCCAGAAGTGGGGCTCTGGAATCCCTGTTGTGGCTGCAGGTATTTGGAGTCTCTGTGTTTGGACTTTCTGAGGCAGGTTGTGGAATTCTGGTATTTCCCCACATGATTCTTTGGACAGTGGCACCTGGATCGGCAGGGTGAGGTGCAGCCCCTTGTGCTAGGTGCATGCACTACTGCCCAGTGCTGGCATCCCTTGGGGACTGGCATAGAGACTTCATTTGGGGTGAGTTTGTGATGTCAGACTTTCCTGTGAGGCAGCTGCCGCTGGGGAGCAAAGGGCTCAGTCTGCCTACATAAGGATTTGGGAAGGGCTGTGACTATAGAAGGGCGTGGGACAGAGAAGGAAAGAGCAAAGGCTGCACCTGCACATTATCCTGCATGGACACGTAAAGGAAGGATGTGGCTTCTGCTCACCGCCCCATGCTGACTGTTGCCGACTTTTGCTGATTTTGCTTCCCAGTAGCTGACCATGCCATGGAAGTCATGGTGCAGATCTGCCCTGGAGGTGGAAAAGGGAAGCAGTTACCTGATTTTGGAGCTTTCCCTGTTCTAGACGAGCCGAGCACGGTGTGTCAGCAGTATGGCATCTTCCCATGGCTGCAGACATCCACCTGCCTTCCCTCCTGCAGAATGCCAGGAGGGGCTGAGCTTTACAAAGAGCTTTTGTTGAGGCTTTAGACCAGGAGGTTGTTATGCTGCAGTGCTGATTCGCCGTGTTTGAGTGCTCCGTGGGAGCTGACATGTTGCATCTCAGTTCTGGCTGCTCACTGGGGGTGCCCCTCCCCTGGCTCTGTTGGAAGTGGCTTTTGGGCTGGCCTCACTTGAGAACTGGGACTAATTGCAAATGTTACCAGAAATATAATGAGGGAACAGAATCTTTTCTGAGGCAGACTAGGTCAGGCAACATGCTCCTTGCACTGATATAGGATCTGATGGACCAGAGTGTTAGAAAGGGGTGCACTTGTGTATTTGGTGCCTTTGAGCATCCCTGCTGGGATTTTGTTCATCTGCTTGGCCCTGCTGTTTCCAGGCTCTGGGACTTGTGCTTGTGGTCAAGATGTCCAATAGGACAGTAGCAGCTTCCTTCCAGACAGCCTCCAACTGAGGCTGTGTTGGGGAGAGATGCGCACAGTCCCCAGTGATGGGCAGCGCCTTCTCCTTCACCCAGAGATTCCTGGAACTGCAGAGCTTCCAAGAAGTCCTGTGGCAGAGGAGCTGAGGGTGGAATTGCCCAAGGTCTCCTGCCTGCTGTGAAAGTGTTGACCATGAGCTGCTGCTCAGATTGATTCTCCTCCTTGCCCTCTTCCAGGCATCAAAGCTGCAGTGCGAGTGGTTTACAACCACAAGGGAGCTGCGCTTATCTGCAAATCTCCGTACATAAAGGGTGCCTCTGAGCAGGTGAGTGCTGTGTGAAGAGATTGCTGTCTGTGCTCCACAGAACACTTGTGAGGAACCAACCTCCAGTCTTAGGGCAGTCAGGCTCCTGTTTCTCCCTTTCCTGACAGGCATCTCTGGCTGGAGGAAAGTAATTGCAAGTATTTTTCTTTGTATGGCCAGAAAATGTCCTGCATGGTGGATGAAAGTGTGGATGGACATGAGATCAGCAACTAGCTGGAAGCCCACAGGTTTCTGGTGACTGCAGTGTCTTGGAAAACAAGTTATGAAATGATCACCAAAATTAATCATAGAATCATTGTAGAATCAGAGAATGGCTTGGGTTGGAAGCAACCTTAAAGCCCACCCAGTCCCAGTCCCTGCCATGGGCTGGTTGTCTCCCACCCACTGGGGGGCTGCCCAAGGCTTCATCCTATCCGGCCTGGAGTGCCTTCAGGGATGGGGCCACCCACAGCTGTTCTTGAGAGCTCACTGCTCTGAAGTGCCGCAGTGCTTTATAGCATCTAATATAAATCTCCCCTCTTTTAAATTAAAACCACTCTCCATTACCCTATCACTATCAGTCTGTGTAAAAAATTGGTCTCCTTTCTGGTCATCAGGTCCATTTACATACCGAAGAGCTGCAAGGAGGTCTCTGCAGAGCTTTCTATTCTGCAGGCTGGGCAAGCCCAGCTCCCAAAACCTTTCTTCGTAGCAGAGATGTTGCAGTAGACTGATTATTTCCATGCTCTAGTTTGGACCTGCTCCAACAGCTCACTCCTATGCTGAGGGCCCCAGACCTGGACGCATACAGCAGATGGGGCCTCGTGAGCAGAGCAGGAGGGGACAGTCCCCTCCCTCTCCCTGCTCCCCTCTGTTAATGCAGCCCACAGTACTGTTGGCCTTTTCGATTGTAGGCATGCACTGCTACCTCATATACAGCTTTTCTGTCCACCGGAATCCCCAAGTCCTTCTCTGCGAGGTTGCTCTCAAGGAGTTCTTCCAGTCCGTGCACGTATGTGGGATTGTGCTGATCCATGTGCAACAGCTTGCACTTAGCCTTGTTTAGCCTCACTGAAGTAGAGATCTCTTCATATACACAGGGTTTCATACAGGAAAGCAAGTAAAGACTGTAAAGCACAAGCAAGGTGTGAGAGTTCACAGCTTAGTTTAAAATATTTATTATTTAAAGGGAGAATAAGGTGAAAGTACTGCCTTACATGATCTGTAGATTTATTTGACATTGGGGAGAGGCTGGACCTCAAGACTGCCATCTCCACTTGTGTGACCCTTCAGGCCAGCAATATTCTTCTGTCCTTCTCTTCCTGGTGAGCATCTATATCACGCTAGCCCTGCATCTCCCCCTTTTTTCTTTCCCCTCAGAGCTGCTGTGAAGACTAAAGAGCTGGAGAGGACGTTGCAGAGGTTTGGAGGCACACCGTGATGGTGGGAGCCATTCCACGGCAGCCACGCCGCTTCTGGGGGGTGCCTGGCTGGCAAGTGTCTTCAGCTAGTTGTGCCAACGACCGCCCACTGTGGGACGGGGAGATTGATCCGGAGTGGAGTGGGATTCTGCTGCAGAGAGGTGAGTGTGGGGGCACACAGGACAGGCTGGAGTGGGGGCCATCATGGAGTGGCTGAGGTCAGTGTCCATCTGGGCTAACCCCAGTTCAGGTAGGGACACACAGAGCATGTTGCCTTCGACCTATGTCCAGGCAGCTTTTATAGATCTTCAAGGATCTACATCTTCACCTTCACAATAAAAAAAACTTCCTGGTGTTCAGACAGAGCCTGATGTACTTCAGTTGCACCCACTGCCTTTTGTCCTGTCACTGGATGCCAACAGAAAGAGCACCGTCCTCTTCGCACCATCCCTTCAAGTTCTTATAGGTATTGATGAGATCCCCTCTGAACCTTCTCTCCAGGCTGAATAGTTACAGCTCTCAGCCTTTCTTCATAGGAGAGGTGCCCTACTCTCTTAATGATCTTTGTGGCCGTTTCCTGGATCTCAGGAGCGGCCTCACCAGTTGTGGGCAGAGGGAAGGAGTTACAGTCCTTCTCTGTGGCAAGGGTGCACCATTGGATCATAGGCAACTTGGAGTCCACCAGGATATCTGAGGGCACTTTCTGTAAAGCTGTTTTCCGGGCGATTGGCCCCAGCATGTACTGGTGCGTGTTCTCATTGTTTCTCTTAAAAGAAATTTCCTGGGCTCAACCACCCCGGTCTGGCACCTTTCCTTCAGTATCACAGTCGGAGTCAAAATACCACAGTCGGAGTCAAAATGTCTCCGTATGGCCTTGACCTGCTCGAAGAATTACTTCTCTTGCGTGCCTGCCCCTAAGCCTTTGCTCCAAAGGAGCAGAGGCAGCTGTGGAGACAGGCAAAGGGCAAAGCTGCCAGGTATGGGCTGTTTTTAGGCTGCGTTAGGCGATGGAGCTCCTTGGCACGCCACTGATTTTTATGCAGACTTCTCATCTCTTTGTCTCTTGCAGACATTTCAGGGTTTATCAATTCAGACAGCTCATGGCCACATCTGAAACACAGTGAAAATAAAATCAAGGTCTTGTGCAGCATGAAGGTGGTTGACTCCTCCAGGCATGCAAGGATGGGTCTTATGGGTAGTACAGGGGTGGATGGATGGTGCAGGAGTCCATGGTGGTCTCTGCTACTCCTGGTGCTGCTCAATTGCTCATCCATGTGGTTGAGGACTCTGGTCCAAGCTATCAGAGCTAGCTAGCTGTGATAATTGTTCAGATTCCACTGGGTTGCGCAGGCAGGTTCCCATCCCTACTGTGGAGCTGGCAACCTGAGACAGCCCGCGTCCTTCGGCGCATGTGGCTGGCACAGGTTTTCTTGGCAAGGACTCACAGATTTGATTGCTGGTGCTTGATGGGGTCACAGTCCTGAGTCCCTGGGACTGGTCTGACCTGCCTTACTGCTGCACTTCAGAGCAGTACGAGAATGTCAGGTCCCCAGCAGAGGGCAGACCCTCTTCTCCTTGCTTGTACAGACTTGTCTGCAATAGCCTCCAGCCCTGCTGGAGAATCCTCTTTGTGTCCATGCTGGGATAAAAGTGCTGATCCTGCAGGTCAGTGATGCCACAGGGTTCTCTGGAGAAGCCACACTGTGCTGATTCCTCCTTTCGTCCCGGGGGAGAGCTGCCTGTCTCCCAGCAGGGCTGGAAAGCTGGACAAGGACCATGATCTTGCCTGACCTCACTCCTTTCTCTTTCTAGAGCCCCATACTGGGGGGCTCACCTGGACATCCTGAGCAAGAGGTCTAGCTTCTGCCCTCTCGGCATCACCTGTGGCACTTTACTGTCCCCTTCCTGCTGCTGCATGGGCTGTCCTGACTCCAACTCCACGTGGAGTCCAGCCAAGTGAGGCTCCATGCGGCACATCCACACAGAGACGTCCCTGCCCCCGGAGCGCAGCGCTGACTCCAGCCTGTCCCGACCCAGTGGAGAGGCAGCCTTGGAGCCTTCCTCACAACACTGTGCCCACCACGGCATCCTCATGGGCTACAACGAGACAGAGATCAAGCGCCAGAAGGTTTACCAGGTCTCCATCTTCTCCCATCTCTCCAGCTCCTCCGAGAGCACGGAGCAACGAGCAGGCAGTCATCCGACTCTCAAGAGGAGCTACCCTGAGCAGCGAACTCCAGAGGGGGTGCGGGATCCCAAACGAACTCACTGGGGTGGTGGGGTGGACAGCAAGCGTGATGGGGGCTTGGGGCAGGCTGCCCTGGAGGACGATGATACTTTTGAGGATGGTCTGCTGGTGGACGAGCTCTCTCTGTGCGGCTCTGCCCAGCATTTCTCCCATAGTGGGCTGCAGGTGGTGGAGCACCGGTGTGTGAGCAGTCCCAGCCCTAAGGCCAATAGAGAGGACAAGCCGCAAGATACCTCCTCCTTCTGGCCACAGCACATTGCTTGCAGTACTTTGCACACAAGAGATAGTTGCCCGGTCCCACCGGGGAATCAGCTTGCAGACTGCTGGGAGAATGGGGAGCAAATGAGTGACCATAACCTACCTGACCTTGATTTGCACAATATTGCACAAAAACCCCAGCTGGACTGTGGTGGGAGGGGAGAGAAGCCAGGCAGCAGCCCCGCTCACCGCTGCGGGGCTGGCGAAGCAGAGGAATGGCCGGTGGTGGCTAATGGGTGCAAGGAGCCTCTAGCCCCACAGATGTTACTCAGCCCTGAGCCTAGCAACCTGAGCTCCCAGGAAAAGACACCCTGTGGGAACAGCAGCAGCAGCAGCTGCCCAGCCAAAAGGAAGTTGCTACCGGCTGGTGAGATTATGGCTGACTCCTGCTCTGAGGATGAGAGCCTATCCCAGCTGGTGAGGAAGAAGAGAGCCCTGCCATGCCACCCAGTGCCCACAGCTTGCCGCAGCACCGACGCCAAGGGAGCCCCTTTCTGGAATCACCTGCTTCCCACAGCCAAGGTGAGTGTCACTGCAGGGGCAGGAGGAGGCAGGGAATGTCCTGGGCTGTTCTTTTTGGGCATGTAGCCCACAGTGGCATGGCATTACGTATTGTCCCAGTGGTACAACACAGGCATGGGAAGGGCGGTGGCTGGTGGCTGGCCCTAGGACAGGCAGTATGTAGGCTGTCACTTGTCTCTGCAGAAGCAGAGGCACCCTTGGCTGATTGCTTCTCAGAGCTGGAATGCACCGTGCATGGGACACAGCTCTATCCCTGCCCTCGTGCCCTTTTTGGTGACTGTCCCCAGCTTGGCTGCCCCAGCAGCAGAGTGAGGCTCTCCAGTAGCTTCCCTTGTCATGCCTTCTCAGTCATGCCAGCCAGTTCCATCATCCCTTTGTGCTGTGCTGCCTTTTGTGTGGCTTCCAGAAAGGAAAACCCCTGAAAAGGGGGTGCCTTTAAAAGGAGACAGCAATGTGGCTTTAGGCCCCCGCCCTGCAGCTGTAGGAGCCCGGCTGTGGGCAGCATGACCCTGTGCCCAGACTTTGCACAGATTGCATGGGGATGGGACTTTTCCCAGGCTGCCCAGGGAGCTTTGTCTTATTTGTTGCCATTCCTTAGGACCTGGTTTTCAGGGTGGGAGGCTGTGTGCTGTACCCTTGGCTCAGGCACTACCATTGCTTTCCTCAACAGGCCCAGTTTGGGAGGGTGAGGACCTGCCCTTGTAGCCAGCTCTGGATTTGGGCAGCCCTTTAGCCCCAGATGTCTTGTGCTGCTCAGCCTCAGAGGGACTTGTCTCATCTGCTGGGACCACTGTGGGACAGGGCAATGGGTGGTAGCATCTCCTGAGGTGCACATCCCCAGCTGCTGCCCTAATACAGTTCCTGGTTTCATGTCCTTTCCAGAGCTCTGCAGATTGCACTACAGTCGGGAGGAGGCTGAAGAGCGGGCTGCGCCTCAAATCGTGAGTGTCGTGGCAGCGAGGCCTCACTGTAGGGTCTCGAGTACAGTGGTACCAGCACCTTATATCCCAGTGGGGTGGCCAGGTTGGGTTGACTTTCAAGACCCACAAGAGCCCTGGCTGTGAAGTGGAGGGAGACTGCTTCCAGGGTTAGGAAAATGAGTTCAACCTCCGCTGAGGAAAGGGGCAGGAGAGAGGGACCTGCCCCCATTCCCACTGGGGAGGGATCTGCACTCTGAGGAACGTGTGGCCCAGGTCTCTGTTCTTCAGTCCCGTGCTGATATTCTCCTCTCTCTCAAGGCGACATCTCCGGAGCAGCCTCCGGAGAGGAACCCGTTCCTCTGCATCATCCTGGGCCACCACCACTGTCAGCCATGCTCTGCTGGGCAATTTTGAGGTAATGGTGCCCATATCGTGATGACCTGCTAGGGAGGGAGGTGGGTCCTGAAAGCTTGGGCTGGGCTGGCACTAGTCTGGGAGAAGCTGAGCTTGATGAGAGCCAGCTGCTTTCTACAGCAGTTGGCATGGGGTAGGGTGGCTTGTCCAAGGGCCCAGCACGTGTTGGCTATGTTGGCCAGCAGATGTTCACCAAGAGGACAGCTTAGCCAGCACGTCCTCTGTGTCAGAAGGGTGATTTAAGCCCACCTGTGGGTTCTGTCTGAACGTGCAGCCAGGGCCTCCAGAGAGCCTGGAGGCACACAGGGATCCGCAGACACCAGCCTGCAGTTCAGATTGTTTACCTTACACAGTGCTGGAAGGTCTGTAATGCTTTCCTCCTTTCTCAGGAGTCCATCCTGAAAGGGCGCTTTGCACCATCGGGGCGCATCGAGGGGTTCACCGCAGAGATCGGTGCCAGCGGCTCCTACTGCCCGCAGCATGTCACCCTGCCCGTGGATGTCACCTACTTCGACATCTCCGAGCACAGCGCGCCCTCGCCTTTCCTGGTACACGGGTGGGCTGGGACTGTGGGGGAGGTGACTGGGGGCTGTGTCCAGACGCTGCATGTTCTCTAATCGGGGGGCTGCGTGTCTCTGGAAAGCACGGCTCAAGCAACTAGACATCTGAGGACACTACCATTTAACTTGCAAAGCAAAGAAGAAATGGGATCTCGGCACTGCCAGGTCCCATCTGGACAATACATTTCTCCTCACACATGCTGTTTCTTTTGCCCCAGGGAGTGATTGACTTGGAAGCCTTGGGAAAGAAGGGTTACAGTGTTCCTAAAGCTGGAACCATCCAAGTGGTGAGTGGACTCCTGTGGCTTCTCGAAGTGGACATGCTGCATTATCACACAGTCGTAGAATGTCTTCCTTGGGAAGGGATCATCTAGTTCCAAACCACTGCTGTGGGGCAGGGACATCTCCCACCAGAGTAGGCTTCCCAAAGCTTCATCCAGCCTGGCCTTGAATGCTTCCAAAAATGGGGCATCGAATTTTTCTGTTTCTATCAAGAGTTTGCACGCACACAAAAAAGCATGGTGGAGGAAGCATGGGACCCCCCAGGGTGCTTGCTGTGAGACACAGGGACAGGAGATCTGGGGAAGGTCAAGGCTAGTGGGGTCCCCAGCAGGAGACTGTATATGTGCAGTGACGATGGGATGGGAGCACAAGAGTGGAGTTGGGTGGACATGACTTACTTGTGTTGGCTGGGTCTCTGAGCAACACTTGCTGGATTTTATGGTCTGGGCAAGAGCTGAGCCTCATGCAAAACCCCCTGGGACTGACATGGGGCCAGATGCCCCAGCAGTACCTACCTTGTCTGACCACTACCCATCCATCCTCTACCCGCAGACCTTATTTAACCCCAACAAGACTGTGGTGAAGATGTTCTTGGTGACGTACGACTTCCAGGACATGCCTGCCAATCACATGACCTTCCTACGCCACCGCATTTTCCTGGTGCCTGTGGGGAAAGAGAAGGGGGCCACTGTGTCCTGCAGTGAGCCACCAGGCACCGACCCACCCCGCAGGGTCCTCTGCTACCTGATGCACCTGAGGTAGGAATACTGGGTGGGATGGGGACCTGCCCACGAGTACCCTGGGCTCCCAGACCCCTTTTCCCTATGTTTCCTTCTCCAAATCTGTAGACCTGGTGGTCTAGGAACACGGCAGCCTGACCCTGCAGCTGTGAGGAGGAGCAGGGACCAGCCTCTGTTGCACTGATGGGCTGCAAGGAGGTGGAAGCTGCTGTTCTGCCCAAGGGCAGTGGGTTTTATCCCTCCAAAGGCAACCGGAATGTGGCTACCTTGATCAGGGGCCACAGAAGGGAAGGGAGCTGTGTCCCCTGCTGTCAGTTAGGCTGTCCTGGCACTTGTGTGCACGCCTAAAATTCCTTCATCCTTCTCTCAGATTTCACAGCTCCAAGTCTGGGAAGATCTACCTTCACGACAACATCCGGCTGCTTTTCTCACGCAAGTCGATTGAGGTCGACTCGGGGATCCCATATGAACTAAAATCCTTCACGGAGATGCCAAGAAACCCTCGCTACTCACCCTGGCCCTGACCTTCTCCCTTGCTCAGGGCCACCGAGCAGTGCCCAGCCCAGTGCTTTGGGGATCATTGAGTAAAAGAGAGACCAAGCGCAGCCACCTGGAAGTGTCCCCAGCCCTACGCACCCATCCTCCTGAGCAGCACTGATGTCACAGCTGTGCCCTGGGACAGAGCTGGCATCACCAAAGGGGATTTATGAGGAGGGGCAAGGGCTGGGGAGCACTCTGGGGCTGTGCCCAGGACTTTTGCAAGCTGGGAGGTGTGGCTGGAGCTGAGGGGGAGGGCTCCTCCCAACCTGCGCCCGGCCGTGGGTTGGGAGCAGAAAGTTCAGAAGTTTGTATTTATTAGTATTTATTGTCATAGGGGTGCAGAGGTGTTGGAGATATGGTTCCTGGCAGGGGACAGCCGGGGTGATGGGGGTGAGGGCAGGGGCGAAGGACGAGCCTGGAGGGTTGGCCGAGAGGGGGCATCAACTCCACGTGGCTGAAACATCACTGTGCGTGCGTATCGGGGCGCGGCTCCGCGCAGGGCGCCAGCCACTGGCCGGAATGACACGGAGCGGGGGCTGTGGCCCTTCAGGGGCCGGGTGGAACCCCCCCCTCCCAGGGGGCCCGTGAGGGCCAGGTGAGGAGCTGCCCCTGCCCTTCGCCCCAGAACCCCGCTGGCCTCTCCCTGCGGCACCCCAGGGCCGGGGGTTCGCCCCGCGGCACTCCGTGCTGGGGCCCCGCCCGGAGCGCAGTAGCGGTACTTCTGTGTTGGTTTTTATTTAATAAACGTTTGGAAACGTAACCCGGACCTCCGACCTCGGGCATCGCGGAACCATGGGGCGAGGCGGCCGGGTCGGGCCGGGCCGGGAGGAGGAAACGGGCGGCTCTCCCGGAAGGGGCGGGGCGGCGCGGAGAGCATTCCGGGGCGGCGGGCGGGGAGCGGCGCGATGCTGGCGCAGGCGGCGCGGCGAGCCGGGCCTGGGCTGCTGCGGGTGCGGGGACCGCGGGGTTCGGGATTCAGAGCGTCCCGCAGCGGGTTGGGGTCCGAGGGGAGCGGGGCGGCGACCTCGGCCGGCTTGAGCTCCGTGTGCGGCCGCAGGGAGCCCCGGATCGCAGCCCGGTCCTCTCGCCGCGCGGGGCGGATGGAGGCCGGCAGCCCGGCGGGGGATGAGAGGCGTGCGGAGCGCCGGCCCCATTCCGTGCCTTTCCTTTCCGCAGCGAGCACCAGTGCTGAAGCGCCCGGCGTGGCTGGCCCCGGCCCCGCAGCGGCTGAACTCCGGGCTACCCGTCAATATCGGCGTGCTGTTCGTGCCGCAGCAGGAGGCCTGGGTGGTGGAGAGGATGGGCAAGTTCCACCGCATCCTCGAGCCTGTAAGGAGCCGCTTTTCTCCCCTCCTGGATTCCGCAGGTTCCTAGAGCGGTAGCGAGCACGTGTGTTGTGCGCGGATTGAGGGGATGGTGCGAGTGCCTGTGCTTGTTCGTACCGACTGCGATCCTTTTAAAACTGCCTGTAGACGAATTTCCTGTAGAGGGGTGTTATGGCATTAGGTAATTTAAGCTCCCTCGTGTGTGAAGTAAACTTACTGGCAGCAATGGGAGCACGTCGTGCTTGGGGTTCGTTTGTACTTCCCTCTGTTCTGAGCTGTCTGGGTGGGAAAACCCTTGCCTGGCTTCAGGGCTCAGCTGTCCAATCGCACCTTTGTCGCAGGGTTTGAATTTCCTCATCCCTCTGCTGGATCGGATACGTTATGTGCAGAGTCTCAAAGAAATCGTCATCAATGTCCCAGAGCAGTCAGCTGTCACCCTAGGTAAGAAGGGCTTCTGTCTCCTGTCCCTTCCCTTGCGTGCAGGGTGAGTGAGGGGCAGTGTGGTCAGAAATGTCACAGGCTCCTGCACTCGGCCCTGTCCTGGGGATCCAGGCTTGCCCATACCCGTGGCAGTGTGACCAGGAGAACCCTGTCAGTCTGTCTGGGCTGCTCCACTACTGCCTTGATCTGTTCATCACAGAAAGGGATCAGTTTCTCAGAATTTATATGTTTTTCCATTTTCAACTAGGAAGATCTTCCCATGTTTTTGTGTCATACAGATATTTCAGGTCAGGTTGGTGGGCACGTTAGTTAAAATTCTAGTGTTAAGCATCCTGTTTATTTCTCATTTAAACTTTTATCTGTTAGCATCACTATAGCATGAAACATCTTGATATCAAGGCCTGAGATTTCTTTTGTAAAAATAAGGCACTTTGTAGAGGATGTAGGAGCCCTTTTTGCACAAGGATCTGTATTTCTGCTAATCCAGCTGTTAGGAAACTGTTATGTCATGACCTGAACTGATGATTGAGCACCTGGTGAAGCATTGGCCCAGGAAGCACGGATGCAAGCAGTTCACCTTTGCTTTCCACGTGACCATAAGGAGTGGACTCCTCCCTGGCTCATTCAAGGACTGGCCTCCACGGCGAGAGCGTTTCCTGGATGAAGGCCCCTCCCTGAGAATGGGTGTTCTGTAGTCAGAAGCTATGTCACCATCAGATGGGTTAACTTCTTCCTATCTATGATCATTGACGTTCCTAATAACACTGCCTGGTATTGCAAAGAATTTATCAAAAGCAATTTCACTGCCTCCAAGGGCCAACACCTGCCATGCTAAAGCAGGAAAGGGACCACCTTTCACAGCTCTGCTAATTCTCTCAGAGGAGGTGCCATGCATTTGCTTTGATAAACAGAATGTGTCATTCTCTCCTGGCAGATAATGTCACCCTGCAGATTGATGGAGTGCTCTACCTGCGTGTCATGGATCCCTACAAGGTACCATCCCTGCTATGCTGAGGCTAAGCTTCAACCTGAAGGCATGAGGCAGCCTGCAGCTCTGGCTGTGCCTAGTGGGCTCTGTGCAGCCTCAGCGTGCTGGCCACCATGGCAGCCCCTCATGCACAATTTACTGGCCTCTCCCATCTCACCTTACTCTGAAACACGTGCTCCATCCTTTATGTGCTATGCGGGTGGGTGGCCCCTTTCCCTGGGGCTGCTCTCTGGGAAGAGGAGCTCAGCAAGCATGTCTGCAGCAGATCTTTCATCTTAGCGCTAGGTTTACCCACTCTGCCTCTCCTGAGGTCCCTTTCAGCATTACCACAGACTTTGTACATTTTGCTTCTGTTTCCCAGGCAAGCTACGGGGTGGAGGATCCCGAGTATGCTGTGACCCAATTGGCCCAGACCACGATGAGATCTGAACTTGGCAAACTTTCCCTTGATAGAGTCTTCCGGGTGAGTTGGGGAGGTGGATACTGGAGCTGCCAGTATCTGACAGCTTCTCGAAACCCTGCGGGTTCTGTGCATCCAGGCTGATACATTTAATACCAAAATGCATTTTATTTAGAGAGCTTCTGGCTTCTGTTTGTCTCAGCCTGTTTGTGGATCCTTGGAGATGTGTCTTGCATCAGTTATTTTTGTGCCCTGTGTCCTGACCTGGATGGTGCAGTTCTGTTTCTCTCAAATCATCAACATTTTGCTCAAGCCCAAGATGAGTGTCACGCTGACCATGTTCAAGTGGGCTGTAACCCCCATGCTGCTTTTTTTTTTTTTTTTTTTGGTGGTCTGAGGAACTGTTTGCATTCCTGGGAAAGATCTTTGTATCCAGTTGTACACTGATGTACAGCAGTGTATCAGCAATTTTGATTTTAGTCACTGCCCTCATTGGGAGAATGTGACCTTAAGAGATAGTGGGATCATCTAGCCCTGCCTTTGACTCCTGAAGTAGGGCTTTTCTGGCTAATGTTGGCCCACAGGGGGCGTGTCTGCATCCCTTCTGATCTCTGTATCCTCTTTTTTCTCTACTGTTTCATCTGTACCTTCCAGGAACGTGAATCCCTCAATGCCAACATAGTGGATGCCATCAACCAAGCCTCAGACTGCTGGGGTATCCGGTGTCTACGTTATGAGATTAAGGACATACACGTGCCCCCGCGTGTGAAGGAATCTATGCAGATGCAGGTTTGGCTCTCTGGGTGAACAGTGTGGAATGAGACATAAGCCACCCTTTCCATTCAGCACCACTGTTCTCCATCCAGAGCTTACAGCACTGGGCTGTCCTGCAGGGGAGGAAGCCTTTTGGCACTTTGGCTGCAAATGCACAGCTATTGAGTAAATCTGATCCTTATTCCTGCAGTGGAGGTCTCTGCCTGGTACACACAAGCTCTGCTGGCTCCCTTTAAAATCCCAAGAAGGAGAACCAGCCCACACTGGGGATCTCTTAACGTTTTGCAGCCATCTTCTTGCCCTGTGCTAAGCCATGCTTGTCCAAGTGGAATGTTAGGAATGTGTCTTTGCTGTCCTCTCCCTGTGGGTGGTGTTCCGTCATAGCATTGTGGCAGGTGGGCTGCTGACCTGTTGTCCTGCTTTTATGTAGGACACAGTTCATTTCCTCTGCGATGCTTGGCGTGGTGCTGTAATTTGGCTCTAGAAGAAAAAAGCAATGTTGATAACACACCAATGATTTAGTTGCTCAGCAACACTGTACAGAATCAAGGGCATTTATTGGTCAGCTTCTCATACTGCCCTTCCCAGCGGGGTGCTGGGAGAAGGCAGTACAGGGATAGCTGACCTAAACTGGTCAAAGCAATGTTTGATACCCTATGATAGGTGAAAAAACTAAAAAAACTTTGGGGAGGTAGCTAGGGGATTGCCTGGGCATCAGTCAGTGGGAGGTGTGCGATTGCTTTGTGAATCTCTCATTTTGTAAAACTGTGCATGTGTATATAATTATCATTAGTGTTACTTCTCTCTCCCTTCGCTGTCTTACTAAATAGCTTTTATCTTTATAAAGAAGGCAGGGGAGATTCAGGCTGGACATTAGGAAGTATTACTTTTCAGAAAGGGTGGTCAGGCACTGGAACGGACTGCCCAGGGAGGTGGTGGAATCACCGAGCCTGGAGGTGTTCAAGGAAAGACTGGATGTTGTGTTGAGGGACATGGTTTAGTGGGAGCTGTTGGGAATAGGTGAACGGTTGGACTGGGTGATCTTTTAGGTCTTTTCCAACCTTGGTGATTCTATGATTCTATGATTCTATGATTCTATACTTCTTCCTTTTTCTGTGATTCTCTCCCCTGTCCCACTGGGAGCTGAGCAGTGAGCGAATGGCAGTGTGGTGCGGAGCTGCCTGCCAGATTCAGCCTCAGCTCCTGTCTTTGCAGGTGGAGGCAGAGCGACGGAAGCGGGCAACAGTGCTGGAATCAGAGGGGACGCGGGAGTCTGCTATCAACGTGGCTGAGGGGCAGAAGCAAGCCCAGATCTTGGCGTCAGAAGCTGAGAAAGCCGAACAAATCAACAAAGCTGCTGGTAGTGCCTTGGATTGGAATATGTCTTGAATACTAGGGCCTGGGGAGGATCTGCACTGCTCTGTACTGAGGGGTGATTCTCCTTGAGAGCAGACTGCATTGCTGTGGGCCAGGCTTCCTCAGCTGCTCATTCTCTCTGCTAGGCCTTAGGGGCCCCTCCACAGCCTGGGGAAGCAGGAAGGTTGTTGTAGAACAACACTGGGTTATTGTTATCTAAAAGGGGGCTTTGCATGAACGAAATTTTCTTGCTGTAGTTCTTGCAAGTGCTTTGTCTCAGTTCTGATGTGCATTCTGCTGTGCTTCATTGCAGGAGAAGCCAATGCCATGTTGGTCAGAGCTAAGGCCAAGGCTGAGGCCATTCAGCTTCTGGCAGCTGCTCTCGCACAGCAGGTAAGCCATGGCTCCTGGGGGAAGCCAGAGCTTTGGCGCTAGCACTGAGAGAGGTGAAACTTAAGTGGGGGTGGCACATGGCTCCCTCCCTCCTGCGTGCTCCCTCCATCCCTCCCTGATGTCTGTTGGCAACTTGTGCAGCAGTGAGGAGTTTTGCTGCTGTAATGTGCTGCCGTGTAGGACAGGCTGGGTTGAGCTCTTGGTGGTACATGACTCGGCGTCTTTCCTGATGAGCCTGATCTGTCTCTCTCCAGCATGGCAGTGCAGCAGCCTCTCTCTCTGTGGCTGAGCAGTATGTGAGCGCCTTCTCCAAGCTTGCCAAAGATTCCAACACGGTCCTGCTCCCAACCAACACTGGTGATGTCACCCACATGGTAGCACAGGTCAGTGTCAGCAATGGGATCCTGTTTGTTGGGAGATAGTGAAGGTGTGGGCTGGAGCAGCTGCTTTGCAGCATCCTGTGGGAACCAGACAGTCCCGTTTGTGGCAGTCCCTGGTTGCAAAATGGGGCTGTGCTGGTTTGCAGCTGTAGAAGAGAGGGCAGAACAAGCTGATAAAAATACTAGGCAAGTGCTGACTTCTCTCTGTCTGCTTGATATGTAAATTTGCCTCTTTCCTGACCATTTCTCTGCTGGCATGGAACTGAATGTAGACAGGGATTTGGCTTGGTTCCTTAAGGCATTGCTGTGTGCTATCTGTTCTCCGTATAGCTGTCTTAAAATGGTGATGTGGCATGGCAACATCAAGGCCTTGAGCAGAGCCCTTTTAGAAAAGCTGGGGCCCTGTCTACTTGTGGGGCGTGCTCTGTCCCAGCCCTATGTACACCCTGTCTTCTGACATAGACCTGATGCAAGTACTCTTCCTGCTGTCTCACAGGGCCCTCTCCTGGGACAAATGACCATCTTTGTTCCTGTATCATCCAGTGTGTCTCATCTCCTCCCTGATGGCTTTCTCATTTCCTGCAGGCATTGGGCATCTACACCACACTGACCAAGACACAAGCTGTGAAGACCCGGGATGAGCTACCTCCAGCCCATGGGGATCCTCAGCCCCCCAGCACAGAGATGCTTAAGGCAGAGCAGGTGACCTCCAGCTAGTGGGGCTGAACAGACACTGGACACGCTGATGGGACAGCACCCACCAGAAAGGGGATACTTGTCCAGGGCCTGTGAGGCTGTGGGGAGCCCTGTTCCGCCATCTTCCCCAGCCAGACATTCTTCTTCTTCCCTTGGCCCTTATTTTGTATCTGAATCTGATCATGTAATAAATAGTACCATTGCTGCAGAACATCCTTCTGGTACTCAGGGCCATGTCCCAACGTGGAGGGGTGCAACATGAAGTGAAACTGAGCTGAGAGGCACTGAGCCTGTGACAATCTGCAAGAAGAGCCTGGAGCCAAGGGCCACCAGTCGCTGGAATTTCATAAGGCCTTGTGCCAGCGGTTGCATGCAGTAGCTCAAGCTGTTGCTGGTGCCACTCAGGAGTGGGTACAGGAGCATGCTAGAAACTGGTGCGGGTGTCAGTATGCAGGGGGAGGGAGGGCAGCTCTGGAATTTGGCATATACCAGCTGAGGGATCAGAGTGGTCTGTGGATCAGAGGATAAATGCTGAACCTCCTCCATCAGGTGCAGAAGCGGACTGGGGATGCAGGGGCAGAGGTTGGAGTGTTCCCTGCGGTATGTTACCATAGAATCATGGAATATGTTGGGTTGTGAGGCACTCATAAGGATCACAAAATCGAACTGATGGCTTCACCCAATGCGTGACTGCAGTGTCCAAACACCCCTTGAGCTCCAGCAGCTCGGTGCCGTGCCCGCTGCCCTGGGCAGGCTGTTCCGTGCCCACCGCCCTCTGGTGCAGAGCCTTTCCCCACCCCCCGGCCCTCCCCTGGCACAGCTCCATGCCGTTCCCTGGGCCTGTCGCTGTCACACAGAGCAGAGCTCAGCGCTGCCTTCCGCTCCTCTGCTCTGGGCCCAGCACACCCAGGGCCTTCAGCCGCCTCTCACGGCCTTCGCAGCCCTCCTTTGGGCACTTCCTAATAGTTTCACGTCCTTAATTAATACTTAATTAATGGATCCCCCTCTGGAGGAGTTGGGACGTGCTCAGGTCTCGTGAAAGGCGCTCGGAGGACTCAGCCCGGCGGAATTTCACACGGCCATCAGGGGGCGCTGTCACATCCGCCGCCGCACGTCGGCGCTCTCGGGCCGCCGACGCTTCCGGGGCGGCTCAGGCCGGGCCGCGGCGGCCGCAGGTGAGTCGAGTGGGGTGCGATGGGGCTGGGAGGGATGTGGGGGGAGGGAATCAGGGGGGCTGAGAACAGCTGGAGCCGTACAGGGGAGGTCGTGGCGGCGGAAGAGTGTCCGGGCGGGAGTGCTAGGGTAGTGCATGGTAGCGACAGGACCATGAGGAGACGGAAGGGGCCGCGGTGGGTGAGAGATGGTGGATGGTGAGGGATGGGGGAGCTGTGAGGGA
This sequence comes from Centrocercus urophasianus, assembly GCF_019232065.1. NCBI lineage: Eukaryota > Metazoa > Chordata > Aves > Galliformes > Phasianidae > Centrocercus > Centrocercus urophasianus. The sequence continues at coordinate 549,664 of NW_024885421.1, forward strand.
GGTCGAGATGCAGAGGGGTGGTCGGGAGGGGAATGGGAGGAACGGAGAAGAATGTTGGAGTGCGGGAGGAGCCAGAGTACTGGGCAATGGCAGAGGGAGCGGTGGTTGGTCTGGGGTACAGGAGAGGTTTGGGGGGTGTGAGGATGGCACGGTGTAGGTTTGGGGTGTGTGTGAGGTGTTGGGGTTTAGGCAGCAGGTTGGGGGTTATGAAAGTGGCTGTGTGGTGTCGGGTAGGAGGACAGTCAGGGTGCTAGAGAAGTGCTGGGGGGTAAGGTAGAGGCTTAGGTGTGAGGGGCTGGCTGGGGATTGGGTTACTCTGTGGTGCCTGGGAATTTTGGTAGAGTGGCTGAAAAGTGCAAGGGGAGCTGAAAATGGGAGGGGATCGGCTGCAGCAGGGCAGGAGGGTACAAGGGGTTACTCTGCAGGGGAGGTGGTACCAGGTTTGGTACTGGCTGGTGTGGGACAAAGTCACAGGGCAGTGGCTGGTGGCTATGAAGAGAGCTGGGGACAGAAGTGCTGGTGTGCAAAGCACTGACTAGGGATGGGTACTGGCAGGAGTGCGTCACCTGGCTCAGGTAGAGCTGTGGGGACTGAGCTTATCTGTCTTTCCCCATAGGATGCAGCGGTGGCCAGTGCTGCTTTTCCTGGCCTGGGTCTGCTTTCTCTTCTTCTCTGGTATTGGGCTCTTCATGAGTGGCTTCCTGCTCACCCGTATTGAGCTTGCCAACAGCAGTTCCTGCTCAGACCCACTTGCACCACCACCATGGGACAAGCAGAGCCTTCCCCCAGGCTCCTGTTGGTTGCCCCAGCGCTTTCCCAAGATCGTGCTTGTTATCATCGATGCACTCCGTTTTGAATTTGCCTTGTTTAACCCAGCCAAGGTCAACCCATTGCCCTATGAGAATAAGCTGAGTTTTCTGCACCACCTGGCAACCTCTCAACCCCACCATGCCCGCCTCTACCGCTTCGTAGCTGATCCCCCCACTGCCACCATGCAGCGCATCAAGGGCCTCACCACTGGGTCACTGCCCACTTTCATTGATGTGGGCAGTAACTTTGCTACCTATGCGATCCAGGAGGACAACCTGCTGGCACAGCTGGTGCAGAATGGTACGTGTGGTGTCCAGTCATGGAAGGGCATGTAGAAGGCACCTGTTAGTGCTCACGAGGAACCTTTATTCTTCTCTCTGTGTCAAGGGAACTGTTTAGCACACCTCCTGCCTGTCAGCTAATTCTTTCACCCTTCCCCAGACTTGGCTGAAGCTGTTATGCAGTTGGGGTTTCTCTATCTTGTTCTATCTTCTCTATCCTAAGCTGGGATCTGGCTTAGGATTTATTCAAAGATGGTGAGAAACACGTGAAAGTGGCTGTACTAGTGGTGGCTGTCGCAAGGTCACTGCCAGGAGTGGCTCTGACAAGCCAAGGGCACTGCAAGTCAGTTGGCAGTTAGGTGAGACACCTGATGAGGGTGGAGCTAGGGCCACGTGTGGTATGAGAACCTCACGCAGATAGTGCACTTGTCTGCATCTGTTACCACATTTTATGTATAGTTTGGTGTTACCTAAATATGCCTAGTGAGGCAGTAAAGAGTTTCTTGTTAAGATGGGATGATGGAGCAGAGAGAGGATGGTATGATGCTGTCTTGTGTTACTTAGAAAGATTTTTTTAAGGGCTCAAGTGCCACAAATGCCAATTGTGCTTTTGCTTGGAATGAGGCAATGTTTCTGGGTTGTCAGCTTCCTGTGCAAGCAAGGCAGGCAAATGCAGACAGTCATCAGAGTGCAAAAGCACTGGTAGACCTTGTGCCACAGCATTAGCTATGGGGGAGGTGGTTTTTGCTGCCAGGCTGGAGACGCTCTGAAAACACAGAGGTGTGGCTGGTTGCAGATATGGCAAGGGCAGGCAAAGTGTGGGCAGTGGTAAGCATCCATGCTCTTGCCTTTTCTACGTATAAAAGCCCCACAGTTATGTTTCAAGTTGGAGCCTAGTGCTCAGCTTTTGATCATCTGCTGTCAGTAGCCGTCTATTGCCTTGTGTTTTACAGTTGGATTGTGCAGCCCTTGGTGCTGCTCTGTCTGCTCAGTACTACAGTCATACAAATGGACGACTGTCTACTTTCTGGCCTGTTTAGTCTATGCATCTTTCTACTAAGGTGATATGGCAGAGGTTAATGATAAGTAATGAGGTTGTGCTGCTGTACTGGGAGCTGTGGGCACTTAGAGGCTTAGAGAGGGGGTAGACCTCTCCCTTGATTCAAACTCACTTGCAACCAGATGGTGACTTAAAGTCTCAGTCTCTTTTATTATGGGTTTCAGAGGAGCCAGTGCTGACCTGGATCTTCCCAGGCTTGTACTAGTGTGTGTAATGGCTTGACTCAAATGGGCTTCCTGCTCTCACTAATTCATTTCTTTCTGCCTCAGGAAGAAGGGTGGTCTTCATGGGTGATGATACTTGGGAAGGACTCTTCCCGAAGAAGTTCTTCCGCTCTTATTTTTTCCCTTCTTTCAATGTGAAGGATCTTCACACTGTGGACAACGGGATCTTGCAGTATCTTTATCCAACTGGTAAGCAGTTCTTCCCTGAAGGCTGATCTAACTCTTATGTTATACAGGGTTCCTACTGCAAGATTGGGGTAGGACTGAAGAATTTTTACATGATAGCATTGGGCAGTGGCACCCACTCATGTCTGCTGCCCAGGGATTGGAGCGCTGTAGCTGGATTTTCTCAGATAAGCCAGCTTTGAGGACTGATAAACTGTTTCTCTAAATACTTTTTCTCCATTTGGGAGGTAGGGCTGATTGATAGGACTGGGCTGCAGTTTTGACTGTCTGTCCTAGAAATACACAGCCGAGAGGAGCAGCTGTTTCCTCTTTCTTTATTTCTCTGCCTGGAGGTGCTTTAGGACAAACTCAGAGGTCCTGCTACCCTGTGGAAGGTGAGAGCACATTGCTGCTCCCAGTCTCAAGGAGAAGTTGAAGCGTGAGATTGATTTGTGAATGTTATGTGATTTCAGACTCCTTTCTGAGACTTAGGTTAGGGGAAATGTTCTTTGCTTTGTGTGTATATAAATGTAGATAAGTCAAAGTTGCGGTGGTCTTTTAAGGTGAAGGTGAGGAAGTTCCCCTAATGATGGGTATTGTCTTTTAATTTGTCATTTAGTTTGTCATTTAACTGCAAATGTGTTGATTTTCATGTACTGAGACCCTGGAGCAGAGGGGAGGGGTATGTCCCTTGCTGGGGACAGCATTGGTATGCTGGGCCCATGTTCCACATGGGATGCAGAGAGGCACATGGATGAGTCTAACCTGAAATATCTTCAGGGAAGAACTGATTTCTGGATTTTCCTTTTCTTGAGTGTCCCCTTTGTTTGGAAAGACGGGAAAAAGCAGTAGTTTCCAAAGCAGCCAGACAGCTCTGACAGAGGGATCTGGGAGTAGAGCACATTCTGAATCCTAGGCTACTGTGTGATAGGAGTTTTCTTGTTTTGCAGTGAACAGTGGTGAGTGGGACTTGCTGATTGCTCACTTCCTTGGTGTGGACCACTGTGGGCACAAACATGGACCTGACCATCCTGAAATGGCCAAGAAGCTTACGCAGATGAATGAGATGCTGAGGTGATGATTGCAGTAGTAGGGGATGGCCAACTGGTTCCTGCTTTCAGCCAAACTAGGGGGTCTTACCAGGGGATTTATGGACACAGAAATCCTGTTACCACGGAGAATGCATATGACCAGTAGCAGCTGAGACCCCAGCTATTGGGCAGTCTCATCTGTGTAGATGTTTGTGAGGGAGTGGCAAAGAACAGGGTTTGATTTCTGAGCTGAAGCTGTCTTCAGATCTTGGATCCTTAGTTTTCAACCAAACCATCAGGTGGTGAAACCTCACTTTCTGCATGTTAGAAATAGAGATCGTCACTGAGACCTAGTTAATGTTTGAGAAACATTTGGAGAACCTTGGCGAGGGAATGCTGAATTTACTGCACAGGCTGTGTGAATTTACTGCATACGAGTTGTGTGTTTGGGCAGAACGGAATCCAGAAATTCTGCTTACACAGCCGCGCCTGAAGCTAAAATGCTTTGGCTGTCGATTATCAGGATTGATTTCATTTTTGCTGCTACAAGGAGGAATTAATTTGCCTTTCTGCATGTGAGAGTGCAGATGCATTGTCTTGTACTTACTGCATCCTTCAGAGACAAATCCCAGATCTTTTTTCCTCAGAAGTAGGAATTTGCTCACGCAATGTGATGCAGTAGATAAGACCCTCATGGGATTAGCCTGAAACTGGGAACATTCCTTTTGAATTGCATTATTTTTAGAGATACCCAAAGGCCTTGAGGAACACTCATGGGAGATTTAAACAACATTAATCCACCCTATTTCAGCACTCTGACTTTTTAGTTCATTTTTGAAGCGTCTGTTGTTGCAGTCCCTGGTTTAGTTGGTACAGCTCTGTGTCAGCACCTAGTTTTGCTTAGGTCCTTTGGTGAGCTTCAGCTCTCTCACATGATCAAGCTTGGAAGGGATGGATATCTCCTCTCCCACCTGTGCTCCTGGGGTTGATGACTTTCCTTATATGTGGTGACAGGTCCTTGGTGGATCACTTGGGGAATGACACTCTCCTTCTGGTGGCTGGAGACCATGGCATGACAGAGACTGGAGACCATGGTGGTGACAGCCAGAGGGAAGTGAATGCTGCACTGTTTGTGTATAGTAAAACACCTCTGTTCGGCACCGACCCTCCCAAGGTAAGAAGCAGATCCTTAGTTGCTACTGCCTGAGGTGGCATCTGGGGCAAACTGTGGGGTGTAGAGAATAACAGCTCAATTGGGATCGTTTAGATTGAGAGGGACAGGGAGTCTATCACTTTTCCTCAGAGAAGGGTGGAAAACCTGACAAATAATGCAAATAACTGAAGTTAAAAATACCTGGATTTAATTAATATCAGGTTGCATCAAACACAGTTTGGTATATTTGGTAAGACAAGTTCGTTTGAGAAAAATGTGATTGCAAGAGGAGTGAAAACAGATTCTGTTGAACTATTTCACTTCTGCAGTACATCTTTACCACTTAGTTTGCAGCAAACGTACATGACAGGGCAGGCAGCTTCCCACAGGCCTTCTGAAAAGGTCTGCAGGAATGATATGTACCTTCAGCTTTGGAGGCAGAGCCATGACCTGTATGGGGGGGGCTGGTATTCAAGTCCCTCCAACTGCGAGGAGTCTTTGTGTAGGGTCAGATGAGCTGTTAGACAGTGAGCCAGACCCAGGGACCTGCAGGCATCTTCTGTCATCTGCCTTCGGCAGGACTGAGCTTCCCCCTGTGTTTTAACCCTTGTCTTTCCCAGTATCTGCTCAACAGGTGCTTTGCCATCATCCCCTCTCCCAGCTGAAAGTCTCTGTTGTGCTGCGTCCTTCACAAATGTCCGATTCCTCTCCTTCAGGAACCTGAGGCCATTCCCCAGGTGAACTTGGTGCCCACTGTGGCCCTGCTGCTGGGTGTGCCAATTCCCTACAGTAACATCGGGGAAGTGATGGCCGAGCTGTTCTCCGGGGATGGTGACACTGGGTCTGAAGCTTTGCAGCAGCTCTTGGTTTATCACATCAATGCCAAGCAGGTACGGCAGGGAAAGACTTGCTGGCAGTCCTGTGGTAGTGCCAGGGGTTAGCTGTGTGATCCTAGTTCTTGGTCATGTTGGGAATTCACTGCATTCAGTTTCTTGGGAGCTGCTGAAGCCGGGTGCTTTGGCAGTTGTTCACATGCTGGGTTGATAGCACTGCGTTTATGGCAGGCCTCACTGCTGAACTAGAGGAGAGAAAGAAAGTTTTCTTAGGCACATACCTGTTCTGCTTGGTGTAGGTGAGGTAGTGATGTGATGTTATCTTCATAGAGAAATTTGTGAGTTACCTACTTGCAGTGTTTGTTCCAGTAAAAGACAGAATCATATTCCAAGTATTAATGGGAAGCACTTGTTTAGTACCTGGGAATGAGTGCTGTGCTGCAGAAAAATACTGGCCTGGAAGTGTTACCTGCTTTAGGATAAGGCGGTTAGAGGTGGGTTTGGTTACTTGGAGAAGCTGTTTCCTTGAGGCTGAAGATGACTAGAGGCAAGTTTTCTTAATAGAGATTGAGGAGTACATGCAGGTGTTTTAATGTTTCTTCAGTTTTGGAGAAGAAACAGGGCTAGCTATAACACTGTCCTAGATCAGTGGCAGGAGGAAAATGGTAGTGAATGAAGTACAAAATGAAAGAAACACCTTGTCGTAATTGAGAATAAATTGGAACAGAGAAGGAACAGTTTACTCTAAGTGCAAGAGAATGCAGAACCTCAACAACTGACTGACAAAACGTGAATGAGCCTGTATTTTATGGCATATTACAGCTATTAAAAAAAGCCCAAGGAGTGGGACAGGCCATGTGCTAGGACATGAGCTCACATGGAAGACATGGGGATGGTGTGTGAAGCACTTGGCACTTTGCAGAACACATTTTGTCAGATGTATTACAAGGCATGTGTCTCAGCTAAGAGCCTGGCTGCCTCTGAGGGATCCTGTATTGCTAGAAGCACATTGCAAGCCTTACATTAACTCCTGAAGTCCACAGTCAGTGCTCTGGTGTAGGCCTGCGGTTCTCAGGGAAGAAAGCAAACCAAAAGTCCAGGTCCTGTTTTGGCCCAGATACCGGGAAACAGCCAGGGCTATGTGGCCTAGACACCATTGCTGCATATCGGTGAAGAGCTGGAGAGGATGTTATTGCTAATGGGAAGGCAGAAGTGTTCAGTGTCTGCTGCCTATTTATACAGGAGCAGTGTTCTTTGTCATTTAGAGATGATAGTACACTTTACTGACCATTAGCCCTTGAGAATATTCATCATGTATGAGGAATTAGCCATATCTAGAGCTGTCTCTTAAATCTTTGCAGCTAGTTGTCTGTTTCTGGCTTGATCACACTGGTTTTGAAGGAGCACTGGCATTCCAAGGAGGTCATGCAGGCCTGGGAGAGAGCTAGTGCATGTGTTTACCATTCAAGGACAGGAGCAGACTGGTTATTCCTGTGCTCTATGGTGACTGGAAGCCATATGAACCTATCAGTATATTTTTGGAATTGGGCTGATCTGCACTGTGGAGCAGTGAATGTTCGCACAGGTGCCCTGACTTGTTAATGCCCTCTTAAGACTTTTGTTGCAACTTTGGGGTCATAGCTAGCTCTGTTCCTGTGATCTTGAAGTAAAAGGCAGAAGGAGCTCTCCTTAGCGCATTGGCTTAATGTACCTGTCAAAAAGAGTGAACAGTTTGAAATGATCGACTGTAAGCTGTTTAATTTGATGTCTGTTGTCAGGGAAAAAAAAAACCAACACAAGATGAAAGTTGGCACTGGGTTCAGAGTAATAGCTGGTGATGACTTGAACTTCTGGGGGGACATTTACCTTGTGGTTACTAAAGACTCTACATATGAACTTTTAATAATGTGTAGTGTTAACAGTTGAAGAACTGGTGCCCAAAGGTGTCAGTGCTGTTGTCAGGACAGATATGTTATTTCAGAGGGATGTTGCTTTGGCAGAGAGATACAGTTTTCTTGCATCTGAGTGACCAGTCCATATGACGCATCTTAACACGTGGTTGTCCTCAGAACGGCTGGCAGTTTGAGACTGCTTGCACTCCAGAGGAGTTGTGTGAGAAAGATGGTAGCGAATTTCTTTTCCAGCACTCCTTTCTGATGCTGTCTCCTCTCTCCTGTTGCAGGTGGACCGCTTCCTGCACTCCTACTCGCTGGTGGCTCAGGACCTGCCAGCAGAGCAGCTCCAGCACCTGCAGGAGCTTTTCTCCAGCGCTGTAGAGGAGCACATTCAGCTCTTGGCCCAGGTGCAGAGGGCAATGCTGGTGTCTCCGGAATTGGAGTCCAAGCTCAGAAGCCTCATCAGCCGCTTCCAGCTCTATCTGCGGCAGGCACGGGCTGTGTGCACCCAGTCCTGGGCCCGCTTTCATCCTCTGCGTATGGTGGCAGGCTGCACCCTCATTGCTGCTTCCTGCTTGCTCTGCTATGTGGCCTCAGAGCTGGCCACATTGTCAGACTCCTTCTATCGTAGTTGCCTCCTGTATCCCCTGCTTTGGGGGCTGGTGACAGCTGTTCTGTATGGGCTAGCCTGTGTGTTCATCCAGGAGGAGCTGGATCTTCTCCTGCTGTTGTCTTCGGCAGCTGCAGCATCTCTACTGGGCTTTTTCTGTCAGTGGTGGGGCTGGCATCCCAAGAGAGCCCGTTTGTTGGGCAGCCAACCACTCTCGGCCAGCTCTGGTCTGAGGCAAAGACTGCGAGTGTGGCTGGGGCTGGCCTTCCCCATGGGCATTCTCCTTTTCCGCTGTGGAGCTATGTTCTCTGATAGCTTTGTGGTAGCTGAGGCCCAAGTTGCCCCATTCCTGTTGGCCTCATTGGTGATGTTGCTGATAGGAAAGCTCCACTGGGATGGTCGCCTGACTGTGCCAGAAGGCCACAAACAACAGCCTCTTGGCTTTTCCTCTTACCGAAAAGAGAGCTGGCACCTGCTATGCCTTGTGGCTGTGCTTCTGGTTTGCCTGCGGCTCTCTGGTTTCTTCCACCAGTGCCGTGAAGAAATCCCTCAGTGTCGGCCTTCTGTTTTCCTTCCACCTCTTGCCAGCCTGAGAAACACACAGGCCAAGAACCTCTTCTACCTCTTATGTGTGGCCTTGCTGGCTGGGATGGTGTATGCAGTGCGGAGCTGGTTGCGACACTATGGCAATCTGAACAGCTCAGACCCCGTTGTGCTCTTTGTGCGCTGGGGTTTCCCACTGGTGGTCCTTTGCATCGCCTGCTACTGGGCTGTTGCTTCCAGTGCTGAGGACTCTCTAGGCAAGCTGCAGGAGCTGGTGCAAGTGGCAGTCATTGCTTTTCCATGGGCTGTCTATGGGTTAGCGTCTATTGGGTTGCTGCTCTTGCTGTGCCATCCCATGACGGTGTTTGCCAAGGACTCACGGGAATCTGCAGGATCCATTGTCACTCCCTATCAGGGGATTCCCAGCTCCAAAGTCGACTTGCTCCAGGTCATCCCTCAGATCTACAAGAGGATGCAGGAGTCTGAGAAGAGTCGCCTGGAACGGCGCACCTGCAGGGCCACAGTCGCAGCCTATGGGCTAGGCAGTGTGTACTCGGCTGCCCTGGTCATAGCACTTACCCTCCTGGGCTTCCTCTTGATGCTCCTGCACACTGAGAGGCTCAGTCTTGCCTTCCTACTCCTCTTCCTGGAGGCCTTTGTGCTGCTGCACATCCACACACGTGCCAGAAGCCTTGCAGGAGACACCGGTGAGTCAGGGTTCAGTGGAACATCTTCTGGATGTGCAACCTGAGTGTTACCCTCGTGAGACTGCAGCCTCATCCTATTTCCAGTGAGAGAGGCAGAGACGAGTTTTTGCTCCTGGGGAATGGTAGTACACAGATCCTCCTTGTAGGATCCTTCTAGCTTATTTAGAGCTGCTTAAATTCTCTAATAGAAGAGAGATGCATGCAGTGTGGAGGCAGTGTGGGAGAACAAGGGGGTCCTACCCTAATGCTTCTTTCCAGAAGTGGATGCAGCCATTAAGCGCTCTGTTGCTGACAGAGTCCAGGAGCAGGGTGGGCAGCAGAGGGAGTACCTGGCCACATACTGGCATCCTGACTAGTTTCTGTCTGAGAAGAGTGAATGGGAGGGGAACATGAAAGAAAACCCTGTGGGTTTCTTTGGACTATCTTGTTCCTTGATACTGATATCTTTCTCTCTCTCAGAGTCTTTTTCAGTGCCCTGGTTTGCAGTCATCTCGTGGCTCCTTGCTGCTTCACAGTTCTTCTATTCCACGGGCCATCAGCCCGTCTTCCCGGCCATCCACTGGAACGCAGCCTTTGTGGGCTTTCACCTTGACCACAGTACAAACCTCGTTCCTGCTGTCCTGGTGGGCGCCAACACGTTTGCCTCCCATATCCTCTTTGCAGGTAAATCAATTTCTTCCTGGGCCGTTGAGCCTGAGCAGACATAGCTTTGCCTTGTCTGGAGGCCTGCAGGCTGAGCACAAGGTGAGGAAGGCTCCGGCACCAACTGAACAGCAGCATCCTCACTGTCCCCTTCTGGGGCTGCAGAGCTGCCAGTGGCTTGCAGCCTCCATGCAGTTGTGCCTGACCAGCAAGCTGGAGCTGGAGTATATGCTTCCTGCCACATCCAGGGCATGACGGCAGAGCCTAGACTGCGCCTCATCTCCTGGGCTCCTGGTAACTTCATGTGCCTTTGTCCTCGAGGTAGTTGGCTGCCCTCTGCTCCTGCTTTGGCCCTTTGTGTGTGAGATGCCCAGCTCACAGAAGAAGTCCAAGAGGGAGTCTCAGGAGGAGCTGCAGACGGTGGACGAACACATGATGGAGATGAGGCTGCGGGAGTCCCCAGAGAAGTTCTCCACTGCTCTGCTGCAGCTGGGGCTGAAGTACCTCTTTGTCCTTGGGGCACAGGTATGGTCTGAGATTGGGATGGATAACTGAGAATAAAACTGTGCTGTGAGAACCATGGGGGCACTTTGACATGAGATGGGACTCAAATGGGTCAGAGACAGGCCTGGGGTTGAAATGTGGAGGTGGAGAAGGAGATGCAAAAATCCTCTTCTTAATCTGTGCAATTTACTGTTTGCTTTGAGAAGGCCAACAGCACACCACAAGTTGTTTGTCTTTCCTGATTTGTTTTGGGAGGGAATCCTCTTTGGGATGCTTATTTCTGATGTACTGGCCTCTGAGGTCTGCAGTTTAGTATCGCTTTCAGGTATAAACCTGTTGCCCAGAAGAATGTCACTTGTAACTTTGTTTTCCTGGTCTCACCAACAGCTTCTGGCCTGTGTGTGTGCAGCTGTGATCCTCAGGAGGCACCTCATGGTCTGGAAGGTCTTTGCCCCAAAGTAAGTCCCAGGAGTTACTCTGATGCTGGGTGACAGCTCATATTGCTGAAGTCTTGGCTACAGTTCGGAGCCAGTAATGCTGGAAGTGACCATGTGATTGATCTTATATCACTAGTAGAGGCTGTAGGATTGTTCTTCACTAATTCGTTCTTCAGGTTCAGAAGCTGGACTCAGACTAGAGTGTTGTAGTTTTTCCTTATCTTGATTTTTAGGGACGCCCAGAGCCCACCTGCAAGCTAAGAATATTCAGGGCAGAGAGCCAAAGACTCTCTGACTACCAGACTACAAATGAGATGCAAACCTTTGGGATAGTAAGCATGTGTGGGTGTTCTTGACTTCTGAGGGTTCCCAAGTCCCTCTTGAGTGTCTTGCTGAATGGCCTTGAAACCAGCAAGGAACCAAAGGCGTGCCTGGGTTCCAGACTGCAAGCAGCATCCACTGCTAAGGAATGAACATAATCCAGGTTTTAGGATTGGTGATGCTACCAGTCCCTCACTGTCAGGAAAAACAATCTGCTGGGAGTGTGGGTAGCATGATACCTTATTGCATCTGTTGTGCCTCCAGGTTCCTCTTTGAGTCTCTGGGCTTCATGGTGAGCAGCATCTGCCTCCTGCTGGGGATCTCCCTGGTGATGCGTGTGGACTGTGCCGTTAGCACCTGGTTCAGCCAGCTTCAGCTCAGGTAGCACCAAGATCTGGGGAGCCTGACTTGCTCGTTGGCCAAGGCTGTGTTCATCTCCCTGATTCCCTAGCGCCAGGAGGGGTAAAACAGCCATCAGCAATGAGTGCCTGCCGACAGTAGTTTGGGATTATCCCTAGCTCCCTGCCTCAGTGTTGTGCAAAAGGACCAGTGCCAGCTGTTCCCTGTTCATCGTGATGCTCTGCAGGGAGCATGCTTCTCAGCAATTAAGGTTGGAACTCTCGTGCATTTGTTAGCAACAGGAGGAAGCCAAGAAGCAAGAGTCCTGAGGTGCTTCTCTACAGAAACAACAGCAGGATGTCTTGCTACTGCATTCCCAACAACTGCCCCAACTGTGCAGCTAGTAGGCTGCAGTGGTCTGCAATGTGCCTGGAGAGCATCATCTTGCCTGTACAGAGACACTGACTCACTTGAAGGGGTCTGCTAAGGAGGGATAGAGAGGAAAGGCTACTATAACTCTGCCCTCCAGCTGGGTCCTACAGCCACCACTTCTCTCTGCATGCTCAGTTTTCATGCTGGAAACAGAGTGCACATAATTATGTTAGCAGATGGTTCCCAGGGTCTTGGTTGCACCTGTCCTCCTATCAGGCTAGTTCATTGCTCTTAATGAGGCCTCTCCTGCCCTATACTCACTCCTGTTTTCCTCATGTTCCTAAACAGTACTAAGGGCAGAGTAGAGCAGACTGGGCTGTCTTGGACAGCCTGAAGCAGGCCTAGTTTTTTGGGAATATTATGGCAGGGTAAATTGTGTCCACGACTGGGAAATTCCACTTATGGCCTTTGCGTGCTTTGCCTACATATTCAGGGGTGTAGCAGCCGGGGCTCTTGGTCTCCTCCTGAGCACATGCTTGGTAGACTGGGAACAGTTAGTTGCTAGCAGGATGTAGTGACAGAGCATTTGAGTCACCCCTGTGTTGGATCTTGTTAGGAGGATAGGGGAGTCTCACGAAGCTAACTGCAGGATTGACCTTGGTGAGAGCTGAGAACAGCTGCTTGAGATTTGTGAGCAGGTGGCAACTCCTGCATGGTGGCCTAGCCCACTGATATCCATGTATGTGCTAGAGGAAGTTTCTGTCACCTTGATGGCACCCTAGGCATTGTGGAGGATGATGTGTGATTCAGTACTGGGTGCTTGTTACCCTCTAGATCTTGCTTTTCTGCTCGTAGCTTTGGGCTGCAAGCGAGCTGTCTCAAACCCACTTTTGAGTTTGTTCTATCAGATGTATATCTGTACGGGCAGAGGTGGAAGATGGTGACCATGGTGCCTGGCTGGATTCCAGCTAAACTCTCCCTGCACTGTTGATAGGAGCTGGGATTCCTTACTGCCCTATACCACTGTGGTGCTATGAAATGCTTTTCATGTCTTTCCTCTTTGGAAGGAGCTGAGGACTGCCTGTCTGAGGTCCTTCCTTCAATTTTTGTTCTGGTCCCTGCTTAGTTTTTTGACTCATGCATTCTAACTGCTCCTGCTTGAGTTCTTTGCTCAGTCTGAGAAAATCTGCCTGTGTAACTTCTGTTTCTTCCTCAACTCTGTTCTGGAAGGCCCTGGGGAAAGTGTCTAGCCATCTCAGTGATTGTTTGAGTTCTTATTGTCATGTCCCAAATGCCCAGTAGCTGTGGAAAACATCCTTTCAGGACAGGTTTAGTTTTGTTTCTTGCCCAACCTGGGTAGTAGTGCTTGCTCAGGTGTCAGAGGGAATTCCAGAGAGGCTTACATTGCTCTAATTTTGGACTTTGATTGCTTGGCCAGCTTCTGTCCTACTGCCTCTGCTCTTTCATTTCAGCTTTGTATTTCTCCACCTCTGTGGTTCTGTCCTGCTTAATTTCACCTGACAAAAGCAGGGACTGGTTTGTATCTGACAAAACTGCCTTGACTGGGTCACTGCAACTTGGTTGCATGCACAGCAGTGCTGGTGCAGGGAAAGGGGCAGTAGCATGTGGCTGGGAGCTGCAGAGAAACATTACAGCTCACAATTAGATAGGCTTAAGCAGTTTCATCATCCTTTAGATAGGTTATTGACTATATACTGTGACTCCTTGGTGGCCAAAAAGTTTTCAGGTATTTTGGGGTAATGCCAGGGAATGAGAGTGCTTTTGTTTGGAAAGAAGGGAAGGGATGGAAGTAGCAACTAACCAGTAACCAGTGAATTTTTATTTAACATGATGTTAGATAATGTCTGGAGCCCCCATATGTCTTGTTGTAACCATATAACCCAGTCAGGAGCTTGCTGCCTGGATGTGTTTGTGTTGGCAGAAGCCCTTAAGGTCACTAATGCTGCGACGCTCCCACTGCTGCAACCCAGGCCCCTGGGCTTTGTTCTCTCCCACCTCTTGGACTAGTTCCTCTTTTAGCAGGTACCATCGTGCTGCCAAACCTTCCCATGCCTGTTGTGTATGTGCAGTATCCTTTCCTCAGCCCCTTGCCTGCAAGGTCGTGGCAGCTCTTTGAATCTGCTAGAACAGGAGGCTCGTGGCTTGGGAGGCTGGGGCAGAGCAGAGAGAACAGAGCTGCAGCTCTGTAAAAACTCATACATCTCACCAGAAAATAACTGGACAGTGGTCCCCATTGCAGAGTATAAATTAGGACTTTGTTTTAGGCACATATTTTAATAGATTTGAGCCTGGGTTAAAAGCTGAAGCTCCCTTGAGAGCTTCTGACAAATCATGATGCCTACTCATGTCTCAGTCTACTCTCCAGAAATACTGCAGCCTCATTCCCTGACTCCTCTTATAGAGGTACAAGGATGTAGCTTCAACTCACGTCACCTGAATTTATTACTTGCAGTAATGAAACTGCAAGTATGTGATTGTCAATGCAGTGATGCCAAGGACAGAGGACTGGCCTTATACTGACTGCTCTGCCAAGGGAGACTGGCTACTACACCAAAGAATTTAGAGTCAAGATAAGTTTTCCAAGGGCTGGAGATGCTCTTATTTTCTTTCATTCATGTGTCTAGTCTTTACTGGCCTTCCCTAATGGCCTTTGAGCTAATCATTTGGCTGCTGTTCTTCTGAGTGTTTTGGGGATAAGAGTTCATATTTGTTCAAAGCTTGATGACTTCAGAATCATGACATGCTGCTGGTGGTGGAACAAACATGGCTGTGCTTGCTCATTTAAAATTCCAAAGAGCATGTGGTGGAAGGGGCATGCTGGTCCAAGAAGAGGAAACCTGGCATGCTGGGGGAGAAGGCTCTGCTGTGCACTCTCCCATTCAGATTGTCACCACAGCTGGCTGCTTCTCTCATGGAGCTGAAGCATGCAGATGGGAGCAGCAGCATCCTGCCCTTTCCTTCCCTCCCTCCTGCCCATCACCTCACCAGGCCCCACGTTCTTCCCTTAGCTATTTGGGTTGGATGTCCTTGGGAGAAAGGCGGGGTTAAAGCAGGCCATCATTCCTGCACACGATCTGGTCTCTTGGTGGCACAATTCAACAGCACTGGGCTCTGATTTTGGGGTGGAAACTAGCAAAGCAGTGCTATACAGAGACATTCTGACTGGGCCAGGGTCTGAGCTCTGACTGAGATGCAGACCATAGAATCATAGAATGGCCTGGGTTGAAAAGGCCCACAAAGATCACCTTGATTCAAACCCCTGCTATGTACAGGGTTGCAACCACCAGACTAGGCTGCCCAGAACCACATCCAGCCTGGCCTTGAATGCCTCCAGGGATGGAGCATCCACAACCTCCTCGGGCAACCTGTTCCGGTGCGTCACCACCCTCTGTATGAAAAACTTCCTCCTAATATCTCACCTAAGCCTCCCCTGGCTCAGTTTAAGACCATTCCCCCTTGCCCTATCACTATCCACCCTCATAAACAGCTGTTCCCCCTCCTGTTTGTATGCTACCTTGAAGTATTGGAAGGCCACAATGAGGTGACCCTGTTCTTTGCAGGAGAGTTGGACCAGATGACCTTTAAAAGGTCCCTTCCAGCTCCAACGCCTCTGTGATTCGACGGGGAAGCCCAGGCTGTAGCCGTCTCCTCCTCCGGCCGCGGGGCGTCGCGGTTTGGGCCTCCTCGCCCGCCGTCGTCCCTTCCGCTGTTGGCCCTCAACTGTCGCCGTGGCGACTGCTCTCTCCCGACCAATGGCGGCGAGGGCAAAGAGGGCAGCGGCCAATGAGAGGAGAGCGGGAAGGCGGGAGGACTGCGGCGCGGGTGGCGGCGGCCATGAAGCGGCAGCGGTGCGGGGCGGCCCCGGAGCAGGGCTGCCTGCAGGCGTGGGCGGCCGAGTGCGAGGCCCTGGCCGGACGATGGCGGGTGAGGCACTCCCCTCGTCCCCCTGTCCCTCCCCGCGGCCTCGGCACGGGTTGTCCCCACGAGGCTCGGCCCCGGTGTGAGGCCGGCTGGTCAGCGTGTCCGTTGCAGGCAGCGCGGTGCTCGGCGCACGGAGGAGCGGCGGCGGCGGCGCGGCAGCTGCGAGGCGCCTTCGGGGAGCTGCTGCTGCGGATGCGGGGTGAGTGGCGGCCCTGCTGCGATCTGCCGTTTGCTGCAGATCCAGAGCCGGGCCGTGCAGGGCGCTGGTGTTCCCAGGCTGCTTCCTTGAGAATTCCGCCGCTTGGGGTGAGCTGAAGGGAGGAGGGTGATGCATTCTGTGCTGCCTTGAAACTGAGCTCAGTCCTTAATCAAAGGGATTAAGGCTCAGCCCCGGCCTTTGTCTGAGCTCGTTGGGAAGCACAACCGAGTTTAGGTATGTCTGGAAAGCAAGAGGAGGCCTTTCCTTGGAGAAGAGTGACTGCAGGAGAGGAACAGCTTGTCATCGTGCCATGCTGAGGAAGAGCTGTGGCTGTTCAGCTTTGGGGAGAGGAGGCTCTGGGGAGACCTGAGAGCAGCCTGTCAGTATCTAACCAGGAGGCTGTGAGAAAGGAGGAGACAGACTTCAGCAGGACAAGGGAGGTGCTTTCGAATTAAAAGAAAGGTGGTTTAGACTGGATATAACAAAAAAGGTTTTTTTACAGTCAGGGTAGTGAAGCACTGGAATGGGTTGCCCAGAGAGGTGGTGGATGCCCCATCCCTGGAGATGTTCATAGTCAGGCTGGAGGGGCTCTGAGCACCTGATGGAGCTGTGGGTGTGTCATCCAAAATCTGAGAAGAAAACTCTTAACTCCAACGTGGTGTTAGAAAGTAGCATTCCTTTATTCCTCATGATACGCACTGGGCAACTTGACAAGTCTTCTCTCTCAGAGTTCAGGTTCTGCATTTAAACAAATAAGACATACATATGCAGTACCCTTACATACATATTCATTCTTTTCCAAGAAGTCATTAATATATGCTAATGTCCCTCTGGGCATGCGCAGTTGTATTTAGGGTGGTAGTTTATCCCCATTTTTCCACCATCAGCTTAATCACTAAGACTTCTGGCTGACCTTTAGCTGTTTTTCCACAACTTGGCAAATGCCCATTGCTTTTTAGACTATAACGAGCAACTTTCAAAACAATATAAATGAAATTCGAGGAAAACATCCTTGCACCTGGTAAAATGCAAAAATAAGTGTTGTATTATGACTCTAGTGCTTCCTGTGAAGCAAAACTGAGAGAAAATAAGGCTGTTCACACACCAGGCAAAGTTGAAATGGAAAGTTTTAGAATTAGCATTCACTGGTTCCTTTTGCTAAGCTCTGATCTATTGGTCCTTACACTAATATACTGGTCCCTATTGCTAAACAAACTAGCCTATATCAGTTGTTCCTGATCACTGCAGAACTGGACTAGGTGACTTTTAATGCTCCCTTCCAACTCAGATGATTCTCTGATTCCTTGCTTCAAGTGGGCTACAGAGAGAATCCGATGAGAGAGCAATGCACTCTCATTTGAGAGGAGGATTTGAGGAGCAGAACAGGTTGCTCTGTGGAGGTACCTGGGAGAGACAGTGCAGGAGGTCTGTCTATGTTCAAGATAATAGATCAGTACTGGAAGGGGGCAGGTTTTTGGTGGTCTTTTGGAAGTGCTGTAAAATAAGGCCTGGAACGCTGCAGTATCTGGATACCAGAGGAGCAGATGGCTGAATCATTGCTGGCACCTGGAGAGGTGGGGAGCATCTGCTGTCACTCTAGTTTGTGCAATCCTCAAGTTATAGATTCACACCATAACAACAAAATAAATGACAGGAAACTTGTCACAAAGCATGGGTGGTTGTAGGGCTTTTTAAAGCCGTGAAGAGGAAGATCAGTGTCTTGTTGGGTTTGATTATAGGCTTGCCACCTGCCCTCCCTATGATGCCTCTGGAGCTTACTGTCCTCTACAACTCGCTGCTCTTTGTCATGGGAACATCTGACTGTGCCATCAAAGGAGAAGCAGAACGAATACGCCAAGGGCTCTGCAGGGGTAAGGAAAACTATTTCGGTGCTTTAGTGATGTACCATAATTGGCCAGAAGAGAAGGATCTTTGAACAAGGAAGACTGGCTCTGCCAGGAATGGAGGAGGTAGAGCTGCACTTGGCTGTGGATGATGTGCAGCTGTGTGGCTGTCTTGCCTGCAGCAAAACAGAAAAATTTAAGGGAACGGAGAGTTTTTACTACATAAGATGCCATTTCTCTAGCAAAGTTTTAGTGACTTTAGCAAACTAGTGTTTTTATTATGGTAAGGTGGGACCAAAGAAAGTTTACTGAAAAATGCTGCAAGAGAAATTTGGAGAGAAATCTGCAGTGTTAGCACGTTTGCTCTTGGACGAATAGTAATATCAGGGTATAAAATATCAGGAGAGCTCAGTAAAGCTGTAGCCGTAGCTCTAAACTGTGTAGTGTCTCTTTTGTGTGAAGCCATTAGCTCCACTGTCAGAGTTTGCTTCCTGTGCTGCTTCTGTAGCCTGGGCAAGCCTTGTTAAGTCCATTCCATCCCTTACTGCCAAGGAGACCACGCTTGTATCAGCGTTTCTCTGCCTGTTGGAAAGGTGGCTGTTACAGAGTATTGGCCTGTTGTCTCGTGGTTGCTTTTTGGTGAGATATTTTGGTTTAGTTTTGATTTCTGTCTTATCTTTTTTTCTAGTTCTGGAGGCTTGTGGAACCTCTGGACAGGACCTTAGCACAGAAGAGCTGTGGCAGAAGGTGCTGCAGGAAGTAACTGTTGAGGAACTACAGGCACCTTTGCACCGACTGGGGGCCTTGCAGGCAGCATGGTGGCTGGCAGATAGCTGCCTGCAGAGCATCATTGACCTCTTCCGACTCCTGAGCAGTGCTGAGGTATCTGAGCACGGATGCCTGCTGAGCAGCTCCTGCACTGCCGTGTGCCAGAGTGTTTGCCTGTTGTGCTACTCCTACAGCTCTGAAGTGTGAATTAGCCACCTTCTCTTAGCCTTGGGGATTTCTTACACAGGTTACACCTTGCCTACTGCAACTCTTGTAGCCTGCTTTGCTCTACAGCTGGCACTTGAAGCTTTTTTGGGCGAGTCACGTCATTTGCAGCCAAGGCACCTGTGGGTGGGCATTAGCCAGTTTGTGTGCTCTACCTCAAAGGGAAGCGTCTGACTTGTTTGCTGCTGCCAGGAGCCCCATTTAGCCTGGGCTTGTATTTCACTTTCTTGCTGTCACTGTGAGTTTCTAAGTCATCAGTGTGTGCTGTACCTATATTTGTACAGTCTAAAATAAATACTTGCCAGTTTGCTAAAGGATGCAGAGCTGACACAAATTCTGTGTTTGTCAGAAAGCCTACTCTGCATATGTTTCCATAGCATTTGCAGATCTGAAACACTTTTTCCCAGTCACCTCTGTTTTTACCTGGCATCCCAGTTTACTGAAAACAGTCCCAAATGTGTTAATGGATCCCAGAGATCCTGGGGCACCAGGCACATGATGGAGGCTGCTGGTGGACTTGCAGTCTCTACAGAGCAAGGCAAAGAACCCTTCTTGCTGATAAGGAGGGGCAGATGCTTTCAGACAGCACTCAGACCTGCCTTGCTGGGAGTCCCTTTGGCTACACCTCACGCTGATGTGGAGAGGTGCTGCCTAGGGTCAGGCAGGAATCACAGTGTGAGTGGATTGTAGTTAAAGTGAGGGGGTGGAATGCTCCCCTGCATAGATCACTGGGAAGGGCTTAGTTGGTGTTCTCTTTCCCATTACCATGGGGTCTGTTTTTCCTATTTCTCCTCAGCATTCCCTGCCTTCTCTCCTCTGTATGTTCACAGGATCCAGGGAGAGCTCCGTGCAGTGGAGAGAAAAATGAGCTCCTCACCCTTCTCAAGGCATGGAGAGCACCTGCTGAGGAGGCCTCCATTTCCCTTGTACAGAGCGCTGAGGACTTGAAGGGGACCCTGTGCACTGCAGCTGCCTTCTTGCAAGGTTTGTGTGAAGGAGGTGGTCACCCTTGTCACTCCCTCCCCTGCTCATTTGTCCCAGCACACCCTCCTCTCACCCACCCGCTGCTGTTGTTTTGGTTGCTCTTCCTAAGCATGCCAGCCATTGGGCTTTTCTCTTCAGAAAAGAGCATGGACTCAGTCTTTAGGCCTAAGCTTGGTATCTGGTGTTTCTCTGATTTTTCTTCCAGCTAAGACTCCCTCTTCTTCAGCCTGCCTTGTGACTTAGCTTGGTGTATGGGATTCACAGTGACCTTGTATAAAATAGAAGGCTGACAGGGGGCTTTATTTTGTCTTTAGTTGCCTGACTTTTTGTGAGTATATTGTTCCTTCTGATTACAATGCTGTGAGAGACATGCAAAGCTACTGTGCAACCTTGTCATCTCGTATTTCAGCAGATAATTATTTTTGTAGAGCAGAACTTATAGAATGGTATGGGTTGGAAGGAACCCTAAAGATTATCCACTTCCAACCTCCCTGCTGTAGGCAGGGACACCTTCCACCAAGTTGTCTATAGCTCCACTCACCATGGACACTCCTGGGCTTCTCTAAGCAACCTGTTCCTGTGCCTCACTATTGTCTGAGTAAAGAATTTCCTCCTAATGTCTAATTTACATCTACCCTGCTTTAGTTTAAAGCCATTAATACTTCTCCTATCACTATGATCTGGGAAAAATGTCTTCCTCCATCTTTCCTGCAGGCCCCATTTAGGTACTGGAAGGCCACAGTGAGCCTTCTCCAGGCTGAACAATCCCAGCTCTGTCTGTCTTCACTACAGGAGAGGTGCTTCAGCTATCTGATCATCCTTGTGGCCTTCTCTGAACCTGTTCCAACAGGTCTGCATCCTTGTGCTGGATGCCTCAGACCTGGATGCAGTACTGCAGATGGTGTCTCACAAGGGCAGAGCAGAAAGGGACTTCCTTTTCCTGTTGGCCACTCCTGTTTTGATGCAGCCCAGAATCCAGCACAGCTGGACCCATAGGATTGCTTCCTTTGTGAGAGTAGATCTGTAAGCAAGGGAAGAATGAGGAAGGTGTCTACATGTGCTTGCTTGATGGAAAGGCAAAATGGGAAGGGAAGCTGCAGAGCTGAAATATTGGATCTGTCCTAGGGTTGCAAGAGCTGGAGGCAGGGAACCTCCCCACTACCTTTTGCCTTCTCCAGGAGGCTGCAGGAGGATTCTGCTCCACGAGGGTCCTGGCCCAGATCTACGTCTGCCTTGGCTGCTGTGCTCAGAGAATGGTAATGGCCAAACCTCACCTCCCCCCTGTTGAAGGGAAAAGGGAAAGCAGCCCAGAGCAAGCTGGGGAAACATGCTAATGTCCATGCTGCTTCTGCATGGTCCTAGTCTGCTACAAGAAGTCAAGGTTTCAAGCAGAATTTTCCCTTGTTATTCCAGCCTCCTTGGCAGCCTCAAAATACAGGCAAGGCTTTTGTCTGAGTGTGAAAGATTGACGTGGAAAGATAAACTCAGAATAATGGTTCCAGGGAGGGAGTCTGAAGTGCTGTGAACAACTGATATGAATATGCTGCCTGGTGGGGATGGAGTTCTGTGAGGGAGGCTGGCAGTGCGGAAGGGGGTTTGATGAGCTGCTGGGCTAACTTATATGAGCGTAAACTGCCTTTGCATAGGGGGGATCATTAGAGAAACAAAGCAGAACTGTAAAGGTATCAGTAAGATGTCCTTGCAGCAAACACCTCTTCTCACCTTCCTAGGGCAAGCCTCAGACAGCACTTCAGCACCTGAAGCGGGCCCTCCAGGTAGACTTCCAGTGCCATCCTGCCCTGTCTCACACTGCAGCGGTGTACCAGGAGCTGGGGGAGACAGATGCAGAGCTGCAGGCCCTATCTCTACTCTATGAGGTATATGTCTCCTGTAGTTCTGCTGGCTTTTTTTTTTTTTTTTGTCACACAGAGCCCGCATGGACCTTCAAACATGCTTCTGCTTTCTGAGGGGGTTTCTGAAGTAGAAATCCAGTGCCTTCAGCAACTGCTTCTTTGGATTCATCAGTGGGCAGGAAGGAGCCCAGCTTGGTCAGGAGTTCCTGCTGTTGGCACCCAGCTGTTGGATGTGGCAAGATCTCTGAGTCCTAGTTCAGATTTTCGGTGGCTTGAGAAGAGGCTATTTTCTGGTGTCAGAGAATATCAGTCTCTTAATTGTCTAGTAGAGAGGCCTTATAGGGCAGATGGTGGCTGTAGGTGTACATTAGTCAGTCATAGCAAACTTGATCATCCTAGGAGGAGCAGGTCACAGCCATAAACACTGAGCTTGGCTCTTCAGCTGTTTGAAATGCATGACATACAAACACAGTCGTGGAGAGCAGTCTCTTATTACTAATGGCCCCAGATCTGGTCTAACCAGGTCAGTGGCTGCAACGGGAGATGCTGTTTCAGACAAGTCAGAGCAATGTGAACTGAAAAGTTGGGGCACATGTTCTCTGGGTGAATGGTCTTATATATCTCCTAATGTTGTGTGGAATGTATGAATCTGCCTGTCTCGCTGTGATCTTCCTTGTCCTGAAAGTGGCTGTAATGTAGTGAATGACAATGATTTGTGCACAGGATGTATTACTTCTAAATTCTGGGTACATCTGCATATGCCAGAAATAAGAAGTGATTGCAGCTGTTTGGGACTTGACAAGGTTTGTGCTGATAATATATTTTGTTCCTGTTTTGCAGGCTCTGGAAAAAAACTCTCCATCAGCTACTTCCACTAGTCCATACTTCCTAATCCAAGCAGATCTCCTTGTCAACACACGAATGTTAGCTTCTCTCCTTCGCCATCACCACCCCTCTGAAGTGAAATACCTGTTGGCACAAAGGTGTCTCCAGGATGGGAGGTAACAGCAGCTTCTAGTCTGCTTGCAACATGCTACTTGTTTGGGATCTGTGGTGGGTTTTTTTCTTCTTTTTTGTGTTCCTGGAAGTCCAGTACTGCTGTTGTAACTCTGCTAAAGTTGTAGGTATTGTAACTAGAGTGAGTACAGCGCAGGGAGCATCTGCAGGCTGACAGTTCAGGTTAAGCCTGGCTGCTGGCACTTCTCAGGCTCACCCTGTTTTCCAACACTTGTCCTGTTTCTTCAGGGTGGCTGATGCAGTGGAACATTACCTGGATTTTCTGGCTCTGCTGCAGGAGGGACTGCAGCAACAGGCAGGTATCTTGGTGACTTGGCAGATGAAGCCTTGGCCCAGACTTCACAGCTTGACTCCAGGCTCCAGTGTCTAACCTGAAATATGGAGGAAATGAACTGGGATTTGGTGACTCTGGCCTGTCTGTTTTTGGATGTGCTCAAGAGACTGCTTGCCACTGCTGTCTGGAGAAACAGCTCCCTCTTATAGGGAGCAGCTGTTGGCCTGGTTTTGGATACCCTTTGCTTTAGAAGTAGGGCTTTGCCTTCTTGACTGTTGAGCTATTGTTGCTCGACACCTTCTGCTTCCTGCAACAGGCTCCAGTGGCTGTGGGGTTGGGTCTAAGCTTTGCTGGGCAGCAGCTCTGGGTTTCCAGTAAACATGGTTCTTTTGCTTGGCTATATCTTAGTGCTGCCATCACTTTTGCTCACCAGGTTCCCCTAGATAGTGGCTCACCTCTGCCTAGGATCCCTGAGGTGTTCCTGGAAGCAGCATCTGCCTTGGAGCAAGATGGAAGGTATCAGGATTCATTAACAGTGTGTGATGAGGTCATCAGCAGGACAACTCACCTAATCCCACAGAAAGTACAAGTTGAGGAGAAGCTGGAACAGCCAGAGCGCGCATCACTGGAGACTGGGCTGGCTGGTGGGCTCCTGTCTCAGAAGAGAGAGAGTCTGTTCTGCCTCATATGGAGAGCAGCTGCTTACCTGCACCAGGGCTGGGCATGGACTAAGCTTGGCAAAGGCAAGGAGGCCATAATGCAATTCAGCAGGTAACGTCGTGTTGTGAGAGACAGCCTCTCTAGCAGGCTGTAATGACTGGTTTGAGCAGAGCACAGATCAGCATGGGGGCTGGTGTGACAGCTTACAGCTGACTTTCTAGTCCAGGCATGGCACTGAAGTTCTGTTCTACCACTTTGCAGGTGCCTCAACGACCTCTTGCGATTTCAGCCTTGTGGGCGTGATGTTGAACCAGCAGGTAGGGCACTGTGTGGTTGAACCAGCAGGTAGGGCACTGTGTGGTTGAACCAGCAGGTAGGCACTGTGTGGTTGAACCAGCAGGTAGGCACTGTGTGGGATCTGTGTATGGTTGTCTGCATCTGTATGCTTGGCGGGGGCATGTAAAAGAAGGTTGCATCTCCGGTGCCACCTTTGGCAGGAGGTGTTTGTTGCGGTGTGCTGAGCTCTGTGCCACACTGAAAGGACTGGTTGGTTTCGTTGGAGCAGAATTTGGCCTTGCTCTGCTTTCTTCTCTCTCACAAAGGTGACAGTTAAATGAATTGTGAAGCTTCTCAGTACTGGATTTCAGAGGAAAGATTTGTGTGAGATTTGCAGATGAGCAGGCAAAGGCCAAGCTACTGCTGTGGTTACTGTTACACTGTAGGCATGTAACATACCAAGCTCCTGATGTTCTTTGGTCTTACCCTTTGCTGCCTCCTGGCCTTTCCCAGCCTGGCAGCAGTCTTGGCTCTGCCGCTGTTTGTGCAGAAGGGGAGCTGGAAGATGAGCAGCCCAAGCAGATCTCACACGTCTTTACCACTAACCTGTGACTTTATGTGACAGAGAGTCTCCTGCCAGAAGTGAAGGTTCTCCAGAAGATCAGGTTGCTTTCTTTGATTGGGCGCGGGATACAGTTTTTGGAGCAGGAGAGGCACAAGGAAGCCTTGCTGGATTTTCAGCATGGCTTGCAGATCTCACCAGGTAAGAGGCTCTTTTTCATGAGGAACAGAGAATTTTCACTTTTTTTTTTTTTTTTTTTTTTTTTTTCCCTGTACTGCTTTAATGACTTCAGCAGGAAGACATCATGATTTAGGTCATGCTTGTTCAAATACCAAGGGCTACTAGCATGTTACATATTTGAGGTGCTCCTCTGAAGCTTGGTGAGTTTGGTGAACTACTAACTATTGCTTGATGAATACATCAGAACACTGATCATGACTACTGCCCTAAGGCAGCCTGAAAGTTTTCAGTTCTTCCTTCCCACTCCCGGTACCGTCAGCTTCTTCTCAAGAAGGTTTGCTTTTCTAGAACAAAATAGCCGGATAGATGGAGTCTTGCTTCACCCAGGGAAGGTGCCTGTCTACACCTGGCAGCCCAGAGGCTGAGTGTGGAGGCCTTTAAGGGAGCAGGGTGCAGAGCAGTGTGCTATGAGTGCTCTGGGGTGATCTCTGCAAACTCTGCTGCTCAGTGTTCCAGCAGTGCTGAGATGCTGTAGGGGTCTGAGTCTTAGCAGGATCTGCCAAAACTGGTGGTCCCAGACCTGACTGAGGTTCCTTCCCAGCCAGTGCTGTGCACTGGGACTGCAGATGTGTATGCTAGGAAAACCCCAACTCGTGTCCAAACAGAGGAGTGGTTGGCTGTGCTGCAGGCCTGATGCCATCTGTCTTGGCTTCCATCCTGGCTGCCAGCCCCAGGGTTATAATTAGAGCCTATGACATAGACAGTCTCCTCCCCTGTTGCACCAGCTGTCCTCATGTTCCTGCATCTGGTAGCTAAGCTTCTTTTGCAGCACTGCAGCAGTACGGGGGGCCTGATCTTTCCCTGCTAATGTCTGAATCCATCGTGGTGTCTTGTAGATGACACCACTGCTGCCTTCTACCTGGTGCAAGTCCTGTGGAAACTGAACCGAAAACAAGAGGCTGCTAATTACTGGCAGAAGTACTTGGAGAGCCATGCTGGGGAAGATGGGCAGCAGGAAAGGCAAGGAAGGTGTGTAGTAGGGCATGTGGGATGTCAAGAGACCACACACAAGAGCTCTGACAGTGCAGCCTGTGTTCTAAACAGTGAACTGTTTAACTCAGCTCCTCCTAGCCTGTGCCTGCAGTTTGAATGAATCAAAGAATCACAGAATGGGCTGGGTTGAAAAGGACCACAAAGACCATCAAGTTTCAACCCCTCTGCTGTGTGCAGGGTCGCCAACCATCAGACCAGGCTGCCCAGAGCCACATCCAGCCTGGCCTTGAATGCCTCCAGGGATGGGGCATCCACAGCCTCCTTGGGCAACCTGTTCCGGTGCGTCACCACACTGTGTGAAAAACTTCCTCCTAGTATCTCCCCTAAACCTCTCCTGTCTCAGTTTAAAACCTGAGGAGCTTTGCCCCTCTGTGTAGTCAGATGCTCTACAAAAGAGCAGACACAGAGCTAAGGCCTTGTTTTGTGATGGCAAAATGGGAGAGTAAAGGCTGGGCTGAGAATTGGAAGCTTTATGCAGTGCAGGAGGAGTGAACTTTCTAGTATAGTAAGACTGTGGTGAGGGAATGTCACAGATCTTATGGCTGCAACACTCTCTTCTCTTTCAGGTCCTTCCCTTTGTACCTGGACTCATGTCTGAAGCAGGCAACCTTCTCAAAGAATGAATCTCTTGCTAGATGCATACAGGATTACCTCAGGACCACAAGGCAGGATTCCTCAAGATAGTCCAGTCCACTCATTGCCACCTGCTGAAGTTTTGCAGCCTTCCAGGGTGGCATGAGGTCCTTAAGGACTCCTCCAAGACTCAAAGCAACTTTTGGACGAAGGTGGTTTCCCAAAAGTCTGAAACAGAAGGACAGCTTCAGATCTATTTAATTTATGTAAATTCTTCTGGGACTTCTTTTCTCACAGTGAAGATCATGGTCTTGATACTGCTGGCACAGCTGTGAGCCTGAGGAATATGTCCTGGGAGTGTGGGAGATGAGTGGAGATACCCTTGCTCTTTTGGAGTTAACATCAGCTGTGCTGCTGTACCATGATGAATCCTGCTCTGTGCTCCCTGCTGCAAGGAGCTGATGGCAAAGCTGGACGTTCTTATAAAATAAAGGGTTGTCACATGCCCTGTTTTACCTGTGTTTTGTATGTTTGCTTTTTTCTCAGTCACTACAGTTTGGAGCCTAGAAAAGTGACTGAAGCTCAAGTATGTGGCTTGGAGCTCTGACCTCCTGTGTGGTGCATGAGCCAGCAAAAGCAACTGAGACCCAGGGCTGCTCTCCTGGCCTCTAGTGTAACCGTGGGCCTGCAATGGGGCTCCTGCTGTGCTCCTGCTACCCCCGAGAGGGAATGGGGAGCACAGGAGCCAAATTAGAGCTTTGGAAGGTGCTGGGGTGCATGGAGGTGGATGGTGTGCAGTGCCTCTCGAAGGGGTCACAACCTACGGAGTCAAACCTTCCAGAACTGTCCCCAGATCCCTTAAATTTGGGAGAAAGCATAACAAAACCAAACCTCGGGTCTCCGGGCTCCAGCGTGACAACACAGCGCGCGCCCCCACGCTTTCGCCCACGCACGGAGCGCCCGGCAGAGCCCGTGCGCGGTCATCGCACCAGTGACGCTCGCCAAGTTGTCAGTCACCAGCTCCCGCCCTTCTGATTGGCTGCAGCGCTCATACTCCGTGTCTCTCCGCTCAGGTGCTAGCCAACCGTGAAGCGAGGCGGGTCGCTGTCGGGGAGGGAGCTCCCGCCTGGATTTTCCTATTGGCGGATTTTTGCTATTGGCTGCCCGGCCCGCGTTGTCTGGTAGAGCGGCCGCAGCAGAGGAGCGCTGCGATTGGCTGACCATTGTGGCGCTTGGCTAGTGACGATTGGGAGGTGAAAAGGAAGGGGGCGGGGCGAAGGACAGAGGGCGCTCTTTCTTTTTTTTCTTCCCCCTCCTTTCTATCCGCTTTCTTATTGGCCGAGCTCCGCGCGGGGCGGAATTTCCGATTGGCCAGCGCACGCTGTTGCTAGGCAGGTGAGGAGGCGCGGGGCGGGGCGGAGCTCCCCCTTCCGATGAGTCGGCTCTGAGCTTCAGTCAGCGCGAAGCGCCCCGACCCGCGTCCTCCGCGAGCCCGTCCCGAGACCCGCGTCCGCCGCCGCCGCCCGCTCTGAGGAGCCGCCGTCGCGCGCTTCCCCTCGCCCCTTTCCCCTCAGCGCCATGGCCTCGGGATCCGAGTAAGTGTGAACTCCTTCCGGCAGGCTGCGGCCTAGGCCCGGCGCTCAGGCGTTGGGCCCGGCACGGCCTTCTTGCCCGTCCCTCGCCTCGGCGCCGCACAGCGCGGCGCTGCCGGGCCGGGCCGAGCCGTTCGGAACGCGGCGAGGGCCCGGCTCCGGCTCCCGATCTCGCTGTGTCATGCAGGCCCGAGCGGGCGGAGGCGGGGCCGGGGGAGGAGGGTGGGCCGCTCTTCGCGCTCCCGGCCGGGCGCGTGCCCGGAGGGGGCCCTCGCCGCCCCCTCCCGCCGTCCGTGCCCGGGAAGCGACGAGTCACGGCGGGGTGAGGCTGGGCCTTCTCGCCGCACCCCGCTGTCCCGCCCGCGCTGGGTCGCGGCCGGGCGGCGCTTTGTCTGCGGGGCGGCGGGGAAGCAGTGGAGCGGCCGGCGAGAGGGGCAGAGCTGCGGCCCGCTCTCCTTCCCGCGAGCTCCGAGCCACCCCCGGGCCGTGGCCGCGGCCTGGCAAGTGACTCGGCGTGGGGAGAGACGGGCGTGTTGTGCTGTGCCGGGCCGACCCCGCGGCAGCTGAGGCGGTCCGCTCTATTTTCATCTCCCGTGCCTTTGCCTCGCGCCGCTCTCGGTTCCGGGCTGAGGATCGTCTTTCACGCTTCTCAAAAATGAGCTGGGCAGTAACAGTCCCACAGCTTCCATCCCACGTGCTCACACCGCTGGGTTGGCTCTTGAAATGAGTAAAGACGTTGCCCGAACTGATTCCCTGAATCCGGAAATACTCCGTGGCATTGCCAGAGGCACTTTCGGTCACTTTAGTGTCTGTTGTTTGTGTTCTGATTTTCTTTTGCAACTCCTGAAATTTAGACCTGGTCCTGCTAAATCAGTTCCTTGAAGGTGTGCCAAGAATTCAGCGTCTGTGGTAGAGCTTGTGATGAAGGTGATAGTCTAATAGAACTATTTTTTAGCTGAGTGAAAAAGACATATTTTCCTTTTGCGAAGTTTTCTCACCGCATAGAAAGTTACTCAAGTAAGGAACAGTTGCCTTTTAGCCACAGTTCTTAGTTCAGTGCTGTTGGCAGCCATCTTGTTGAATTATAGCACTGCACGAGCTAACAGAGTGTGGTTTCTTGAGAGATTTTTGTTGTGTACCTGTCTGGCTCATCTTCAGCGTGCCTTTGAACTCGCTGCTTGGTCGTCCTGTGCTGTTCCAGTAAGTGGCTGCAGTCATCTGAAATGCCATTCATTTGCTTTAATGGATAAAATGGCTTTTAATATCTACCTGGGGAAAGCAGCTCCATTTGTATCGTGGATGTTTGGGCTCAGGATGGTAAGAAGCTACTGACAGGTTTGTCTCAGAAGGACGTTAATAAAAAAGCCCAGCAGCCTCCAGAAGGCATGATTGTTTTCACTTTCATTGCTGAAATTGGAGCCATCTTGAGTCAGTGACCTTTCACTATGTATTTGCCACGGACTTACAGGAATGTATTAGTTCCCTAGTTCATCAGGATTTCTTGTGATTTTAGTTGTTTCTTTTCTTTAGTGTTTTTTTGTTGTTTTTTTTTTTGTGTGTTTTTTTTTTTTTTTTTAGGAGAATGGCTAATGAGTGATTATTTTCTGCTTGCTTCATGTTGTCTGCCATAATTTACAGCCTTTGGGTGTTACTGTCTGCTGAACAAAGGTGCTCTGATGCACAGAAAAATGTTAGAAGTGTGGAAATATTTTAGAAGCCCCTCTCTACCTCTAAAAAAGGAGTGAGAGAGAAAATGAGTGAGGGAGTTGACAATAGGGGTGAGTGGGGGAGGTGATCTGAAGATGTTGCAGTTTCTCTCTGGCAGAAAACTCATAGAGGAGCATTAAAAGTTACTCAGGCCAGGTGTCTGTCTTGGCACTTCACTGGAGTTCACCAGCACACATAGGAGGGCTGGCAGAAGAGGATCACAATGCATGTCATAGGTTTCCAGCTTAGTATTTCAGTTTGGGCTCTCCTTCTGAGGGGCATGTTTTGTTCTGGCTTTTCAGTTAATGCTTGAGAAGCCCCCAGGAGAGGTAGAACAAAAACAAGTAGTGATGGTGATATTCTGAGTTGTAACTGAAAGACAGGGCAACACTTGTCCGTCAGAGCTGGCACTTTCCTGTGTGACTGTCGTGTAATTTCCTAAAACCTTTATTTTTCTTTTTTTGCACAACAATTAGGTTGGATAACTATAACTACTATAATTAGACCCCAGACATTTAGATATGTGTATGCTGATTCCTCTAGATTTTTTTTCTAATGCTTCCAAGTTTCTTCGATTGCTCTAGGTGCCGTAATGTAATGATAGCATTGATTCAGCGCTTGCTTCTTACCTAGGAAACTGCAGATTCAGTTCTTTGGTACCAAAACTTTCTCCTCGCATTCAGCAGAGCTAAATGTACCTCTTGCTGTGCTGTTCACTGCTGTGTACTGCAAAGTGTTTGCGCTTTTTCTCCCCAGCTTTTATGCAGCTTTTGGTTTATTGAAAGCTTTGGTCAGAAACTTTTCACTTGCTGCCCAATTTCTCTTCCATTTTATCTTGTGTCCTGGCATGTATTTTAGACTGCATAATAATCTCTGCATCCCAAAAGATAGTTACTCAGTTTCAATGACAATTTATGCAGCCAAAGTCTGGCAATGGTTTCTTATCAAAAGGCCTTTGGATCTGGTCTGATGTATGGAGGAGTATGATTTGCATTCAAACTTGAACAGACTAAATAGAGGTATTGTTGCTGTCTGGTGTCCCCTAGTTTGAGATTTGCAGTGCACCTACTGAAATAATTTCCTTTGCCCAGGTGCTTATGCTAAACAAAGTACTTTATTTGTTTGCTGTTTTGACTAATGGCCTGGTGGCGTATTGGTCCCAGTTTTCTCAGTTAGGGTTGTTTTATTTCTGTGTGTGTAAGTCCCAGCCTATTTAGGACGTTGCCGAGACCGCATTTTCCCTTGAAGATGGCAGCTGTGGGCTTCTTCCTGCTTGTAGACAGCAGCCTTTCTTGTATCCCACTGGGTTTAGAGAGTGGGTCTGGAGCATTTTGCACAACGATTGAAAGGGGGATATATTAATTTCTTACACATTGCACATGAATGAAGAAAGGGGAAAAATTGACTTGCCCAGTGCTCGCAGTCCTGGAAAAACATGTTTTACAACTCCTTATTTTGTTCGCTTCCCTGTCATTTGCAACATGTTTCCTCTGCTACTGGGACTTATGCAAAGCTGGAAGATCTTTTAGAAAGCCACTGACTGCGCTCCCTGGCTGCTGCTTGTTGTCCCTCTCTAAGTGTCAGGGAAAAGAGGTGGCTCCACAAAGTTTGTCTTGGAAAAACTTCTGTCTTGAGTGTGTGGGGGTGACGTCACGCTGTAGACAAGGTATGACAGACCTTTCTGATATGCTTCTCAAGATGCAGTGACCCTGCTAAGCGCAGTTCATCCTGCAGCATGCTGCATTCGTACTGAGCAGTGCTTGTTATTCTGCTTCCACTCGAGGTTTGACTTCCGGTTATTTTGTCCCTCAAGAGCTAAATGGAGCCAACACGGTTGTCCACAAAAAGCTGCCTGCTCTTTGCTGCTTGCTCAAGACAGAGAAAAGCATTTTTGTTATTGTTGTCAGAATCAAGCTGAAGTCTGCATTATTTTCTGTGACCTTAGATGTTGGCACATCTGAACAACTTAGAGAAAAGTAGTCAGATGTCTGTTGGGGGAAGTTACAACCATATTGCTTTTTTGTCTGGCTGAAGTACAAGTCCAGGAGCTCCTCAGGAATCAGTTGGCTCCAAATTGTGCTTTTTTTTTTTTTTTTTTTTAAGAAAGTGTATTAATCTGCCTTTCTTTCATTTCCTTACTATTTCTATTTGCCTTGACAAAGTCAAGCAAGCCATTTTCTGTCGTATTTCTTGTGGTGTAGTGTGCTAGAGCTTCAGAGACTTCTGTGAAGATATTACAGAAGGATTCTTAAAAAAACAAAAAAACAACAGTTTTTAATGAGCTCTTGATAATTTCACTGGCTTGCTCGCTTTAACTAATAGACCTTGACAGGCAGAACTCCTACCAGCTCTTCCTGTCAGGGTAGCTGTGGCATTGTTCTTTAATTCCCCCATTTATCTGGGATCGGACACCAGATGGACTTAAACTTTTGTTTCAGTGGCAGTGGTTACATGTGGTTGCAGATGAGTGAGTAATTCTTTTAGGGAAAACACTGTCAGCAACATCTCAGTGACCGCTTCTTTTCATAGATAACTTTATAGCCATTTCCATTTGGGACTGACTTAATGTTTACTCACAGGAAATGTTGTCGTTGAACACCTGAAACTGGTGCTTGGGAATAACATTCTCCTTTATTTTACAAACATGTATAGATTCTAAAAGATACAGTGATATGTAGAAAATGGAAACCAAAGCAGGGGGGTGTCTGCAAAGGGAGGAGTGTTATCACTTAAACTCAGTCCTTCTGTTTTCTTCACCAGTTCTAAAGCAGATGACTTATCGACTGCTATTCTGAAGCAGAAGAACAGGCCCAATCGGTTAATTGTTGATGAAGCCATCAATGAAGACAACAGTGTTGTATCACTGTCCCAGGTGTGTCATCTATTAACAAAAAAACTAATGTAGATAATACATAAGCAGCTGCTGTGTGTTAATTTGAAATTTAACTTTGCAGCCTGAATCTGAATTTTTTTTGTATTAGAAACTGCAGCTGTTACAAGTGAGGGAGCTGGACTGTCTTGTTTTCTAGCACTCTAGCAGAATAAAAATGGATTTTTCATCATGAACTTTTAAGATTCAGTTGAGTTTACGCCCTCAGTCTGGTTTCAGGATTAGCTCTTGATCTATGCAGTGAGATCCAGTGTCTTTGTGGCTTCAGTACGTCACTCCCATAATTCACCAAGGTCAAGTGACTTGCGTTCAAATGCTTGAATTCTTGTCTTATCAAAGGCTTGTTCTAATGTTCTTACTGTTAACAGGCAAAAATGGATGAATTGCAGCTGTTCAGAGGAGACACTGTTCTCCTAAAAGGAAAGAAGAGGAGAGAAGCAGTCTGCATTGTTCTGTCAGATGATACCTGCTCCGATGAGAAGATTCGCATGAATAGGGTGGTTCGCAACAACCTGAGAGTGCGCCTGGGTGACGTGATCAGGTGGGGACTGGCTTGCTAACAAGTGCGTGTGCCTTAGTTGCCTATGTAATTTGTGTACTGGCTCTGAATTTAGAGACAAAGTTTGCAGGAATTATTTTTATATCTTTTAGAAAAGATCTCTGAAATGTTTCCAAGTGTGTGGCTTCCATCAGGGATCTGACTTCACTTTTGCACGTGTTTCTGACTGTGTACACACTCAGATTAATACTGAAAATTGATGGTAAAGATTCTTGATGTCTTTAGCTCTTTCACAAACATAGCTCCTGTAGTTAAATTGGGTAGTTCAATGATCCCAAGTTTACTTTGTCAGATGAACTTGCAAATTCTGGGTTTTTTTTTATGTCTATATGAATAACAATGGAAGGCATCAAACAATATTGTAACCTATCTCACGGTATCTAGCTTAAGAACCCAGCTGCCTTGTGACATACAAGTGTTCAAATGTGCTGGGGATGGATATAAAAAGCGTGAAGCAGTGTAGATTAAAAGACCTCAGAATATGTTTATATTCAGAATGTCTAAATTTCAGGTTTTGTTCTGAAAGTAACTTTATACCTAGGAATTATTTAAAAGTGTTGCAGGAATAATTTTGTTGTGCAACACTTGGAGAGGGTTCAGAGATAACATTGTGTCAAGTACATCTTGGCTTATAGGAGATAGGGAATGCCAGGTGTGCACTTTGGAAGCGCAGAAGTGTTATATGCAGGCTTAAATATGGGAAGGCTGACGGTTCCAAGATTGAGAATCTTCCTAACTTGCAATCTCCTACATGTTCTGGGAAAACTGGAGCCTGGCACTGTACTTCCAGGGTGTTAACTGGCATAACTTTTACATGCAAACTGTTTCATACAAACTTTGTTGAGGAGAGAGGTGAAGCTATATCACCTGTCTCTCTAATACTAGAAAATTCAAATTTTAAACAGTACCCTGTGTGGAGCAGGATAGTCCTCTGACACGGTTTGTTTCAAGTAAAGGTGAATGCTCATTTTAGATAAGGGGTTACTTTCAAAGTCTTTCCTAGTGTAACAATTCATCTTTTCTGATGGGACTGTGTCTGTGGTAGTTCTCAACCCTATAAATCAGTTAATAGTGTTGTTGCAGCAGTCAGAAAACTTCCACATTTGTTGCCCTGTAAGTTTTTATTGCTGATATTTAATTACTTATTGTATTGCTTTCTGCAGATTAGCCTCTATCAAAATCCAGATTCATGTGCTAAACGCTTCCTGCTTGTGATCCATAAACTGTTTTCCTTCTGGGGCAGTCTGGTTTTTCCTCTACTCTTTTGCTGTATCGTCTTTGTAAAGCCTATGTTGAAAGTATCTGCGAAGAGTGTGTAACAAAGTAGTGCATAAAAAATGGTGCAGTCAGTTGCAATTCTATGTAGGCTTTTCTTAAGCAGGCAAAGCCAGTTTGAGCTTTCTACTTTTCAGCTGCAGCTGTCACTACAGCGGGCTTTTGGCCTACACACCTACACTGTAAAATGATGGTTGCAGTGTTTATTTAAAATGGGAGAAAGGGCCTTAGGACTTCCACCTAAGCTTCAGTTTCTGAAAAGTGGGATATCATATGGATGGATACCTGGCTGCAAGCTGATTACCGCTGACTGGTACTTTGAGAACCTTTGCTGTGTATCAGGAGGCTCTGATTCCTTGTGGTAATTTACAAGAGAGAGATGAAAGACAAAAGGTACCCGCATCTCCACTTTCCCTACAGTTGGTTCAGCTGTAGCTAGTTCCTTATTGAAACAAAAAATAGCTTGTAACTCCTGCAGGTCATTTTTCTGCTCTAGTAATTTGTGAATTTTGGGTTAGTGAAGGACATCCTGGTGGAAGAGCAGGAAGAAAGTATGAAACTCCCAGCAGGGTTGGAT
This sequence comes from Centrocercus urophasianus, assembly GCF_019232065.1. Classification (NCBI taxonomy): domain Eukaryota; kingdom Metazoa; phylum Chordata; class Aves; order Galliformes; family Phasianidae; genus Centrocercus; species Centrocercus urophasianus. Next base: position 584,601 of record NW_024885421.1, read on the forward strand.
GGAATGAAGGAAGGTGTGATGTGTAGACGAGCTCTCTAGGGTGTTTTGTTCCTCAGCATTTAAATGTTCTTAGGAAGGTGGGAAGTCTCAGCAAGGATTTGGATAGTCCTTTCTGGGAGTTGTACCGGCCTGAGAAGAAATACCACCTTTTTCAGACCTGTGTGTAAGTCCAGGGTGATGTGGCCAACTGATGTTTTCTTCTGTTGCAGCATCCAGCCCTGCCCAGATGTGAAGTATGGCAAACGTATCCACGTGCTGCCGATCGATGACACAGTAGAAGGAATCACGGGGAATCTCTTTGAGGTCTATCTCAAACCATACTTCCTGGAAGCATACAGACCAATCAGGAAAGGTAACAGCACTTGTTATTGATGTCCTGGTTATGTGCTGTAGTCCTGAGACTGAGTAAAGGTGATTTCTATGGACAGATCTTTGCAAGGCATCAGACTGGCATCTTTAGAGTGAGATTTTACTGATACTGATATTCATCTTTTTTGCTACCCAGAGTGTGAGTATGTTTAAAAAAATAAATAAATAAAAATAAAAAGCTTGGGTAGAACTTGGGAGAAAATCTTAAACTAAGTTGCTACAATTTGAGAGGATTGGGTCTTTGCTTCTGTATTAAGCAATTGGTTGGATATACCAGGTGACACTTTCATTAAATTCACTTCTTCAAAATCAGTTAATGACTGAGAGAGTGCTTAGAAAACCAATTGCAGTTTTAGAGCAATACCAGTAGCACATCTGCTGGAACGAGTGCGTTCTAATACAGTATTATCAAGTATATCAAGTGCAAGTTGAATAAAGTTTTCTAGTTTCTGTGGCCCAATTCAGTCAGGAGTTGTATTTAATAACATATTATTCTGCTTCTAGAAACAAGCAGTTGTTGCAACTGGTAACAACTTCCTGAGATAAATTCAAAGTTTTTTATTACGTTAGAGATTTTTGTCCCTTCCCTCATTGCTTCTGGATAGAATTCGTTCTTTGAGCCAGTAGGCTGTAATAGGACATTCAGGGCTTATCTTTGCATGTCCTTGTGTGGGCTGGAATGGCCACTCCAGGAAGTCACCTGGTTGGAGCAGTAGTGGCAAAAGCAATGTACAGATGGTCGCTGGAGTGAATTTCTCTAGTGAAACAGCCTGCAGTTGCTGTTCTCAGACGTAAGGCACTGGGAGTCAAAGTGGGGCAGTTGGGGAGCTGTGTAAAGAAACAACCTTTTTGGGATCGAGTCTCATGTTGCTCTGTGTATTTCTTGAAAACCTTTGGTTGCTCAGGCTGGCACACCATTTCAGTCTGCCTTTGGTTTTTCCTGTCTCACAAATTTTCACTTGCAGTTGTGCTGTCTACTGTCCCTTGGGCTATACACTGCAAGCAGGCAGCTCATTTGTAAATTGATAGCTAGTTTCTAAAGGCAACAGAGAAAAACATGAACATCTTTCTTTTGAACCCTATTATTAGCGTGTTTATTTTTTTTTTCTAAACAGAATCTAAAGGGCTTTTTCTTTTCTGGTAAACAAAAAGAGTCCTAAAAAAGCTAAATTGAAACTGAATGGACAATAAATATGATAATTATGCTTGATTGTTTGGTATTTAGTTGGAGCATTCCTTTCTGTTGTTTTCTGTTTATTTCTGCATGAAATTTAAGAAAATTAAACTGCTGCAGATCTGAATGATGTCCTGACAGTCACAGTATTTGCAGCTCTTGAGTCTGAAATACAAAGCAGTATGAAAAATGCCAGTGGCATATGCATATATAGCCTATTTCCTTGTCCTCTGAGGCTGCTGGATAGTATAGGGATGGACATTTGTAGATGTCAGTTGCAACAGGGTACTGAATTGTGGGTTTTCACAGGTGACATTTTCTTGGTGCGTGGAGGGATGCGTGCAGTGGAGTTCAAAGTGGTGGAGACAGATCCAAGCCCCTACTGCATAGTGGCTCCAGACACTGTGATCCACTGCGAGGGAGAGCCCATCAAACGAGAGGTGAGCGGGATCCTGCACACAGTTCTTGTACTGACTCCAGTCTGCCCTGTAAAATCTCTTTCTGTGACAGTGCTTTCAGCTCTGGGAATGGCATTTTGTGTGTTGAATGCTATGCTGGAAGCTCTGTTTCCAGGGGATGAGCTGCTGCTGGCAGTGGTTGGAGAAATGTGCTTCCACTGTCCTTCCTCAGATACTGAGATTACACTAATGCCTAGGCCATAATTTGGTAGCAGCTGGTTTTGCATCTGCTTCCAGATATCTAGTGCTGGGCACTGAGTGGAATTTATGGACATTAAATGCATCATTTAATTCCAGAGTTCCTTTATTTCAAGCTCTTGAGATATCTAACCTGGGACATCCAAAGTTTAAGGCAGCCTAAGTGGCTGGTCCATCAGGAGTAGGCCACCTTACTTTTATAGAATAGGAAATCTCAGGAATAGGAGTAATTTGCCATGACTGCCTTTTAACTAGCTGCAAATCAGATTGAGTGCTGTTTTCTGGTTAGCTTCCCTCTCTGTCTAACAGTTGTTGGACACTGAATGAGTCCTCCTTGGGCTCATTAGGACACCACAGAGGCAGACAGGAGCAGGTTCAGCCAAGGTTACCAAAATAATGACGAGGTGGAGGTCAAAAGAAATGAGATGGGGCTGGGAGAGTGGGCCTATGTGGCCTAGAGTAGGAAAGGTGAAGCAGCAGGCCTGCTGGCAAGGTTGAAAGGTCGACAGGCTGGAAAGCTTGGGTGAACCTAATGAGGTTCAACACGGCAAAGTGCAAGGTTTTGCATTTGGGCCGGAAGAACCCCAGGCACCCGTACAGGCTGGGAGGAGTGGTCCTTGAGAGCAGCTCGGCAGAGAAGGACCTGGGGGTCCTGATGGACGAGAGACTGAACATGAGCCAGCAGTGCGCTCTGGCAGCTCGAAAGGCAAATGGGATCCTGGGCTCCATCAGGAGAGGGGTGGTCAGCAGGGACAGGGAGGTGATTGTCCCTCTCTACTCGGCTCTTGTGAGGCCCCATCTGGAGTACTGTGTCCAGGTGTGGAGCCCTCAGTACAAGAAAGACATTGAGATTTTGGAAAGGGTCCAGAGGAGGGCGACTAAGATGATCAGGGGGCTGGAGCACCTCCCCTATGAGGACAGGCTGAGGGAGCTGGGCTTGTTCAGCCTGGAGAAGAGAAGGCTGCGGGGTGACCTCATTGCAGCCTATCAATACCTGAAGGGAACCTACACCCACGAGGGGAGTAAACTCTTCAAAAGGGCTGACAACAGCAGGACTAGGGGAAATGGATCGAAGTTGAAGGAGGGAAGATTTAGGTTGGATGTCAGGGGGAAGTTCTGTACAAGGAGAGTGGTTAGGCCCTGGAACGGGCTGCCCAGGGAGGTTGTGGATGCCCCGTCCTTGGATGTGTTTAAGGCCAGGTTGGACGGGGTCCTGGGCAACCTGATCTGAATGTGTGTGTTTGGTGGCCCTGCTAGGCAGGGGGGTTGGAACTACATGATCCTTGAGGTCCCTTCCAACCCAGGTGATTCTGTGAAAGGTGTAGGCAACCTGACTTTACTGAGAGCGGTGCCCAGGGACAGGACTAGAGGCAGTAGCACAAGCTGAGTCAAGAGAAGTTCCTGGCAGATAAGAGAAAAAAGATTTCCCTGAGGCCTAGAGCAGAGCCTAGAGAGATCAGGAATCTCCATCCCTGGAGATCTTCAGCACTTGTCAGGGACAGTCTCGTATTGAAATAGTGTTACAGGCTTGGTGAGCCTTTGAACCCCTGTAAGATTCCACCTGATGTTTATTTATGATTTTTGAGTGGCCTAATGTTACAGTGTCCTTGTTTCCTTGAGTTGATTTTCTTCATTGTGTCTGGTATGGTGCTACGTTTTAGCTTTAAGATGAAAACAGTGTTGATAACATACTGATGTTAGTTGTTGCTGAAAAACACTGTGCAGAGGCAAGGACATTTCAGTTTTTTAGCTTCAGGGTGTTGTCCAACAGGGTGGGTTCTGCTGAGAACCCCCTGTAGGGGTCCCTGGGATGGACCCTGTCTCTATGGGGGTTCTCTGGGATACCTCCTGTGGCAGGCAATTGCCGCTGTATGTTTGGGTAGTCAGAGCTAAGAAACAAATGTGAGACGTGAGAAAGACTTGGAAATGAGATTCTCAAAACGACAAAGAAATGACGCTGAGCAAAAGCCCAGGCTCCTGGATCTGGGGAGGGATTGTCAAACTATTGTTTTCTCTCAAATGTTTGATAAGCTTCCTTCCTGGTAGGATGAAGAAGAGTCATTGAATGAGGTGGGCTATGATGACATTGGTGGCTGCCGGAAGCAGCTGGCTCAGATCAAGGAGATGGTGGAACTTCCCCTCCGACATCCTGCTCTCTTCAAGGCCATAGGGGTGAAGGTAAGCACCTGTGTGCATCAGGTGGGTGAGTGGTCTCGCTTTCACTGATGGCTCATTGTGTAGGAGGCTTAGGGTGTACTGGAGGGGAATAAGTAAGAGGAATAACTTGTGTGTTGTGTGTCTTCCTTTTTGCTGGTATTAGGGGAGAATTTCCTTACGTGTTTTACAGATTGAAGCAGTGGCACTTGCAAAACAGAGCAATGTTTTGAATAAGCACTGTTGGTTACTGGCGAGGTTTTTGTTTGTGTGTCATGCAAAGTAGTCAGGGTGTTGATGGTAGCGTAGCAGCTGTTGCATGAGGTTGCATCATCATTTCAGACTGACTTTATCAAATGCTTGGAATTTCATTGTGAAGATTCTTAGGCATTCTGATACTAGTTTACCACCTAAATCTCTTTTCCTAGCCTCCACGGGGAATCCTGCTATATGGTCCACCTGGCACTGGCAAAACACTGATTGCCCGAGCAGTGGCCAATGAAACTGGGGCTTTCTTCTTCCTGATTAATGGTAAGTTTTGGGTCTGCTTTGGACCAAGATCTGCCGTGTAATCATTCATCCAGCTAATGGTAATGAATGGTTTAAATAAGACTTATGTAGGCACACTGTGTCCTTGACGTCTGTCCTTGCTTACCTCTTTCACGTGCCCCCCTAGAGTTGCTTAGAGGCCATTTGTGCAGAAGAATCTGTAGTGGCACCGTACTTAAGTGTAGTGGTTGAAAGGCAGCTTTGCATTGCAGGAACTTACAGTCTGTCTGAGTGTTCATTTATGTTGTAGGGGCACAGCTAGGAGTGAAGCAGTGAGATTATTCCATGTATATGGGTGTAAACACTTTTTTTTTTTTGCCAGCATATTTTATTCAGAAGAGAAGCTACTCTGCATTGCATTTATCTTCCCTTCAAATAAAGTACAAGACCTGTTTTGTTTCACTTTTCTTTAGCTGGGAGGAACTTTTCCTGAAAGCTGTAATGTGCACCTTGGAACTTAGCTACAAAAGGCAGAACCTCATGCTGATCATTATCACTTAACAGCAGTTGAGATAGATAGGTACTAGTTTGTGTCCACTCTGAAGACAAAATTCTGAATTTTCCTCAGTACTCTTCTCTCCCGTTTTACAATCAGTGCTACAATAACTGAATGTTTGTACTTGAGAACTGCTGCTTTTCCTCTCTCCTATGATTTTAATGAGACCCACGAAGGTGAAAGCATAGCAGAGAGCAGCAGTATGTGCTTTTTATCTCAAGATGTCATGGGAGTGACCTGTGGTAGTGAATTAACTTGCTTTTTATTTGAAGATGTCAGAAGTAAATGGACATCTCTACGCACACGTTGCCCTTGTCTTATCCTTCCTAAGTGTATGAGCTGATAATAAGCTGGTCTTCACAGACTTGCGCTTCTGTTGCATTGTAAAAATGGCATTTGTTGTCAGGATTAGTGATGCGCTGTCTGCTCATCCCAAAACTGAAGTAGCAGGCAGTAGACAGAGCTGGTGTGAATTGCCAAGTTACCTGAAGTGAAACAGTACCTGCCTGCACCAGTGGCTCTGCAGCTAGAGCACTTCACTCAGCTAGCAGCTTTACACTCCTGAGGGTCAGGTTTCTTTTCCTTGGATCCTTCTGAAGAAGCATACTTTGTCTTCGTGATCACTCCCATCATCATGATGGAAAAAACCTAAACAAATCAGATTGAGTGTTAGAGTTTAGCAATTGTAGGAAGTCTCAGGGGATTGCTGTCCTTTCTGGAATTGATGTGTTGGTATTTTTATGAATTAATGTTCTGGGGGGAGGTTGCATGGGGTGCTTTTTTGGCTGTTTGCTTGTGGGTTTGGTCTTTTTTATTGGTTGTGTATGCGTTTTTTTGTTCATACTTGTTTGTTTTGTTTTGGAGCTTATTTATAAACTTGTACAGAGGTAAATGCTGACCTGTGTAAAACAAGCTGAAGACAGTTTCGGTATCTTACAGCTTTTTCCTTCCCTACTCTGGTAATTCATCACCATATAATTTGATTGCTTTTCTCGCAAGCTAGGACTGGCATTAAGTGTGTGGTGGCACATTACAGAGAAGCTCACCAAGTGTGAAATAGGGTAAGAAAAGAGGCAGCTAAAGGTAGCTCACTGTAGTCAAGTACTGCGTTCTGTTAGAGTAAACTGAAGACACCGGAGTAACGATAGAAAGTAATTCCGCATGCTGTTCTTGCCTGTTCAGCTGCAAATTTAGTGAATTTGGTTGATAGTGTTTGCTTTGGCTTGAAATATAGATACTCCCATGTGAATGTTGTACTGAAAAAATTCAGCTGCATGCCTTGGAGCTGGCTGCTTCTCTTCTGGGTGCCACAGTGCTGCTATTTTTCAGGTCCTGAGATCATGAGCAAGCTGGCCGGTGAGTCTGAGAGCAACCTGAGGAAAGCCTTTGAAGAAGCTGAAAAGAATGCACCTGCCATCATTTTCATTGATGAACTGGATGCCATTGCTCCGAAAAGAGAGAAGGTAAAAATAGCCTTTGGGAGCTTAAGATGCATCTGTACACCCTTTTTGGTAGCAACTGGCATGAATCTCCGTGCTCTGAGTATAGGGCAAGGCAGCAGTTGGACCTGAGAGAAACTGTGTGTCATGCACAATGTTTCTAAGCAGCTGGTGGTTCTAGTTTCTGTCTGCTGTGGTGCAGCACTAATACCTGTGCTGTGCTGAGGAGTTTTAAGTCTGATCATTGCTTTCCGTCCCCACAGACGCATGGAGAGGTGGAGCGTCGCATAGTGTCCCAGCTGTTGACTCTTATGGACGGGCTGAAACAGCGAGCACACGTGATTGTTATGGCAGCTACCAACAGACCTAACAGCATTGACCCAGCACTCAGGCGATTTGGTAACTGGTTTATCTTGTTTTGTCTGTCAGATACTTTATTACAGGCTATGCTTCAGGAGCCTTGAAAAGACTGAAAATTAATATTAAACCTTTTCTGTGTTTGTTGATTGTGATTTGTCTCTGACTGCTTGTTTGAGGTTAACTTCTAGGATTCTGGGCTTTGGTATAATTTTCTAGTCTTATGGAAATAACAGAATACTTGAAATCTAGTAGTAGCCTTTCTTAGTTGAGGCTAGCTTGAAGGAGTAAATGGCTTCTTGAGAGGATGTTCATGCCTCAGGCTGCAGAACGATTTTCTGGCTTCTCTTAATTTTTATTGGTGAGGAGTCAGGTAGTTTCCAAGATCTGGGTTTCCAAAGCTCTGCGGTGTGATTGAATGTCTGGTATACGAGCAGTGAAGACTGTAATAGCAAGCCAGTCTAGTTTACAGGACAAAAAGGCATCTTCAGTCTGCAGAGGCATTACTGGAGGCTAATGATAGACATATGTATTTCAGTTAGTATTTCAGTAATATGTAGGCTTTCTGCCTCCCCATGTTAGTTTTTGGCATTTCACTGCTTGAGTATTGGTATGATGAGTACTAAAAAGTTCTGAAAAGGTAAATTGTTCTCTCAAGTTCTTATGCTCAGGACACAGAGATAGGAGTAAACAAAAATGTCTTGCGATATCTTGGAGAAGCATCTTTTTCTGCAAATGATGCAGAAGAAAGTTACTAAACCAGTAGCAATCTGTTTTTTTGTAATCCTGAACTCTAGTTAACATAGACTTTCCTCACCCTGCTAAGGCCTCTCCTTCTCTGATCTGACTCTATGCTGAAGGATGCTGTAGAGAAACTCAAAGCTCTGGCATTTTCTAAAATTATGGCTTGTCAGGTTGCTCAGTTGGAAGAAAACAGTCACTGCAGCTGCTTTGGTTTGTAGAATCAGTAGCATAACTAATGTTTTGTGTTCCTCAGGTCGTTTTGACAGAGAGGTAGATATTGGTATCCCAGATGCAACTGGTCGCCTGGAGATCCTGCAGATCCACACAAAAAATATGAAACTGGCTGATGATGTGGATCTGGAACAGGTGAGCAGCATGATGTTGGAAAAGGTGAATGTTCATTGTGCAGTGTTTCATAGTGGAAGAGCTGTTATGGCTTTGACCAGCAAAAGTTGCTCGTTTAGCACATCTTTAAACTGGTGGATGTGTGACTCTGAGCTTTCTTCTAATTAGTTTGGCAGTGACCAAAATCCTCTCTTGCTCATTAAGAATGGCACTGCAGAGTGAAGCAGTCATGTGTCAGTAGAATCTGCATGTGGACTGCCACTGTCCTCTTGTGTTTGTTGTGGCATTCTCTTCAAAAATGAAGTAAGTTTAAAACAGCTCTTAGGGATATGAATGTTGTGGTGATTTGGGACACTCATTTTTTTTCCTGCAATCTCTATCCTGAGCGAAGAGCTCCAGCCTTTGTGATTGTCTTTCTGCATACCTTCTGAATTCCAATTATAACTTTGATCTCAGACAGGGCACAGAATAGTGTCTCTGCCTGTTAAATATGTGGTAGTACTGTTCCTGAAAACCACAGTGGAGCACTGACATTCCTGTATTTCATAGTTTCACTGCACCTCTGAATGAGTGACCAGAGCATGCCTTTCCTTGTGAATGCTTGCTTGTATCCCTGTGAGTCATAGTCAGTGCTTTGCTTTCAGGTGGCAAATGAGACCCATGGACATGTTGGTGCTGACTTGGCTGCTCTTTGCTCAGAAGCTGCTCTTCAGGCCATCAGAAAAAAGATGGATCTCATAGACCTGGAAGATGAAACCATTGATGCTGAAGTTATGAACTCGCTGGCTGTGACCATGGATGACTTCAGGGTAATGCAAAACTGCCCCTTTTTCTTCTAGGTGCATTATCTGAGACGTTTTATCGTGACATGATACAGTTCTGTTTCTTCTATTAACAGTGGGCTCTGAGCCAGAGCAACCCTTCTGCTCTTCGGGAGACTGTGGTGGAGGTGCCACAGGTTACCTGGGAAGATATTGGTGGTCTAGAAGATGTAAAGAGAGAACTCCAGGAGCTTGTACAGGTGAGGATTTCCAACGGATTTTTGCCAAGTCAGCGTAAAAAGAATCTCAGTATTCTGTTTTGGACTGTGAAATGCTGAGATTTTTAGAGTAATTGCTTGTAGTGGACTGAAAATACCCTAATATTGTGTTAGTGAGCGGAGGGAGAGGAAGGTTTTGCGAAGCAACTTTCCTGTCAGGCTTTCCTTAGTTGAGTCTGCAGTGACATCTTTAGCGTATCTTGTGCTATGTGCAGGAACAGCAATAGTTCTGCTTAAGTGGAGACCACTGCTGAGAGTTTTATCATGCTTTATTAGTGGCTTTATATGCCAGAAGGTGAATGAAAATTCTTTGCACTGAGCCTTCAAAGAGCTTTTTGTCACTGCTAGCATAGGGACAGGTGAGAAGTAATAGTGAACTATGCTATGAAGGGACACAAAGAGTCACAAATGCTCTGTGGAAGCTTCTTGTGTCTGCATCAGTATGGCTGGGTTTTGATACATTCCTGCTTTCAGTTAGCACTGCAGAGACACCTTGTCTGAGTGTTAAAAACAAACCAAACGACAACAAAAACCCATTAATTTTCAGTCTAATTTTCTGGTGTTCAGTCATTGCCTAGATCTGACCTTGTTGCTAAGGGTAAGTGCTCACATTAGACACCTTGCCTATCTCTGGAGGACAGAGCTGACTAGGTTGGATGATGAGCTGTTTGTTCCCTTTTGCTTCTGCAGGGCAGAGCAAAGCTAGGTTTAAGTGTGCTGGAAAACTGCCCAAATTGTAGTGTTGAGTCCTTAAGAGTAAACGGACTGTTTAGGGCAACTTTGCAGTTTAGCTGTGGTGCTTTTCAAACCAGTCCCCATTTAAAAAACTCCAATGGCCCTGAGCAGACAGAATCCTGTATTTAACTCACGAGAAATCTCAGGGTGTTTTTTCAATTGTTTTTTGTTGTTGTTTGTTTGTTTTGCTTCTTTGGGGTTTCTTTTTGGTAGGAACAAAGCACAGGCCTTTTGCGGTCCGTTTTAAGGTTTTTGTGTTATTGTTCTAATTTAGTATCCTGTGGAGCACCCAGACAAGTTCCTCAAATTTGGCATGACTCCATCAAAGGGCGTTCTGTTCTATGGGCCACCTGGTTGTGGTAAAACACTTCTGGCCAAAGCCATTGCCAATGAATGCCAGGCAAACTTCATTTCCATCAAGGGGCCGGAATTGCTCACCATGTGGTTTGGAGAGTCAGAAGCCAATGTGCGCGAGATCTTTGACAAGGTAGGTGTTTATTCTGCTCCCTGTTCTGTATTTGTGCGTAGATGTCCCACATACTGTCTCCACTGTGCTGGGACTGCACTGTCCGAACTGGCCTGGTTATTGTTTGTGTATTTTGTGTTTCTCCAACTAGCAGTGTGAGCAGGGGCTGCTTTCCTGTTGCTGGGGATTTAATTCTCTTTGGGAAGCTAGATACGTAAATGGATTTGTCCTTCTACAGTCAGTACCTGTTATTACAGATGACAAATGCCCCAGTGCCTTAGCAGTGAGGCCGGCATTAGGGTGACATAAACATCCCCCACATATCTAGTAATTATTTTGAAACCTCATCATGTAATATCCACTACAGATGTTCAAAGCATCCTACAGGTTCTTGTTCTTCAGTATGGAGGACATAGAAAGGAGTTTGACTCCTACTACCCAGGTCCCTGTAGATAGTGTCACCTCCTGTGCCAGAAGGTACATGTCTTGTTTACCGTGGGAGTCCTCTTGCAAGGTCAGGGAAGCTGCTGAAAGGGCAAAGTCGAAGGAAGAATGAGAGGAAAAAATTGTCAGTTGGAAAAGAGCCTCAGATACCATCTGCTCCAAGTGTTTGTCCAGAGCACAGAGACAACTTGGAAATTTGGTTTGCATATGATAGGACCTCGTGTATATTAGTTCTGGACACATGCCAAGCATGGAGAATCCTTGACATCTGTAGCCCTGTGTGCTAGTGTTTGAACGCTCTTGTTGCGAAGGATTTTTTTCCTTATTTCTAATTGAAACTTTCTTTGCGGCAGTTTGCACCTGTTCTCGCTGCACACCTTGAAGAAGCATGTGGCTCCCTTTTCTCTCTGACTTCATGTTTGGTACTGAAGGCAGTGACTAGATCTCCCCCTTCCACACGGCATCTAAATACCCCAGTGCTTGAACAACAAAGTGATATCCCAGATCTTGAATGGAGAGTTCTTGCACAGGCAGTTACCCTCTAGCCATCAGAGCTGACACCTTCTGCCTGTCTGGTTCACAGTGATCCCAGCTTTGGGGAAATTATTTTGTTATTAGTAGAGTTTATGGAGGGTTTGTTTGCAGGAGACAGCTCTAAAGCAGCTCCTTCAAGCTCTCCAGGAGGTGACAGTGCTCTGATGCTCTTCTGAACTGCTTTGATTCTAGAGGGAGGATTAGTATGAAACCAGTGTGCTCCTTGCTTGATGGTATTTAATCATTCGTTTTGCTTTGCAGGCCCGCCAAGCAGCCCCTTGTGTGCTCTTCTTTGATGAGCTGGACTCCATTGCAAAGGCTCGAGGTGGGAATATTGGAGATGGTGGTGGTGCTGCAGATCGTGTCATCAACCAGATCCTGACAGAGATGGATGGAATGTCCACCAAGAAGAACGTCTTCATCATCGGTGCTACCAACAGGCCAGACATCATTGACCCAGCTATCTTGCGCCCTGGCCGCCTGGATCAACTCATCTACATCCCCCTGCCTGACGAGAAGTCCCGAGTTGCTATTCTTAAGGCCAACCTGAGGAAATCACCAGTTGCTAAGGTAGGTGCTATGTGTATCTGGTTTGATTTTGCTATGTGCTCCACATACTCCCCATGAGCTGGGGGCAGAGAGAGGGTTGGTGCCTGCTACACACCGTGCAGAGCTGGGAAACCTTCCATCCCTGAAGGATGGAAGTGAAGAGGTAGGGATAGGCTCGAGATCTAAAACTAAGTATCAGTGCAGCTAGATAGCAGTGTGTAACGCAGCAGGGCTTTATCACATAGTACAGTTCTGCCCACGGTGCAGGAATGGGAAATGCCTGTTATGGCAAGATGGAAAGGATTCTTGTACTCTGAAAAAGTAAATGTAGAAAACGGGGGTGGGAAATGGAAATTGAAGAGGAGCCATTGCAGTTAATTGCTGAACTCTTTCATAGACAAGAATTATATCCCTTTCCTGGGGAGCAGGCAGTAATGAAATCGATAGCATTTATCAGAGAAAAGCAGATGCAAAGCGAGTGAACAAACTTCTGTAGGCCACGCTTAACTTTTTAAGTGCTGTTAGGAGGAGGTTCTGGTGCCACTGTGCCAGTTGAAGGGAGAAGATTGTTCCTCTTTATCTCTCTCTGCCCCATCTCCATTTCCAGACTGAAACTGGTCCACTGATATCAAATGCTAAGATCTGAGCAAATTATAGCTGAAATGTCAAGTCAGCCTGCCCCTTCTTGAAAGTGAGCAGTGGGGGACATTTGTAGCCATGTGGCAGGTTCTTTCTGGGTGTGGGGGGAAGCGTGGCCTGCCCTAGTGTGTAGCATACTTTTACCAGGAACATGAGCCTTAACTGCTTATCTTATTCATACTGGCCAAAGTTAAGGTAGTGCCTTAAGGCACCTCTTTGCCATTTGAGAGTACAAGGTGTAAATGCTTTCCTTGTGGGGTATGTTGTTTTTTTTTTGTTTGTTTGTTTGTTTTGCTAGGATGTTGACCTGGATTTCCTAGCTAAGATGACCAATGGCTTTTCGGGGGCTGACCTGACAGAAATTTGCCAGCGTGCCTGCAAACTGGCCATCCGAGAGTCCATTGAGAGTGAGATCAGGCGAGAACGTGAGAGGCAGACCAACCCTTCTGCCATGGTGAGTGGGGCACTCTGAGCTTCCCTACTTATGAGATAGGCAGCCCACTGCCTGTGGGTGAGGGATGATGAGTTTTTCTCAGTAATCCTCAGATGAGGACGAGTAGGCTGTAGGCTCTTGGCACAGAGTGCTGAGCTGGAGCACTTTGTTCTCTTCTTGTGGGAGGGCGAGGGCCTCCTGTGGTGCCTCGTCACTGGCATTGCTCAGCAGGCCCCTGCAGCAGCTGTGAGTCAGTCTGCTGCAGCATCCCCCTCTAGCCCCTGTCTCAGTGGGTATTGATGCATCCTGACCCAGAGGGAGGTGTGGGCAGGTGCTGAGCTGCACGTGGCTCATCTCAGCTCTCCGTCCTGCTGCAGGAAGTGGAGGAGGATGACCCGGTTCCTGAGATACGCAGGGATCACTTTGAGGAGGCCATGCGCTTTGCTCGCCGCTCTGTCAGCGACAATGATATCAGGAAATACGAGATGTTTGCACAGACTCTACAGCAGAGCCGCGGCTTTGGCAGCTTCAGGTAATGGAGGGAGGCGGGGAGGGCAGAGCGAGGTGGTTAGCCCCAGGAACAGAGCGCCGAGGGCAGTTTTGATGTACTCTGATAACAATCCCTCTTCCACTGCTTTTTCCCATTCTCCCCAGCGTTTACAGCCAGCTGAGCACGTGGTGGGTACCAACTGCACTGCAGGCCAGTTGCAGCTGCTCTGTTAGTGCTCCTGAAGCCCATCAACCCTTTTTCCTTTAATGCAAGCAACATCTGGCAGCGCTGTAAGCCTTTTTATGACCTGCCATAAGACTTCACTGCGCTTCTTGACCTTTTCCTTCTTGGCATCAGGGTGTTGATGTGGAGGGAGGGAATTGTGCTGATCTGTGGGAAGGCTTCTGAACTGCATCTCTTCTCTTCCGCACTGCTGTGTGCAGGTTCCCATCAGGTAACCAGGGAGGCGCTGGGCCGAGCCAAGGCACAGGAGGTGGCAGCGGGGGCAATGTGTACAGTGAAGACAACGATGATGATCTCTATGGTTAACTCGCTGTCCTCAGTGGACCAAACTCCAAATCAGGCCACGTTGTACAGGGAAAATCCAACGTTAATGGACTCTCGGCTTCTTCATTCCTCAGTGAGAACAGTGTAGGTGCACGTCAGACTTTGTACAGGGGATGTTTTCTGCAAACACAAATCCAGACCGATGTTCAGTTGGGAGGCAGACAGTGAATTAACAAGGAGGGGATCCTACTTAATTTCTGAGAAATTTCTGTTCTAGTTTATGTGGCGGAATCAGCAGCTTTAGCAAAGGGTACAACGCTAGCCTGTATTAAAAAAAAAAAAAAAATAAAAAAAAAAAATACAAAAATAATAATTAAAAAAAAGAATAAAATCCCACAAAACTCTAGCCTCTAGGCTCTGGCAATTCCTTTATGTAGTACTGCCACAGCACTGGCAATACTGCCTTGTAAATCCCATGTCTCACTTGCAGTCTTGAACGCTTCTCAGCTGCCTCTCTTGTGTAGCACAGCCAATATTTGTGCGTTTTCCTGGAGTGTGTGTAGTTGCTCTTTGATGCTAATGGAAGAAAGTGGTTGGACAGTCTCTCTCCTGTGCCCCAACTTGGAAGTAAGCACTGAGTTAAATGGCAGGTATCTGGTGTTGCTTCTCCAGTGCTGGCTGTGAGCTGTTGGGTCTCTTGCTGCTTTGGCTCTTGTGCAGCAAAGGACTCCCTGAGGTATCCTCTTCTCATCAGCCCTGCTTGAAGATGGTCACAGAAGGGTTCCTGGGCTGTTCCTAAGCTTATGATGCAGGATAACCCAAATGTGGTTAGGGAATGGAAGCTTCCTCTGATGCTGTAGCAGCAGTTTTTGTAAGACTCTGCAAGGAGACTTCCACCTTTGTGGAAACAATCCCTGTGTCCCTTTGGGCTTCTGATGAAAGGTTTGGTTCTTTGCTGTGAGCCTGCTTTTTGTTGTGATTCCATGCAGTCTCAGTAGTCAGATTTTGATCCACTTCTTGTGCTTTTTTTTTTTCCTCCCTTTCACATTCTGATCCTTGCTTTATTTTCTATTAACTGAAAAATGTGCTTCTGCTGCGCTTATTTCACATGAGAGAAGCCCTCCCTGGGCTTGGCGGCTGGTTCCTGCTCTGTCTGCGTGCACCCTTGCTCATCTGTGGCTGGAGCCCACGGCTGTGCCTTGTCTTTGCAGATCTGAAATCAGCACAGGGCAGAGAGATGCATGCTCTTAGGTTGAACTGTCACAGCAATTTCCTTTGGCTAATTTGATTCTCCTTACCTAACTTGAATGTGCAGCTTTGGCCACCAAATGGTAGGTAGGTATCTTTCACCAGCCATCTGCATTGTCCAGCTTTGGGGTGCATTTAGCAGTGTGTGGGATGTTACAAATGGGATTACCTGTTGCACTCACCCAAAAGAGCAGTGCACCAGGCTGTATGTGATCCAGCTCTCAACTGAAGAGTGCTTGGCGTTTTGGCTGTCAGATTCACAGAAGAGCTGTGCCTCAGCTACTCAGGGCTAGCAGGAATGGGATTTTTGCAGAGATGAGTAAGTAGAGACTGTGCTGGAATGAGCAGTAAAGGTGCCCACAGGGTTGCTGGGGAGACTCCAGGGCGTTTTGGCCCCAAAGGCTGCCACATTTAGAAGAACTCCATCAGATCACCTGGACATAAAGGGAAGGAAATGAGGAGTGAGGGGAATCCCAGTGTGGCAGAATGATGGGGCTATCCAGGAGAAAAGAGGGGCTGGGGAAAAACTCACCAAAACTGAGAACACTGCTTAAATAGCACAGCGACCTGCTGCTGGCTGCAGGAGGAGGCCGGGGGAGCCCCTGGGAGGCTGGGCAGCACCTGCTCAGGTGGTCTGACCTAGTTCAGAGACCCATTCCAGCACAGTGCCTGGCTGTCCTTGCACCACCCGCGTTCAATGCCGTCAGGACAGCGCTGCCAGCTCGTGGGGATGTGCTGCTGCTTGGGGAAGTGTGCTGTCTGCAATCCAGGGAAGGGTAAAAGGCTATTTCTTTAGGAGCTCTTCTGGACTTATTAAAAGCCTTACCCAGCTCTGGCACTGAGCAGATTTCTTCTTCACAGGTGCTTTGGGGATGCCACCATGCACTGCTGAGCTTGGGCAGTATTGCTGGCAAATCCAGCATCGGCACTGCTGTGCACCTTGCAGCCTGGGGCAGGAGGCGGGGGGTGCTGTGTGTCCCAGTTTCTTGGAGCTCATTTCCCTGCCTCCTCTCCTAATTACAAATACTGATTAAATCTACTGGAAGGGCTGGCACCCCTGGGATGGGAACTTCTGGAGCAGTGGCTGGGGCTGGAGTAGCCCCCAGGGGGACAGAGTCTGGGAGCTTGGCTGGGCTCTTCCCATATTGCCATGGCCAGAGCTCCCTGGCGTGGCCCTAAAGCCATGTTCAGCGCGCCACAGCCGTAAAGCTCGGCTCCACCGGGCACGAGGTGTGTGGCGGGGAGGCCCCCAACGGCCAAGGCGCTGATTTGCAGGCTGGTTTGGCATCACCCCGCAGCCCATGGGCCTACTGGGTTCCTGCTGCCAGCAGAGGGCAGGCGGTGGCCGTGCTCACTGCGGCTCCAGTCCCTGTTCCCATCGAATCCCTGACCCAGCTTGCTCCGAAGCCACCAGGGGTGGACCACGGCTGCTGCTGTCCTCAGGACCAAGCTGCGGGGTTACACGCAGTTCTGGATGGGAACGGGAGGGAAGGATTGATGAAAAGCCTCGTTTCAAGCTCCTCCCAGAGCAGCTCGCTGTGGTCCTTGCCCTATCCAGGGTGGGAGGTCTCAAAGAATGGACTTCCTTGGTGGGTTGACTGCACCGATGGACAAGCAGATTTCCTGGCACCAGAGGGAATTTCCCTGGCTGCATCCTGTGCTGCTCTCCTCACCGAGCACCGGGGTTCCTCTGAGAAGAGCTGGGTCCCAGCATCACTCCAACAGGAGAGATGGGACCAGCAGTAGCCTGAGGCCCTTCCCCTGTACCAGGGGTGAGCACTTCCCACCACACCACATACCAATGAGTTATATTTTTCAAAATATTTTTTATTTTTCTTCAATACTGACATTACAAAAAAAAAAAAAAAAAGTTACATAAAAAAACAACAAACAAAAAAAACCCAAAACACTATAAAACATTCAGGTCTCATAGAAACTGAGAAAAACAAAGCAGCTTGCATCTGTGTGCTGACCTGTCTTCTCGCTCCATCAGTGTCCACCAGTTTTCTGCATGCTGAACTCCAGAGAGATCAGTGGAGGGAAGAGGCGGCGCGCCCCAACCTGAAGTCAAACTGGTTGATAAATTAAGTAGTGCTTTAATAATGCAAGTGCTCTATCCCCATGCCCACGGGCTGTCCTCCTGCCACGTGATGCACTGTACAGCTGTATACCTCCAGATCCCTGCTTCAAGCCAGTGATTTCCCTTCACAGAAAGGTGCCCGGGGAAGCGCCTTGGCTTTCTCCGCGCCGCTCAGGCAGGCGCAGAGCTGCAGTGGTGGAGGAGCCTGGCTGGCCCCTCCAGGGAAAAAAATGGCAAGAGGCAGAGTTGGCCGAGGAAGGTAAGAAATATAAAAATTCTCCTGATGGAAATCCAAAGTTTTTAAAAAAATACAGCATTTGAAAACCAAACCACCAAGCAGATTGCCTCATGCTCCTCTCAGCTCCACCGTCACACTCGGAAACACCTCCTGAATTAGACTTCCTTGTAGAAAAATATATACACGTGCATTTCTCTACCTATTACAATCCATAAGGTTGAACTCGAACACTAGTCAAAACCACAGCTCCGCTCACACTTGGCTCTGCTTTTGCACCCAGTCTTGTGCTACACACATTCTCCACTCTCACAGGCAGGTTGTTTGTATGGCTGAGCTGCTCCCCAACAGCGGGGTCAACCACTCCAGGAAACCCAAAACGGGCAGAGAAAACCCTTACGGAGTTACCTAACGAGCTAAATATATGTATTAAAAAATAAAGCAGCAATGCAAACTCAACACATCTGAACAAGAAAGCTCCCAGCCTGGGCAGGAGGCTGGAAGGGACCGTCCCCACTGCTCTGAGCTCCGTCCATTGGCACAGGTGACACTCGGTGGTGGTCTTGGCACAGGAGAGGGGACCGCAGTAGGATTGGGTGCTGTGGTCCCAGGTTAGAAACGGTCCGGTAGGAGCGGTCCCTTGGCCGTACGCGCTCAGGACGGTTTCCTTGGCACCTCGGTACGGCGGGACCTTGAACAGCAGCAAGTATCAAGGGAAGAGAAATCTAACAAGGAGGGACGCGAGATCCCGTGAAGTCCTATTTACACTGCTCTGAGCTCCCTACAATCCCACCCTCCGGTCAGAAGGTTGGCTTGAAAAGCGGGTGACACAAAAACCACAAAGTGATGCACATCCCCAAGTCACAGCCTGTGCCGTGCGCTTGTGCGAGGCAGCAAAGCCGGACCTCTGAAAAAAACAAAAAAAGGCGGCAGCTGGGAGAGAGGTGAGGGCAGGAGACTCTCCCACCACTGGAGTACAAAATGGGGCAAGAGGGGCAGAGGTGGGTGGGACAGATGGGAGTTTTGGGGAAGAAAAGTGGGTTTTTTGCATTTGAAAGTGCTCTGGCACCTCTGCTCTGTGTGAGCCAGATGCTGCGGCACGTGCATTTGGAGTATTGCTGCTTGGAGGAGAGTCCCCCGGGGCTCTAGGAGCATGGGAGGTGCTGCTTGAGGATCTGTCTCGTCTGGGGAGCTATTCTGTCCGGGAAGCGGATTTTGAACTCCACGATCAAGTCTCCTCGCTGGCTGGGGGCCTTGGGGAAAGGCAGCCCCTCCCCGCGCAGTCTCTTCACTGTGCCCGGCTTGATGATGTCGTTGCAGGGCAGCGGGATCACCCTCCCGTCAATGGTGGGAATGTTCACGGTGCAGCCGCATAGGGCCTGAGGGGACAGGAAGGGAGACACACCATCAGCCGGCCCCGCAACTGCACCACGAGAGCCCTGAGCCTCCCACCCTGTGTTGCCGAGTCCCCATCCCTGCTCCTCCCCACGGCACCACCAATGACCAACAACAAGCAGCCTAAATTTAGCTCCTCACCACCTGACTGGGGAGCCGGGATGGGGATAGGGGCAGCCGAAAACCCAGCTGAGCTCATCGGATGCCTCTGCGGTGCATCAGCTGTCGCTGCGCAGACCTGGGGTTATCTATAGCACAGCCCAGGGCACGTGGCACGGCACAGCCACGCGGCACAGCACCATGCTTTCCTGGAAGCTGGGGCCGCCATGGGTTATGGCATCGCGCCGCTGCCCCACGGCTATTTTTACACCTTGGTGACCCAAGAAGGAAGAGGCAGTGAGGCAGGACCTGAAAACGCAGGCCTGGGGAGTGTGACCCCAGTGGGCCCTGCATCCCTGCCACAGGGAGGTTTTTTCGTTCTCCATTCCCCCATGGCAAAGCCAAGAGGTGATTTTAAAGCTGCCATTCCCTCCTTGGAACTGGGTGCTGCCTACTGCAGAAACCGGCAGCAGCCGCAAACCAGCCTGCATGAGCAAGCCACGTGACGTGGGAATGCAGCAAGAAAATCCTTGTGTCCTTAAATAACTCAGACAGCTCTGCTGTATATGTGGGCAGCAGTGTCTCCAGGCTTTCAGCAAGGAGAGAGGCTGCAGAGCGATAATTCTGGAAGGGGAGGACTCCTAGGGCTGGTCCTGCCCTGCACACAAAGCACTTGTCCACCCCCATCCCCAAAAGACACCCAAAAGGAAGTAGGGAAGGATGCTCTGCAGCTGCATCCTCTGAAAAAGCTTCCAGAGCCATCACAAGAGGAGGCACCAGCAGGAACAGCTCTCCTCTCAGTTTCTGTGCTGCTGAGGCTCTGCAGCAAAGCCAACACAGCACCATCCATGCTGGGCTTGGATCTTGGGCTAAGGAGGTGGGAGGCTGCAGCCAGGTTTCAGGTTGAATATCAGGAAAAATTTCTCCCAGAGTGAGCGTTTGACATGGAAAGAGGGCAGGAGAAAAGCGGCTGGGATGTTTGCATCCAACCCACAGAAGAGGATGGGGGGTTGATGGAGCAAAGCCCTGCCAGGCTCACACATGGGTGCTGCCCCCCAGCACGGTTCTTGCCCTGCAAAAGCTGTGGGATGGGAGCAGAAGCAGGTGGGAACAGCACATACAGACAGGATCTCAGTGTTTCCTTCTGAGAGCCAAGATGTAAGAGTTTGAGGCGATCACTCCTCCACCGTATGTTCCTATTTTTTATCCTTCTGGCCCAACTTTGCTGCCGTGTAAGAAAACTGGTTGTTCAGGCAACACA
Source organism: Centrocercus urophasianus (assembly GCF_019232065.1). Lineage (NCBI taxonomy): Eukaryota > Metazoa > Chordata > Aves > Galliformes > Phasianidae > Centrocercus > Centrocercus urophasianus. Next base: position 605,038 of record NW_024885421.1, read on the forward strand.
AGAGCCCATATCGGGGCGAGACGCAGTGAGCGCAGCCATGGGAGCTGCCCTGCATCCTAGAAAGTGTCTCAGTTTCTGCCTGGGTATGAAACCGGTGTGGGTTTGATGTCTGAGCTGTGAGCGCTGAGCTCTATCTGGGTCAGCAGCAGTCCCACTCTGCTCGTGGCAATGGGGGGGCTGCTGGTACTTCAGGGAAGGTGATGTCAGGTGAAGGATGTTGCGGGGTACTGCTGCTCCCATCTCCCTGAGAACCCAACAGTGCTGATAATCCTACTGGGAGGCTGACAGGGCTGTTAGTGTTGTCACTCCTCCCTCCCTTAGCCACCCACTGTAATTTTTGGAATGGATAGTTCCCTGCAGCCCACAAGGCTCTAGGGAAGCCTAGCTCCACTTCCTTCATCTGCAGCACCCATGCCCCAAGGAGACACGCAGCTGCCCATCCTTGGCAACCCCTCACCATCACCTCTGCTTGACCTGGCACTGCTGGAGGCAGCTCCGGGGGTTGCAAGTCCCAACCACAGAGCCAGCAGACTGAGTTCACCCCTACTACAGTTTGAGAAGGAGACAAAAGAAGCAGGTGATGCTGCATCCCCAGTCCTCCTGCCCTCCCCATGTATCTGCACATGACTACAAGTGGGACTGCAGCTCCCAGCTCCTGCTGGCACCATGCTGTGCTGCTCGCTCCAGCATTGAAGCTCAAAGCTACAGCTAAAACAAGGCTCCTGCAAGGATGAAGCACGAGGACAGAACTAGAGGCTATAGCTGTAGGCTTAGATGAAGAGGTTGTGCTGTGATTTGCTCCATCACATACTGAGATGATGGCATATGGAGCTGGGGAGCTCCTGGCATCTGCTCACGTTTTGCAGCTCTTAAGCTGCTGCGACTCATGGAAGATGAAAGCAGTAGAGCACTGCCCTACCCTGGCAAGCATTGGGCTGAGGATGGCAGCCAGGCCAGCAGCTCCCCCACACGTCTGGTCTGCAGTGAGGCTGTGCAAAGAACAGGAAGCCCAGCTCAAAGAGATGAGGAATTTGCCCAGACCAGCAATTTCCAGCAGTCTCTCTTTGTGACTGCATCAAGCAAAGCAAATGCCAACACATGCTCTGTTGACAGGAAGCTGGATGGAGACCACAGACATCTTGCAGGCAGGAGCCAGGCAGTTTCTCAGCTTGCTGCTCCAAAGGCAGAGCTGAGCTCAGCTCTGTCCACCTGGACTAACAGGTCAGGCACTGACTAACAGCTTGGGGTTAATTTTAACAGATATGGGAGTGCACAGAAGGAAGCAGCTGTGATATAGCATGCAGGATGCCATAAATGAGGCAGCCTCTCCCAAGTATTTCTAGAGAGGCGACTCGCCACAGGAATAACCTCTTTGTTTGAATCCGTTCTGCACCATGATGTAAAATCAGCTCCCATCCTACAGGTTAACATGAGATGAGCTTGCTTCAGAGCACCCAGCTTAGCCTGCCCCACAGTGCTCCCTTGACCCCAGGACAGCCAGTGTCAGTCCGTGTCATCACAGAGCTCTCAGCTTGCTAGCACGCTCAGCAGCTCACGTTTCCTTGCCTCAGGTCTGGCCCATTGAGCTTACTTCTATTAAATGCTACTGAATTTCAGAACATAAATCTGTCTTCAAAGAAAAAAAAAAAAAAAAAAAGAGCTCATTAAGAAGACAGACAGCGTCTACAGTCTGAAAGGAACAGCAAATGGCAGCTGCCATAATCGTCAAAGTTAAATGCAGCTGCCAGCTGGGATTTATTAAAAAGCAGTTAGCAGCAGCAGCGAATGCACATCTTGAGCTGAGGTAAGCTCCCCTTCCTTTCCCACCTTCACCTGGTTTGCTGCTCTGGCGTGAGTTGCGCTGTGACCTCCAGGACTGATGGCAGGAATGTGCTGCATTTTGCTCACAGGCTGAATATTTTGTTTAATTTGCTCTGTATTTAGGGAAGGAAGAACCCCCCCAAAATTCAACTGTTTGGGCTGAAGCAGTTCTCAGCAAGAATGAGGTATGACCCTGTCTTCTGACCAGGTGAAAAGGTACCGTCGCCATGTGGGACAGCAGAGCCACAGCTGCGTGGCTGTGAGAACAGGCAGGCACCAGACTTATGTCAGAAAGCTTGGGTCCTCCCTTGTTCCTACAGAGCACCTGAGCTCTCTTCCATATGCCCTACTCTGAAATAGAAGGGTTAAGGCACACGGGTAAGGGAGAAAATGGGTAAATACCACCTGTGTTTGCTCCAGACACGCTCAGCAGAGATCGCAGTACCCATGTTCTACACCCAGCACAGCAGTTGAGCAGCTCTCCAAAACTGAACACTGGTCTCTCGTGCCCTACCTGGTACCTCATCAGCACAGGATGAGGCCTGGCTCCCATCCTGGTTCATGTGGCACAGCCACGTGCCACCTCTCAGCCCGTGCCATTTCCTTCCCACCGACACTCACCTCTTTAAGACTGATGTTTGCGGTGTAGACCACATTCGTCCCATCCCTCTTGAAGTGCGAGTGAGGCTTGTCCTTGAGGATGAACACGATGTCAGCAGGGATGTTGTCTGGGGTGGCGTCCCCTTCTTTAGGGAATGTGATTTTGGTTCCCTCCTTCCAACCCCGTTTGATGACAATGTTAAGGATCTTATCCTCAGTTCGCATGGTCCGGCCATCAGGATTGAGCCTTCTGCGGGTGATCTTCATCCTCTTGGTGGAGCCGTGGTAGATCTCTTCCAGGGACACCTTGAGCTCATGGATGACAGGCGGGTCTTGGACCTTCCTCCGTGTGTGCAGGGACTCCTGGTGCCGCCGGTGAACCCCATTAATGCCATTGAAGCCAAAACGGCCAAAGGCACTGAAAGGATCATCATCATCATCGATATCCATATCTTCCTGGTCAAAGCCATTGAACATCCGGGAGCGGCTGCTGGCGAAGAAGATATCGAAAGGGTTGGAGCCTCCAAAGAAAGACGCAAAAGTGGCGTGGGGGTCTCCATGGAACGTGTAGTGGAAAGTGTTCCCTGAGCCACCAGAGGAGCCACCTCCAGTCTTAAGACCTGGAAGAGAATGAGGAAGAGAAGACATTAATGCTCCTGCCAGGAGAAAGCTGCTGAGACCCACGGCACCTGTACTCCTCGAGCAGCAGCATGATCTCCACAGGCCGGGGAGGCACCATCTCAACCCCTGCTTGTATTCTGCATGAAGCTGCATCAGAGGAGGATCAGATTGGTTATTCGGAAAAGCTTTTTCAGCAGGGGGCGGTGGGCACAGAACAGGCTCTTCAGGGCAGCAGTCGCCACCCCAAGCTTTCCAGAACTCAGGAAGTGCTTGGACAATGCTCTCAGAGAGGGGATTTGAATTTTGGGTGTGGTCCTGTAAGGAGCCATGAGTTGGATGATCTATGTGTCCCTTCCAATTCGGGATATTCTGCGATTTTGTACCCAGCAAGCTCAAGGTCAAAAGCCCTTTTGGTCCCGTTCTTTCTGAAATGCTTGCTTGATTACCTCCTTTCATCCAATATATTTCATGACTAGCCCATATCCTTTTTTTCCCTGTTGGCAGGCTTCCTTCCATCCTGTTGTGCCTTCCAAGCCTGAACAAGTGAACCCTTCCAGTCCCATAGCACAACCTCATCACTTCTAAGTGTAACAGCAGCACTTCTTGCCAAACACCTTGCCCAGTCCAGAGAAAACTAGCCAAAGAAACCCTGCACATTACAGGAGTCTAAGAATCCCACCATCTGCCACTGTGAGCGGCAGGTGGAGCAGATTTGCCATGGCCAGTGCTCTGGCCATCATTTAGTCAACAATACTCAGTCAAGGATCACACAAAACCCACCGTGGGTGAGTTATCTGCTACCCAAGGTGAACTACACTGACAGCTGTACCACAGGTAATCCCTACAGGTCACACCAATAAGATGCCTCTGGGGGCCCATTTTTTGACCAGGGAAAGGTTAACACAAGCCAGACTCAAGAGCTATTTTCAGGGCATGCTGGTGATAGTAAAGGACTATTTCTGATGGGTTGCTGTTGTGCCAGTACCATCCTCACTGTTGGCAGCAGGAGGGGAAAAACACAAGAGGGGACATGCTCTGACTGCGGATCCTCGGGTGGAAGAGGACTTTTTCTTCCTCTCACACTCTCCCTAGCTGGGATCTCCTTTGCCCAGCCTCCTCGTGGGGTCCACAGCTCCACAGGGGGTGAAAAGAGCAGCAACATTCCTCTCCTACCTCTCAGCTGTGCAGGTCTAGTTTTGAGAGCTTCACCTTTCCCTGGCATGGTTCCCAGGTTGGGGGCTGGGCTGTAGGGCAGGAGAAGCAAACCTCGCAAGCCCATCTCATTCCATGGGGCCCAGAAAACTCTCCACATACTGACACCTGGATCGCATTGCTGCAAGCTATAGCTCAGTTATTGTCCCAGATGTGCAATGGGAGACAGTATTTCCCAACCCCAGGGATGGGTCACTCTCTCCCAACTGGAAGTGTCCTGGTGCATGACTATGGGCAGCAGAGACTGGGCTACTAACCAGGGAACTCCGAAAATAACTCAGTGGCTACCAGCCACAGGGAAATCCAAGCCCTGCCCTTGCACATGCAAAAAGCCCACAGATGCTCAGCAGCACAGAGCAGATGGGAGATGACTGAATGTGCTGGGGCCACCAGCACTGCTCACTGAAGGCACTTGGTGTTGCTGGTGCTTGAGCTCTGTGGAGCAGATGCTGGGATTTCTGCAGGCAACCCCATGTCCCCTAAGGGCTGAACCTGTTGCTGCTTCTGTTTTGGGTAACTCAATCCCAAATCTAGCTATGGGGCCAGGGACAACGAGGTACAATCAGTTCCAAGCCCCACTGCCATGACAGGCTGTTCCCCCACAGCTATTTTCTTCTGCACTACTGAACTCACTCTTACTTCAGCAGCCCCTGCTGATGGACTCTGACCCTGGACTGTGCAACCAGAAGCTTTCACCTTTACACAGTTGCTTTAATTCCACGATGCCCATCAAAGGCAAAGGCAGGGTCTGATTTCAGCGGTGCCCCCAAGGAAATGCTACTTTCTCCCTGGAGAAAGCTGCTTCTAATTTTAAACAGCAGCAAATCACCGTGGCTCTGTGCATCCCCTGTGGCAGTGACACAAATAACGGGTTGAGTAATGCCTATAGGCAGCACACTGCCAGACAGAGATTTCCTGGAACTTCACCCAAGATTTGCTCAAATAAACCTAGAGGGATTTTCCCCAGGTCTGCTCTCACACCCTGACTGCTGACAACCTCTGGTCACTTCTTCACAGAGCTCCTCTGCTTTTCGCTTAAGTTTCAGATACTTCTCATTCTCCAGCATCTTTCAGGAGTGCACATAATTTCCATCGGTCAGCAGCAAAACTCTGTCCCCTCTCAAGTCTTGTCCCCTAAGATTGCACAGCACAGAGCCTGTTCTATGCCAGCTGGGCCAACAAAGGAATCTCTGCTGTCCCAAGAGCAGGTGCACCTGCTTGCTGGGCCCCCAGGAGGGGCTGCACCTTCCACAGAGCACAGTGGACCTGCTGCTCTTTTCAGCACCCAAGTCCCCGGCTGATTAATGCCGATGCTATTCAGTGCTCTCCTCACCCTCAGCAAATGGGGTTGCAGGCTTCCATATTCGACTAATAAGGCTGTGTGTGGTGGAGCTGCTCTCCTCCTCCATGCCAACCGGGAGACAACAGCAGCCACTTGGTTTCAAAACAAAAAACCTATTACTTAAATTGGGAAAAGCTTTGAATCATGTAGGTCAGCCTGTCCCAGGGAGAAAAGTGGGGCTGGCAGCACGTGAACAGGGAACCTGTGGGGGACATCCAGGCAAAGAGAGCACTGCTGTGATGGAAATTTAGGTCGAGGAAAGGGTTGCTCTAGCACCGTCCCAGCACACAGGCTCCATTCTCCTCCATCACCTCGGCATTCAGCTTTTTGGGGCGGCACTGCCAAACACTAGGTGCCATCTCCTTGGCTGGGGAGCGGGGAAATGGGTCAGGGCGTTATTTCTGGCAGCAGAGCAAAGCGGGACTGGTGGAGAAGTGATTCTCCCACTTCAACTCCCACTTGGAGGGACTGCAAGTTGGGCGTTAGCACCCCATCTCACCCATACCAACCTCCTCAGGAGCCTGGGATGCCTCTGTGTCCCCCCCCCATCGTCCCCTTACCTTCCTCCCCATACTGGTCGTACACAGCTCGCTTTTTGGGGTCACTCAGCACGTCGTAAGCCTCCGCGATCTCCTTGAACTTCTCCTCGGCATTGGGGTCTTTATTCTTATCGGGGTGATACTTGAGGGCCATTTTCCGATAGGCTTTCTTGATTTCATCCTCGTTGGCTCCAGACTGGATGCCCAAAATCTTGTAGTAGTCCTTCCCCATGACGGCGGTGACGTTGCCAGGCGCTGAGTACTTATTCCTGAAAGCAGAAAGATGGCACTCTGTAAGGTGAACGCAGCACTGGGGCACAGCGGGAGGTGGGATCAGCACCCACTTATCACAGAGCACCCCGCATCATACCATCCAGCAGCACCGCAGCCACCCCAACTCAAGTTTTCCTCCGAGGCGGGGCAGAGGCAAAGCACAGGGATGCTTTAATGCGGCACGGCCAGTGCTTCCCTTGGCTGCAGCTTCCCCTGCCCCATTGCCAAGGCAGGGACAGAAGGAGCCATCCCGCGCGCTCCGCTCGCTGGACAGGGAGCACCACACGATGAGCAGGGTGCTTATAGGGGCGAGGACGTCACCGAGGCTGTTGTAGGCGTGACAGGCTAAATGCAGCCGTGCCCTCCCTCCCCCCACGGGGATCTGCAGCCCCATACCGGGCACCAACAGTGCTGGGGGAGCAGTGGGGACTGCGCCGCCGTGCTCACCTTAGAGGAACTTCAAACATTTTGTTCCTGAAAGCAATTGGCATTCAGCTGGAGATAAGTGCTTCCAGCATGTCAGAGCTGTAATTTGTATTTAGCGCAGAGGGAACGAAGCCGTTAGACAGAAACATCTTGCGATGGTGGGAGGCTTTTTTCTTAAAAAAAAAATTAAATTAAATGCTTTCTAGCCTGACTTGCACTCCCTTAGAGCCTCCATGTAACCACTGCAGTAAGCCAGAATTATTAAGTGTTATAAGAGACGGTGAAATGCCATCGCAGCCTGACACGATGCAGTGAGGTCAGCACAGGCAGCAGCTCCCTGCACTCACTTTCTCCATCATGTGGGAGGCTCAGGACCAAGCCATGCCTATACTAAGGCATTGAAAACCCAACAGCCATAGCCCAAGAAAAAGGGGCGGCAGTTAATTCACTCCACAGGCACGCTGAGGGCACAGTGAACCGGCACGATCATGGAAACTTGGGGAGCAGCTCAATGAGTCACGAGGCCACACTTCCCAAATAACATTTTCCATTGTCTTTTCCCATTCGGTTTCCCCACTGAAGGCTCCAATCCTCCCAAGCCAGCCCACACCAGGTACCTCCTCCTTAGAATCCTAGAATCTTTAGGGCTGGAAAAGACCACTAAGATCACCAACTCTAACCCCAATCCACCCCCACCATGCCCAGTGACCATATCCCTCAGTGCCACACCTCCACATTACTTGAACACCTCCAGGGACAGTGACTCTATCACCTCTCCAGGCAGCCTGTTCCAAAGTTCAAAGTTCAAAGTTCAAAGCCTGTTCCACTCTTTCAGAAAAGAATTTTTTCATGATATCCAACCTAATATCCTTGCTGTGCTCTCCCGCAGCCCTTGCCCTAGCCAATCCTCTGATCCTCAGAGTGTTTCACTAAGCACTTGTGCTCACTCCCACTCCCCTCTCTAGACCCATGCTCTAATGCCAGCCTAGCTCCTCCTGGGCAGCTCCAGCCTTCTGTGCCCCTTCAGCAGACGTGTTTCTGCATCAGCTGTCCATCTTCAGGGCCATCAGGCATTCTCCTATCCTTGCTCCAACCAGACCCAGTGGAGGTCTTGGGGGTTACTCTTGTTATGCTAGAGCAGAGGAGGCTGCCAGCCTGCTGCCCGCTGCTGGACCACATCTGCAGGGCTGCACAATGACCCCAGCATCCATGGCAAAGGCTTGGACCCACTGGGTCCATCCACAGGGACATGGTTTATTGGGCGTGGTGGTAATGGGTTGATGGTTGGACTAGATGACCTTAGAGGTCTTTTTTCGACCTTAATGATTTTATGATTCTGCCTTCCTCCAAACCACCAGTTTTACCCCTTCTGCTCCAGCCCCACAACGTTACATAGCTTCAGGTCTGGAGGATGGGGCCAGACACCAGACTCTGCCCCATATGCCTGTGGGGCAGAATGGAGAGGCAGCACTGAGCTATTGTTAGAGACATGAGAAGGCCTCCGGGGGCGTAAAGAGCATCCTACAGCATCTTCAGATCCCAGCTTCTAAATGCCAGCACGTTTCTGTACCAGCACAGCCCTCCAGCTTCTGTGCTAAGAGCCGCTGAGCCCACACAGCCATTACGAGATGCTCTACCCCGTGCCCACCACCATCTGCATCTGCTCTATGACTCCCAGCAGGAACCTGTGACAAGGTGTGGGGGACGCAGTGGGTCCCCACAGGTGGTCCAAAAGGTTGTTTTGTGCCACGCCATAGAAACAAAGCACTACCACAGCCAAAGTCAGCCATTCCTTGCCCAGGGGTAGTGGCAGCCCAACGCACCCATCCAGCCCAGGACGCAGCCTCCACATGCACGGAAGCTCCTATCTGAGATACCCCTAAGGAAAACGGGCCACCTGCAGCAAGATCAAACAGCAGCCTGCAGACAAACTGCTTCTATGCCCTGAACAGCAGACTTCACCCAAATTGGTGCTACCACAGACCCCACAGCAATTCCTACAACCTTACAGCAAACCCTGCCCAAACCTGCATGCACCACCAAGAGGTCTTTGGCTGGCAGGACGCGTGCCGGGCTCCAGCCCATCCCTGGGCACCACCGGTCCCTCTCCCAGCCCTTGGGATGGCGCACCCTGTGCCTCCCCCCCTCTCACCGCTGCTGCCGTGGGGTGCCCAGACGGTGACCCGCTGGGTCCAGGCACACTTCGGAGGCGAGCGTCACACGTGTGGTGGTAAAACACGACTCTGTCCCCGCACAGCCTCCCTCCCACCTCCCGACATCAGCTGTGCCAAGCACAGCCCCACTCTCCCCTTCTGCTCAATCATCCTTCGCTGCCTTCCCATTTAACCCTGTCGAGAGCAGGGGAAATTGCTGCTGAGATGGTGGGTGAGGAGCATTGTGATGGGCGAGGATTTCAGCATTTCAGATTTGCCTTCCAAGCCAGGACACCGCAGTGAAAGGTGCTGCCGCGCTCGGAAAAACATGAAGCAAAGCACTGCACAGATAACCCCTCTCCCCCCTTAACAAAAAGGCAGCGAGACCTTTGTTCCAGCACTACACATGACATCAGATCACCCAGCCCCAGGACGGGCAAGCGGCTGAATAGCAATCATTTGACGTAATCTCCCTGCTCCGCAGTCATGTAAGGGAACAAACCCACAATGAGAGCGGTCCCACTAAGATTTTCCATCCCAGACCATGAGGTCACAGTGGGGCGATAAGCGGCGCCAGGGCACCGCGTGCGCTCGAACCACAGCGATTCTCACAAGACACACAGAGAGCCACTTACCGAAACTTCATAAACACATTCATGCTCCAAGCGCTCCTTCGTAAAGGCTCTAATTTTATTTTAAACATCACCTCAAGGACAGCGGGTGCAGGGAGGATGCGGGCGTCAGTGCCAGCGCGTCCTCAGCACGGGGCGAGCGCGACGTCCTTTGTGCGCTGCCATCCCCTCCCCGCCGACGAAACCCATCAATGAAGGCGCTCTGCAGGCAGTGATTTTCCTCTCATTGGTTTCTGGCAGATTGCTGGTGCCGGGAGGCACAGAGCTCCCACATTAAGACATTTCCGCAGCAGGACTGCGTGCCCTGCCTGTATCCCAGCCCTCAGCCGCCCTTTCGCCGCCGCCGTCCCTGACCCCGGCTGAGGGCAGGGAGTCCCCGCGCTCTGCAGAATGAATGGTGCGCTCCCTCTGTCAGGCTGCTGCACCCACAAAGGGAGGGAGAAAAGTAGGACGGCATCGATGCACAAGGCGGGGAAAAGTCGTGGAGAGCTTGGTCCCCCGGGGCCCCCTCCCCAGGCACAAGCAGAATGGGTTCAGTGGATGCAGTCTCATTGGCAGCTGCAGCCCAAACGGCACAAAACCTCCTTCTGGGATCACCTTCATTGAGAAAAACCCGATGCCATCCCATCCTCCCCCCTGAAGCCCACAGTAACTTTGGAGCTGAGCATCCTTCCGCAGGTGCCCTGGGCACCGTGTCCCCATCTCAGGGATGAACCCCGCAGCCCCAAGGCTTGGGGTGGATGCATACCTCTCCGCGCGGCTCCAGAAAAGCAGGATGGCCGGCATGGCAGCACCGGGGCAGGCAGATGAAGCCCAAGTTTGGTCAGGCAGCACAAGGGGAGCGCAGCAGCGGGGCAGGCAGAGCCACCCGTGCCCGTGCTGGCTGCCAGTCGCAGAGAAGCAGCCAGCGATGTCATGAGTACACGCAATGAATCATCCCTTCCCCAGGCCCCCACACGCACCGCCCGCTTTCCCCCGCCCCACCGCCAGCCCCCCCCAACCCCCTCCCCAACCCAGCACCTGCGTGGGGATGGGGTGAGCCCGCCCCTGCGTGTGGGGAGGGGGCTAATCATCCCCAGTGCTTCCATTGAAGGTCTCCCCAGTTTTTTCCAGCCCCAAGGAGATAATTTCATAGGAATGGGGCTGAGTCCCCTCCTCACCCCATTCCCAGCCTCATTAGCAGCCTCATCAGGATGGGGCTCCCCACTCTACCCAGCCCCACTGGGATGCCATCGGATTCAAGGAGATAGAGTTCAGCCCTCACTTCTCTCCCCACACGGGGTTCCCATCTGCGCTCCTGCCGGATGCCCTCATGAGGGGTTCACCCCGAGTGGGCTCCCCACTCCCAGCCCATGTGTGGGGATGGGACTCATCTTCTTCCCACATCGGGACCCCACTCCCTGTCCTGCTCTGGAGATGCCTGCATTTGGATGGAATTAACTCCCCATAGGGGCTCCCTTTGTGGCCCCATCGGAGCATCCATCCTTGAGTGGGGCTGGAGGAAAAAGCCCCCTCCACTCCCACAGAGGGTTCCCAGTTTCCACACTGGCACCAGGTAGGGATGGGGCACAGCCTCCGCACCGCCCTCCCATTCGGTGACCCCATTTTCCACTGATAGGACTGCAGACCCCCCCTCCTCCCCGCAGCCCCTCCATGACCCACGTGGAGCAGATCGCCCCCAACCCACTGCGCTGTCCCTGAGCAGGGCGAGGTGACCCCCACTGGGAATAGGGGCCGTGGGGTGGGTACGAAAGGCAGAGTTAACCCTTTGCCCTCCCCACACACTGTCACCTTGGTTGGGGACAGGGATTAACTCCTTCCTTGCAGGCTCCGTGTCAACACGCTGCGACCCGGATGGGGGGGAGGAGGAGGTTAGCCGCTCCACTCCTCACGGGGCAGGTGGGGAGTTAGGGCGGGAGGTCACAAAATTACACTGTAGGGGTCGGGGGTTGTTAACTCCCTCCTCGCCAGCATTTCGTGTTAAACCCTTCCCTGCCGCTCCCCGGATGCGCTGTGATTCGCAGCGAGGGGGGCACGAGCCCCTTCCTCCCACCCCCAGGGGGACATTGATGTCACACCCGCAGCGGGGCGGCGGCCCCCCCAAGGGGACACGCTGACACCCCACAGGGCGGCTTCGAGGGCGGCGTCCGGCCCCATCCACACGGCCCCTGCAGGACCGGTCCCGGCGCCGCCGGCACTCACCGCTCGCGCTGTCCCGGGGCGCCGCGCACGCACGCACTCTGCCGCCCCCTCTCCCACCCCCACTAGCCGTGACGTCTGGGGAGTCCCGCCCGCGCTCCCCGGCAAAGAGTGGAGCGGAGGTGGTGCCGGCCCCGCCCCGCCATGTTCTATTGGATGCAGGTGGCGTCCGTCCCCGCAGAAAGCCGCGCTGATTGGTTTTCGCCTTTCGGAAGGCGAGGAGAAGGGAGTGGGTGGAGCCGAGGCGCCCCTCCTCTCTATCCGCCACCGGTCATTGGACAGTTCAAGCCGACACCGCCCCTCCCGCGCGCTGTCATTGGGTGTAGGCTCGGCTCGAGGCTCCGCCCCCCCTCGCAGCACTCGTGAGGCGTTGGAGAGCAGCGGGATGCCCTCGCGAACCTTCTGGAACGTGTGACGTCATGGGCGCAGCGCGGCGCCCCTCCAGCGGGCGTGGGGCCGGACGGGCCGCCATCTTGGATCCCGGCAGGTAGCGGCGGAGCCTGGCGGCGACCTCGGGTGGGCAGTGCAGCACCGAGGGCTCCCTTGGACTGAGCTGTCCCAGGGAGACAGCAGCGGGTCTGTGTGCCTGGACCCGTGCGTAGGGTGTGGGTTCTTGCTCCTAACAGGGGCCGTCTCTGTGGAGGGCAGGACGGCGCCACTTCACTGTGAAGGTGCAGATCCCAGGCAGGACCGGGTGCCGCTGTGGCTGGCGAGCGCTGTGTGTCAGCATGCAGGGACAGGGCACTGCTGCTCCCCGCACAGCTGCTGCAGGCCTCGTGCTGTTATCTTGGCTTCCCGAGGGCCGTGCCTTGCAGGCAGAGCTGCCCTTTGGGAAGCCATAGTTCTGTGGCTTGTGCCTGTTTGGAAGACTTCTCTGGAGCCTGCATCCAGGAGAAACGCACCCATAAAGTCCTGACTTCAGAGCTGGGAGGTGACGTGCGTAATGTGCTGCTGTCGTGATGCAAGTGCTGTGTCGTTGTAGCCGAGTGGAGGAGGTTTCTGAATGGGGTATTTCAGGGGGATGTTTGGTTCTACAGCAGATCAGTCGCAGCATGGGTCCCCCTGCCTGGCCCTGTGCTGGGGCCGGTGATGCATTTGCTGTCTCCTGGTGGCATGCAGGTGGCTGCCCATGATCATTTCTGCCCATTCCTGAACTGGAAGAGTCAGTGTTTGCACTGTGCTCTTCGCGCAGCATCTGACTCATCGTGATATTAAACCAGCACTTACTGTTATCTGTCTATCTTGCTGTCTATTTGTTTTGCTATCTGTGTGCCTTGAGGGATTGCTGCTCTTGCTACAAAGGGCTTGTGCCGCTCATGCAGTGTGATGACAGTGCCCTGGGCTTGCAAACTCCTTCAGCTCCCTTTCTGAGTCATTCATCAGCGAAGGCATTGCAGCCCTGGGGCACAGCAGGCTCTGACCTTGTCTGCATTCAAAAACGACCGCTTGGTGTGCAGCTGTGTGGGCTGAAACAAAGACAGTGGGAACAGGCGCGTTTACTGGGAGGCTGCAGCATGGGGCCTTAATGCAGCCTGGAGGCTGCCAAAAGCAGGGCAGGAGGAGGGTCAGCAGAGCCCCTGCCTCCCTTTCTGGGTGCTGTGGTTGGCTGTGTCCTCTTTAACCAAAGTTGCTCTTCCACAGTCTATTATCCACCAGCACATCCGGCACCCTTTTAAAGAAATGCTAGAAAAACACAGGGAAGGGTGATGGGAATAATTAAGGGTATGAAGCAGTTTCCATACAAGGAACAATTACATAAACTAGCTCTCTTCCGTCTGGGGGAAGAGATGACTGAGGGAGGGATGACGGAGAATAATAAAATCATGTGTGTCTGGGGGAAGCTGAGCAGGGAATGGCTGCTCGAGCTCTCTTCCTTTAAAGAGCTTGCTGCCATCACGTGCTAAAATTGGCAGTGGTACCTCGGGGCAAGAGTGTGCTTCCTGCAGCAGTTCGGGATTAACCTGTGGAGCTGCTGACTTTGATGAGGAGGATGCTGAAGGTGTGAAAAACTTGTCTGGGGTCAAAATGCAATTAAGCAAAGAGAAAATCCACTGCAGATTGGTGAGCACGATGGTGATTTTTCTGGCTGAGAAATTTCCTGGGCTGTGAGCTGCTGGGGTCAAGGAGCACACTGTGAAGGTGTCACCCCAATCTTCATCTCTTCCGAAAGCCTGCCTTAGCAGTTGAGCTTCATCCCAGGGAGAGAGAGCGGGGAGGCTGGGAACCATGGCTCCAAGCAGTGGGACCGTTTTTCTGATGAAATATCTTACATAATTATCTAGTGTTTGAAGGTCAGAACAGCAGATGAGGCCATTGAGCTCTGCAACTCCATATATGCATGTTAGGTGCTGAGTCCCTGCTGCTGTAAAAGCAGTAAACACAGGCCTCTCCCATGGCTCTACCGCAGCCTCCTCAGGCTGGAAGCTTATGTGGGACACTCCTCAGCCTTGGGTGCACAGATCCCAGCATGGCTGAGCAGACAGGCAGGAGCCATGGCACTCACTGCCGCAGTGCCCCCAGTCCTGCTTAGGCTCTCCCGATCCATGTGACACGTGGAAGTCTGGCTGGGCAAGCTCCAAAGATACATCTGAGGACACCGGGCTTGGCGGCAGCATCAGGGTTTGTACTCTGTTCTCTACAGTGGGAGCAGCGCCCACGTATTCGGTGCTGTCTCTTCTTCCTGCCTGTTCCCATCCTCAGAGATGCCACCCTCCTTTTTCAGCACCCAGAGCTGCAGGATGAGGAAAGGGCTGAAAGAAAAAGCCATATCCGTTTGTTTTTTTTTTTTTCCTTCTTTTTTTTTTAAATTATTGTATCACTCTTTATTTTTTATTGCTGAGTAGCCACCTCCTTCCCTACCGGTTAGTGTCCTAGCTGTGATCTCAAGTGGTCATATCTGCAAGGTGGTGCTGGTGGTGGGTTGTCTTCCAGGTCTTGGGGTCATCTTCAGCCTGCATGCTGTGTAGGTGAACTTGGTCATGAGGGCACATTCTGTTCCTCCGTACTCTGGCAGCCCCTGGTCTGTCCCCGGAGGAGATCATCCAATTGAGGTGGCTCTGCCAGCCACCAGTACCTCCACCATTCTTGGGAGCCTCAGCACAAGGCCTGCCTGACACTGAGCATTAAAGGGTCTCCAGGAGGTGTCTTGCCCAAAGCCCTGCTCAAAACAGGCTCAGACGTGGGATCGCAGAGAGTTGCTTAGGGCTTTATCTGGGCTGGTCTTGAAAGCCACTGAAGGCAGCAGCAGCACCGGAATATTTTGTTCCAGCAGCCTCTCCCACGTCCTTGTGACACTGCATCTCATCAGTCCCCCCCGACTCCTGAGGGCACTTGGGAGGAAGGGGACGGAAACGGCTGTTGGTGATGATGGTGTTGTTCAGTTTGTCCTTGCCTATTGATGCCGAGGACGCCGGCTGCTGCCTCCCCCTGCCAGCACTGCCGCCGGCCGCTCCGCGCCATGCACCTGTGGGGGTGGCATAATGAGCCGTGTCCTCAGCTCAACCTGCCGCTTCCTCTCCCGGCAGCGTCTGAGCTGCCAGCTGGGTTGTTTCTTTTTCCTTTCTGCCTCTATTCTCAAGTGGTTCACAGCCAGTGTTGGCATCCTCTGTTGGAGACCTCCCCCCAGGCTGATCGTGACGAGCTACCATGATGAGAACCTTGGGCTTGTCAGTTGCGTGGAGATGGGAATGGCTCTCCTTGGGAGGACTTGGTCCTCTCCAGTACCCACACCTGTGCCCAGAGAAGACTTTCCAGAGGAGTGGCCAAAACCAGAGTGTGGGAGTGGGATGGGAGGGCAGCAAGGTGAGTTCTGTGATGTTTGGTGGGGACGGGATGCCATGGAAATACGGTTACAGACATGGAAATTGAGCTCAGAGTGGCTGAACCCAGCATTTGGTTGAAGTATTCCCTGCTGAGAGAGCTTGACAGTGGCTGGGGTCTTGTGGCACGTGTATTCTACCCATATGTACCCTTCATCCAGCAGTGTAAGGAGCCCAAGTGGCATTGATCACCTCTGGGGAGACATCTGCACATGCTACAGTTCAGCTTGGCTCCATTTCAGCTTCCAGCTGTTGATGTTTGCTGTGCTTTCCTTAGTAAAGAAGTATGGCACCTGATGGCTTCTCCTATGGATAATTCCAAATTATACTTTTAATCTACAGATGTTCCCAGAAGTGATGCTAGCTGCCAGGGCTGCTGCTAGAGTTAGGCATGCCAGAGCCAGACAAACCCACCATGTCTGTTTCGTGTGTGTCCAAGCTGCAGATCTGTCTGGCACTGAATCCTTAATTTCTGAAAGGAGCTGACTGTGGCAAGGCCCTGTCAGTTCATCAGGGCTCCAGCTGGTATTCAGTTGCTGTAGAAAGCTCAATAATACCTTGGTGGTATTACCAAATTATGACTTATTAAAAACAAACAAACAAACAAACTTGGGATTATCCAGCAGAACTGTTTTCTGAAAGAATGCATTGGCTTGCTATTTTATTTTTACTGTATTTTATTCTGACAGCCTTCTGCGTAGCACAGCCTTGACAGGACAACTCAAAAGCTGAGGGAACCCTGAGCTCTCCTCTGACTCACAGAATCACAGAATATACCGAGTTCATCTCTTGGCTCCACAGAGGACGGCCTGAAAATCAGACCTTAATTAGCTGAGGGTTCACTCAGGTGGGGATTTAGAAGTGTGTGCTGGTCCTGCGCAGCTGTGCAGCTGTTGGCCACATCTGGAGCACGGGAGCTCCAATTCCCAAAGCCATATCTTAACCAGAGGTAGTGGGCTGGGAGGATGCAGCCCTGAGAGCTGCTCAAGGCACTGGAACAAAGCTGACTGTGGCTAGACCGCTGCCTGTCTGGCGGAAGGGTCCTGGGATGGGGACATAACAGAATCACAGAATTGTAGGGGTTGGAAGGGACCTCCAGAGATCATCGAGTCCAACCCCTTGCCAAAGCAGGTTCCCTACAGCAGGTCGCACAGGTCGGCATCCAGGCAGGTCTGGAACATCTCCAGAGAAGGAGACTCCACCACCTCCCTGGGCAGCCTGTTCCAGTGCTCCGTCACCTCACTGTAAAGAAGTTCCTGCGCACATTTGTGTGGAACTTCCTGTGCTGCAGTTTCCTTTTCCCTCATCCTGTCTCCATTCACCACTGAAAAGAGTCTGGCTTCACCACTCTGCCCCCCACACCTCAGATATTTATAGACCTGGATCAGGTCCCCTCTCATTCTTCTTTTCTCAAGGCTGAACAGACCCAGTTCACTCAGCCTTTCTTCATAGCAGAGATGCTCCAGGCCCTTCACCATCTTTGTGGCCCTCCGTTGGACTCTTTCCAAGAGATCCCTGTCTTTTTTGTACTGGGGAGCCCAGAACTGGACGCAGTTGTCAGGCTCCCTTTTCCCAGGATCCTGAACTCCACCATCACTGTAGTCAAGATAACCCTCAATCTTTGTACCTGGTTAGTTCCTTCACTAGGAATCAGGTCCACAAAGGTTTCTTCTCTTGTCAACTCATTGATCTTATGACATGGTGAAGCCAAGCCGCAGCGAGGATGAAGGGAAGCAGAGAGCTAAGGTTAAAGAGGGTGCAGACAAACACAGCACTACGGTTTGTTGAAAGGCATCAAGCAAAGAGGAGAAAGTCACAGTGCAGAGCACTTGGGGAGAAAACGAACAGCACCTAACAAAGCGGTGGGAGAATTAATGCTTGTGCAAAACCAGCCTCGGGCTAATTTCCCGTGCCTGAGCCTTCAATAAGGGCAGCAGCGCTGAATGCGCAGCCTGAAGCAGGGAAGGAGAGTGGGAGGGAGGCGGGGAGGAGAAATTGTCACCGCTGAAGGGGAAAAAAAGCTCGGCACTTTCGATGAGCCCGGACTGGGGCGGCTGCACTGCCTGCTGCACCGGGGAGCCGCCGCATGCTGGGACGATTGCAGGGCTGCTCCTTGGCACGAGGCTGTCCTTCAAAGGGTGTAAAGCCCAGTGGGGCTGTGGGAACAGCGTGTTCACAGCCTGTGCTGTGATCAGAGCCGGTCCTAAATTTGGATAAGCTGAAGGAAAATGAGGAAGTAACATTGGAAGTTCAGCAAGAGAGGCAGCTTCAGTGCTTTTGCTTCCTTGGGGTGCAGTGCTCAGTTCCTGCAGTGCTGGGTGCCATGCGGGTGCTGCACCGCAGCTCGGTGCTGTCGGGAGGCTGCCAGCAAGGGGTGGGCGGTGGAAATGGGATGTTTCCTCGGGCACCTTTTTTATTTAATTAAAATTTTAAAAAAAGGAGAAGTTATTCTAGGAAAAGAAATGAGCTGAATGTACTCCTTTCTGCACTGTGCATTTTCTGGTCCCACCCCCAGCCAGAGTTATGTAAGGACGCAGTCAGAGCAGGGTCATGTCTGCCAGGTGCAGACAGGGTGCAAGCATCTCTGCCCCATGTGTCCTGTGTTTGCTGAGCCCTCAGCACAAAGCCATGTGTGCACCCATGTGTGCATGTTGTACGTGCACGTGTTGCATGTGCTCCGCGTGATCATGTGTGTACACACATGTATGCACATATGTTGCATAAAGAGTAGAGTTTTGACTTTGTCAGGGTCCCCCCATGATAGCTTTCACTGGACGGTTCCACAGATGTTGAAAAAAAACAGTTTATTGAAATGACAGACAGAACAGATCGGGCTTGCCACTGATAAATGCCCAGCAGCAACAGCATCAATGCATGTCACTAGTGCTGGCAAAACACTGTGGCTCTTCACCAACAGATAAAGCACAGCACTTACCAAGAAGACATCACTGTCCTGGAGCAGGAAGAGGAGTGCAGTTTCCCATCTCCCCTTCTGTCTCTCTCCTTCAATCTCTCTTCCTTTCTCTGCTCCTCCTTTCTCTTCTTTCCCTCCAAGATACTTTCCCTGATGTCCTAAACCATACCTGTTTCTCTCCATGGGGTGATGTTGAGCATCGTTTGGGTGGACAGTTAAGTTCTACATGTTCAGTATGAGTTAACGAATTAAAAACTCTTACTCTGGGTATCGTGGCCTTTGAGAGTCTGTGCTGAAGTGTTATCAGGTTTTTTGTCAACCTTTAGCCAAAACAGGACTGTCCTGCCACTAGACCCCCTCCTTCAGCTGCTTTTGATGCTGACATCATGGATCTCCATCTTCAAGGTTTAGATAAGAGAGAAGTGGGCAGCAACATCTTTAATGTAATGCTAATCTCACAACACACTGTGTGTGCCAGCATCCAGTGTGCGTGCCAAGATGATACCTCCAGCCCAGGCCTTCCAGCCCAGACATGGAGTTTTCGGATGTTATGCCACAGTCCCCTACAATGATGCCAGAGAAAGATCATGCGCTGCTCTGCATCCCTCCAGGACGAAAAACGTGTATTACATGCACTGCATGCACAAACATCACATGTGGCAAGACATGGTGCACACCTTGTTCATGCATGTGCCATGCATGTGCTGCGTGCTGTGCAGACACACGTCACAGCCCTTGTTCTCTCATGTGCAGAAGTGACATGAGGAGGGCAATGGTGAAAGTCACCCTACTGGACCAGGTCATCCTCTGGGAGGGAGTCCAGCAATGGGAGGAAGAGGATGGCTATGTGCTTTGCAAGCCCCTTGTCTGGGGAAGAAAAGCTCTCATGGAGCAGGAGATGGGAGTCAGCTTTGCTGGGGATATGGCTGTGGGCACCTCTGTCTGCACGTGCCCATGTCTGGAGGGTCTCCTTTGTCTGTGGGGACCCTTCTACCTTCTAAGACAAGCCATGCAGGAAGCATCTCCCTACTGTAGGCATTTGGAACCAAAAAGAGGCGGGGGAAGTCCATCCCAAAGCAAGCATGGGTGCCCCTCTGCAAAGAGAGGGATTTCACTGCAGGTGAAATCTCCTCCATCCATGAGCCCCCCACAGCACAGATGCACAGGGATGTGTGCCAAGCAAACCCCTCAGCGTTTAGGAGCTGAGTGCTGCAGGCAGCAGCTGTGGGGGTTGTCCTGGAAGGGCCAAGCACGTCTGGCACAGAACCCATCCTGCACCCATGCTGCCTGCACCTGCTGTGCTTCCGGGGAGGCCGCATGAATGAGGCAAGTCGCTATTTCAGCGCTTCCTCCGGCGAGGCTTCTCCTTTAGAGGCAGCATGTGTGGGCACTGCCTGCGTATGCGCGGGGGCTCGCTGCCTGCGTGTGCGGGTGGGTGGCGATGGGGGCTTCGGGAGAGGCTTTGCCACGTCAGGGAATTCACGCTGGGGGCTGGCGTGCCCCTGCTGGCCCCGCTGCACCGTCTGCCGTGTGCTGCATTGTGTAATGGTGCTGCTCCCTGCGCCGGGTTTCTGGGATGCTTCAGATGCCCATCGTTCCTGCAACCCAGTGACATCCCCGGGTGTCCCCCCTGTCTGGGAGGGGTCTGTTGCAGCAGGTGGGGGGGTCTGTTATGGGGAAGTGCCTTTGGCAGCCAAGAAAAACCCCGAAACCAGACTGCCCTCTTTGTTCTCCTACATACCTCTCAAGGAAAGTGTTTGCTCCAAGGGAAATTTGGGGGTTTCTCCATGCACTGCTCTGCCCACAGCTCCTGGAGTGGTTAGGGTTCCAGGGAGGATGGAGAGCACTGGCTTTGGGACCACTGAGAAATATCAGTTTCTGAAACCTCTTGATGGAGAGAAAGTAGGGGAGGGGGACAGACATAGGAAGGGCAGGGCTGGGTCGTGGGTGAGAGCTGTCTGATGGGGCTGTGCTGTCTCAGGACACTTTGCACCCCACCGAATGGGTTTGCGTCTTCAGGCTCAATCCTGCACAGCAAATTTGCATGGATATGGGCTCCAGAGCCAGTTCAGTGCTGCTTTTCCACATCTCCCCACTCTGCCCTCTCCACCCATACTCAGTCCCTTTTGTTCCCTGCACTGTATGGGTCTCCGCAAGTAGCGGACATGTAAGGACAACGCATATCAGGAGCAATCAGACCTGGCCTGAGGTCCCACAGCTCATCTCATGCCATACCAGGCAATAGGGAGCAAAGGAGATGGCACCTGCAGCAGCTGTCCCGTCCCAGAAGTCCCTGTAGGCACAGAGCAACCGGAATGCAGAAGGTTGAGGTGAGGGGATCCACTGACACTCTCTCTCCTCCACGTCTCCAAGTCGGCACAGCGTTGCCATGCTGCTGTCACTGTTGCCATGCTACGCTCACAGTGTCGGAAGAGGATATCAGGTTGCTTTGAGGATGAGGGGACCAGAGATGAAGCTGGGGTGATGCTGTGGCCCCTGTACCCCTTCCCTCGCTGCCATCCCAGGGACCTGGTGGTGACAGAGGTGCCACTGCTTGTGGGACTGTTGTGATGGGTGGTGTCCCCAGGGTGGCTGTCCTTCCTTAATTTCTTTTCCTGGATCATGGCCACTGGCTCAGCATCCCCTCCTCTTGCCTTTGATTTTTATCATGCCCCAAGTGCAAGGTGGAAGCGCTCTGTGCCAGGCAGGGGAGCCACCACACAGCAGGGTCATTTTTTCCCCTTCATCTCTATATTGATAAAAATTCAACTCACATACCCAAGGCTTAATGAATTCCTGTAAGGCCAGTACCCAGCTGTCCCCCATCAGCAGCTGTCCCTACCACTGGCCCACAGCACTGTGGTTAACGTGCCCACAGCTGAGTACAGGAGGTGAGCAGAAATAGCTCCTGCAACTGCTCTGCATGGACGACTGGGCAGGGATGGAGCTGTGCACACCCAGCGCTGCCCTGCACAGCAGCTGTGGGTGCGTTACTCCATGCCTAGATATGTTCGGAGGGAATTCACATGGAGATGCCGACTCTGTGGCATGGCAAGCCCTGTGAGATGTCGGCTGTGGGATGGGGCAGGACCTTGTTTTGCTGGAGGCATTTCCTCCGCAGATGTAGAAAGCTCACACAGGGTGCCAACCCCCAGACCTCCTGCTGCCTCTCCCCAGACTGGTATCCAGGACCAGGGAGCAGAATGCCGTCAAGGCATCCCACCAGCATCCCCCCTCCACCTCTCTCCTTCCAGCTCCCCCAGTGCTCCACCCCCACACTCCAGTCTAAATAATTCCTCCTCTGCCTAGTAGTTTGCAGTCTGCTCTCATGTCCCTCCCTTAATCATCACTCAGCCAAATGAGACAGATATAGTTGTGTGCGGCTCCTCACGGATCGCTCAATTCAGCCCCCAGATCTCTTTGTGACTGGTCCCTGGCTGTCTGCAGGGTATTGAGGTGCCCCCCTCTTTGCTGCCCTTGTCATTGTTCCACTGGCAAGAAGGGGCTGTGATAATCCCAGTGCAGGATGCCATGGTGTGTGGGGCAGGCTGGCTGCTCTGCCCCGTCAGCTAGGTGTGTGGAGTGCATGTAACCCAGACTGGAGGACTGGGCTCATTGTCCTCAGCCCACTGCTTCCCAGCCCAGTGCCAAAAGCTAGGCTGGCTTTCTAGGGTGGCTGTGAGCCAAATCCATGCTTTCCAGGTATCCTGGCTGCCTTCCTTTCTTCCTGGCCAGCCAGGCTATGCTTCAAACCCAGATCAATCCTAGATGTGCCTTGCCATTGGTGTCACCAGTGCATGTGAGCTTACCTGATGTGACCACATATGCTGACTGTCAGACTCAGGGATACATCCTATAAGGAACACGAGTGCAGGGGATCATTTGGGTGGTAGGCATGACATCCCTCGCTGTGCAGTGGTTGAGGTCTGCACAGCTGAAATAGAAAGGCTGAACACACCTTTCCCCTCACCACAAATCATTTTCCACCCCTCCTTTTTGCCCTCTGTCCCATGTGCCACCTCCCATTCCTTTTGCAGGGTCAGGACAATAGGAGCAGGAAGCGCACAGAGAGAGGCACACAACACCTGCTGTCTCTGTGCTGCTCCCAGCACCGACGCAGAGGACCTGGACGCTGCCTGAGTGCTGCGTGGGCTGCTGCCATGAGTCACAGCCTCCAGCAGAGCCACTGCGGGGAGTGCAGTGTTTACAGTGCCCACAGTTCGTCTCTTGTCCCTGCACTGTGTGGGCCCCCGTGGCTCCATGTGTGAGCAGGACTGTGGGAAGGAAGGAGCGGAGGGCATGAGGAGGTGGTGTTGAGGTCACCTGAGCAGTCAAGGTTGGTCCTGTGTGGGTGCAAGATGGTCTGTAGGAGAACCTGCAGGGAACAGTGGGGGAAGAGAAGGATGGTGTGAGGCAGATGGAGGCCAAAGCCAGGCTTGGGGCAGGAGCACGGGCACTCCACCACCCTATAAGATGACATTTGGGAACTGAAAGGAGCCTCCTTCGTTCCTGCATGCTTCGATGGCTGCGGGACCAGTGGTGGGGCACGGGTCCGGGCTGCCGTCCCCGGTTCCTGTCGTTCCCTATCTCCGCCGCTCCTGGTCGTAGCCCTGTGCCGGGGCGGGACAGTGACGACGGACCTCCCCTCGTCCCTTTCCGCACCCCGGCCATCAGCGCGGGCCCCAAAGCCACCATGCGCTCGCGGCGCAGGAGCGACACCGTGTGGCTACGTCGCTTCTTGGGGTGGGAGAACGCCTAGGACCCTCGCATCCCATCCCGACCTCTCCTCCTCCTTAATCCCCCTGCCGGTCCTGGTCCCCAGTCCCCTACCGAGGTACTGCTGGAAGGACAGTGAAGCTGATGTCCCCTCTGGGCTTGGTGATTCCTGCTCTGTTCTGGAAGGAGTGGATGGTTTACGTCAGGGTGGCAGCGACTCCAGGAGATGTCACCGTTGCTGTCACTGTTGTACACTGCCCACGTGGCCCAGTTTTTTTCTTCCATTGGCCCCTGACAGTCCCCGGGGCAGCAGTGGGGTGAGTTTCAGACATCTCACTGCCGTACCCCAGCGATGACCCCAGTGCCACTGCTTGCAGAGACACTGCCTGGCTCACCTCTGCCCTCCCATCTGAACGTCACCACCAAAGAGTGGCAGGCTCCAGTGTGAGGCACATTCTGGTTACCTTCCCGTTGCACTTAGCCATGTCCAGGGGAGCCCTGGGGCCATGAGCAGGGATTGGATGGGAGTGCTCTCCTGGGCTCCTCACCCTGGCTTGCAAAGCCAAGCATTCATCTTCCTCGCAAGCTCAGACGCTGCGGTGGCTTACCGATGCCTGTGCAATGTCTGTGAGTCCAGCAGAGGGTGCCACCTTCCCGCAGTGCTGCTGCAGGATACCCTGGGACAGCAAGGACGCCCACGGCCAGGCAGAGCAACTTAGGTGCACAGCTCTGTGGGGCAGCGGGACCTTCCCCTCGGGCCCTTGCTGTGGGATGTCCCAGCAGGAGCACAGTGCCCACGGGACAGCACCCTGCGGTGGCGATGGACCTGGGGTGAAGGACCGTGGACCTTGGGGTGATATATAGGCAGCTCTGACACCTCAACTACAATGAAATTATCAAGTCTAGGATTTCCTTCCAGGGAGGGTCTGATCATGAAGGAAGAGTGCATCTGTGGGGTTGGGCTGTCCTTGTTGCAGCCTCAACTCCTACCAGCTCCTGTAATTTGGGGCTATGAGACCCGTGGTGCTTTGCACCAGCATTCAGGAGAGGTTTGCAGTGGCAGAGGAATACAGGCTACTCAGGCTTTCCTAGGGACAGGGACACATTCTCCAGTTGGACCAGCAGAGGACACTGGTCTTGGTGGAGCAGCACATCAGCATGTCACAGCTGGAATGCCATAGCAGTGCCCTGCAATGCGTTTCCCACCACGTACTGGCAGGCTGGAGACATGTTCTGTCTCCCCACTGGTGGTGGCTGGGGGACTGCATCTGCCACAGCAGGTGCACACTGGGCAGCTGACATGGTGGTGACAGTATAACCCTGAGAGGTGTGGGCCAGCCCAGCCACCTGCATCTCTCATTAGCCAACTCCGTGGGGACAGCAGCCAACCACGCGTATTGGCAAGGATGACAGTGTGTGGTGGGGGGGGGGGCAAGGGATGATGGAGCCAGAAATGGTGCAGTGCCCTGTACTCAGGCACAGGGGAGTGCCAGGAGCAGAGTGGGCATGACTGTCATGGCACTGCACCCATGCCGATGTAGTTTGGGAACAGACTTATGTGTCCTGAGAGTTCCAGAGGTTGGAGACTAGGAGGAAGGGAGGAAGCAAGAAGGGACCTCCACACACACTTCACAGCTTGCTTTGAAACCCTGATCTGGCCCATGCTCTGCTCCTCTACTTGGATCCTGTGGGTGTGCAGAGCATGGATTTGGAGTGCCTTTAGTACCTACGTAGAGTGCAGTCCCACTCTCCTCCCCTGCTCCAGCAGCGTAATGTAAACAGCTGCCCACAGCATTCTGGTTTCAGGTACTCAACCACCTACCAGCTTGTCCTTCTTCCTTCCACCGTCCTCTTCTGCAAAGTGATCGGTACCTGGATTTTCACAGCTGGACAACACTGCTGTGGTTTGGACCCAGTGGCAGCCCCTCTCACTGGGACTCTGTAGCTGTGGGAGTGGTCTGCAGGAAAGCCTCCCTTTGCTGGCAGCGTTGAAGACCAAGTGCCACCAGCAGCTTTCCCTGGGTGCTGCAGGGATATCTCTAGTACTGGAGAAGCCTTTAACCATCAGCACACCTCCAGAGGGCCCTTTGTTATTTGGAGTTTCCCAGTGCAGCTGCAAGCAGCTTGTTCCCAGCACCCAGCCTCCACTGTTGCCCAGGGCTTTTTATCTGGCTGCTCACAGCCTCCAGCACCTCTGTGGACAAGGAGCAGCTTTGCTCCTTGTCAATGCATGAGCTTTCCTCCTTTGCAGAGCTGGGATTGCAGCTGGGAGACAGGGACAGGAGCAGCTGGGAGACAGGGTCAGGAGCAGATGTCCCCAGGCACAAGCTTCTCCACCCATAATTGCTGCAGGACTTTTGGGGATGCAAGGAACAGCCTGCATGATGGGACAAGGACCCAAACCCAGGGCAGGGTGTTCAACACAGCAGGAAGCAGTGGGATCCCCCCAAATCCCCCTGGGACAAGCCAGGGGGGTGCTGTATGGCATCTGCGACATGTGCCTCATATAGTCAGCAGCCAGAGGTTGGTTGGACACAGCTGTTTAATGGATACTTCCCAGTACAGAGCGGAGGCTGCAACACCTTATATCCCCAGCTGCCTGCTCGCTCCAGTCATGTTCCAGCCAGCCAATGCCCCACCTCAGACCCAGCACCTGAAATGTTGCACTGGCACATCTCCCGGCCTCACGTATGGCCTGAATCTCTGTGATTGTCTCACAGCTTGTAAAGGAGGGAGTTTCTGAAGGGGAAAGGGAATGCCTAAAGGGAATAGGGAGGCCCTAAAGGGGTAAGCCCTGATTTGGGGAGGGGGAGCCAAGCGGGATGGTGCCTCCATTGCCCAGGCTGAGGAGGTGGTGATGAGGCTTCGCCAGGTGGGAGCAACCAGACCTCAACCCCAGAGTGCATGGGGCAAGGTCTGCAAAGGACCCTGGGTCGAGCCTGCCCTACTGCCCTGTAGCCTGCTGCCTCACACCCACCCTGTGAGGCCTTATCCTGGGGGCAGGAGGAAGGACCCTGGAGGACCTTTCCTATTCTCTAGCCACAGTTCTGGGCTGTGGGAGGCTGCCAGCCTGCACTGCTGCCCTGAGGGGGACCCAGGGATGTCAGCGCTGCGGGGTGGGGACAGCCTTGCAGCAGAGGAGCCTTCCTCTGCCCCATGGCCTCCAGGGCCTCCCCACTGCAGGGCCTCCAGCACCAGGGGTGTTCTCCCCTGCATCCAAGGCGGCACCTCCTCGCAACCCGGCACAGCCCACACCTCGGGCGTCACCCAGCAAATCCAACACGGAGGCAAGGGGAAAGGGGGAGCAGCTGCTTTCCCACCTGCCAATCAGCTGCTGGCTCCCCACTGGCAGAGGGTGGGGAGCTGCCTGGGATTGGCAGGTGGGATGAAAGGGGCGGTACTTCCCTCAGCCAATGGCATGCGGGGCCGGTCGCCGTGGCAACGGGGCTCCCCTGCAGGGCGACAGGGAAGGCTTCGGCAACCAAGATGGCGCCGGGGCAGGTAGGCCAGGAGCTAGGCCGGCGGCTGCAGATGGATGGCAGCACTGTTGGGACGGGCTGCCAGGATGTAGGCGACATTCTCCCGCAGGAATCTGGGCCAGTCGATGGACCTGTGGGGCAGATGGTGTCACCTCACAGCCCCCTGGAGGACAGCTTCAGAGAGACCTCCCCAGTGCTCGCCCTTCAAGATGGCATGCCCACCACTCCAGGGCGGCCCTCACCTGGCCTCCTCCTGCTCCGACTCCAGCAGTGTCTTCTCCCGGCTCTTGCCACTGCCGCTGCTGGCTGGGCTGCTCTCTGACATGGGCCCAACATGGCTGATGCTGCGGGGTGACAGAGCACCGTTCAGCCCTGCCACAGACAATGGCTGGCAGGGAAGGGTTTGCAGCATGAGGGAAGGGCTGCAGCCATGGAGGAGGAAAGGAGAGGCCTCCTCAGTCTGTGCCGGGGTCCCCTCCATACCTGACACTGCAGGATGGTGTCTCCTTCTGGTGCTTGCGGAACCAGGCGTGCTGGGCCTTATGGCACTCGCCCTCCCCAATGAAGCCACTGCCATCCTGGTCCAGGGCCAGGAAAGCAGCACGTGCCCGCTCCCGCTCCTTGACTGTCAGCAGCCGCAGCAGGGAGTTCTGGAGACAGAGAGGTTTGGGGAACATCCAGGTTTGGGGATCCCCCACTATTGGCTGTGGAGGATCTGGGCAAAACCCCGGGGTCACAAGCAAGCTGTGATGGACATCCCAACCCTGTGACCATACCGGCGGCCGGAGTTTCTGCAGCAGCTGGATGGACTCATGGGAGAGGAAATCTGGCCACTCGATGTGTCCCTTCTTGTCGGGGTCCAGGGCAGAGAACTGCAGTGTGGCCCGCTCCTCCTGTGCCTCCTCCATAGGCCGCTCAAACTGCTGCTTGTGCACCAGGTGCTTGTAGTGCAGGAAGTCGTCCAGTGTCAGGGAGGTTTCTGTGGGAGCACATTCAGAGCAGCCCTTCCACCAGCCTTCCCCCAGGCGCATCCCCCCCATTTCCCCTGCTTCCTTGCTATGGGATATGAACAGCTGCTATCTTTTGCACAGCTTATACCTTCTGCCCAACAGGGTGACACCCCAACCTGGGAGCCATGTGCAGGGTGAGCAAGGGCTCAGCCCATTCCATCACAGGAGGGATACGCACCTGGGATGATCTTGCACTGCCGCAAGGTCTCCATCAAGCTGTACATCTCCTCCTCTGTCAGCAGGAGGTTGAGGTTGTCCTAGAGGGAAAGGCAGGGAAAGTGTTAGCATCCAATGGTGGCGGGGGATATAGAGAGGGGGCAGTGTCCCCAGCCCCATGGTTGCTCCCCATTAGTGTTGGTGATGGGAGCTGAGGAACTGTAGAAGCCCCATCGCCCTGGGGCAGGTCACAACATTGGAGCCTGGTGGGCACTCACGCAGTAGTAGCAGCTCCAGCCTGTCTCAGTATGTGCAGTCTCTGTCACCTCCACAGCGCTGTCGTTCTGCAGGTAGCCCATGCGGCGCAGGCAGCCATCATGGTACACCCGACTGCAGACACGACAGGGGAAGAGGCTCTCAGCTGTCCACACTTCACAGATCTCACACATCTCATCATTGAGGACCTGTGGAGCAATGGTACAGCTAAGCATCTTGGGGTGCTCAGCATGGCTCCCTGGCTTGGGGGCCCTACATCACTGGTATGTGTAGGAGTGCAAAGGGAACAGGAGAGTAAATTCTTGGGATAGTAGAAGGAATGTCTGGCTTTGTGGCCAGGGGACCTTATGGAAGGGTGCATGGGTTCACAGGAGTGAATGAAAGGTCAAAGGGTATGGCCATAGGGTTGGTGGGGTTGTAGCTTCTCTGGAGTCCAGTTCTGCAGGTATGGATGAGCAGGCTCTTAGGCTGTAGGTTGGCTGAACTACAGACTTATGGGTGTGGATAGATGGAAGTTTTGACTTGAGAGTTTGCTGACTGTGTGTGAAAGGACAAGCTGTAAAGTCGTTGGTTGGCTGGGTTGCCAGCTTGTGGTTGTGGGTGGATGGTTGTGTAGGGTTGCAGATGTGGGTTGGTGGCTATAGGATTGCAGGCATGCGTGAATAAACTGTGGGGCTGTAGATTTACTGGGCTGTGAAAGTTGTAGGTGTGGATGGTTGGGTTGGTCTGTAAGGTTGTGTGAACAAACACACAGAGTGGATCACCCCAGAGCTGGAAAGATCCCACTCCCAGATTCTGCCCTACTGAGCTGCATGTGTGCCGTGGCCAAGCCTGTTGAGCCACCTATCTCAGGGGAGTCTGTCACCACCCTGCAGGCCTTGGAGGTGCTTGCACATCCCCTGTGCATCTCCAACTCTGGCCTCATCCCTACCTCCCTGTCCCCATGCCCGGCTGCTTGCCTGCTCCCGCTGCTCCAGGCTGATGTCCAGTGGCTCATCATCGTGCAGCTCTCGCTGGGGCCGAATGAAGGCGGGTGGTGTGAACCTGTTGGCTCGATCAAACTCCTCTGGCTCCACACCTCGGCCATCCCGCAGCCGCTCCCAGGCAGCCTTACTGGCGCTGACCTCTTCTGGCTGTGATGGCCCTGCAGATGCCTCCTCCTCTGCCTCTTGCACTGTCTGCTCCAGTGTCCCCTGGCGCACGCCCCCAGCCTCTGCCCTCCTCCGTGCTACTGGCTGCTCCCGCAGCCCATCTTTGAAAGCTGACACAGCCAAGCTGACCTTCTGCACCTTCTCCACCGTCTGCCGTCTTGACATCAGCACCCCCATGGCTCTGCAAGGGGGGAAAGGTGCTCAGCGCTAAGCTCTTGTGGTGCAGTGCTGTGCCATGCTGCTGTACCACTGAGACAAATCCCTGGTCCCCAAAATGGGGTAAACCCATGAAAAAAAAAGCCCAAAACCCATGGTAGCATACTTGGATGGTGACCATGGTGGCTGTGGGGAGAAGGACCCAAACCCCTGCAGAGTTCTGAGCAAGGGAAGTCTGAGTGTTGGGGCACCTTTCCTCACCCATCCTTGAACTGCAGCTTCAGCTTAACAAGGATTGCTTGCAGGCTTTTTAAACAGCAGACCAGTGGATCCCAGAGGGCCAAGATCACTTGTGACCCTGCTCTTTGCTTGCAGCCCAGAAAAAAAAAGTGTTTTTAGCCAGCTGAAGGTGCAGTGTATCCCCCCAGCATCTCACTGAAGCAGAGCTCATGCTGGTTCTCTTACCTTTCCTAAATTTATTTTCACCCTCAAGTCTCTTCATCTCTCAACCTCAATAGTTGTATGTTTGTGCATCGTGTCCGTGAGTGCTGAGCACCCTGTAGCACCCTGCAGTCCTCCTCAAAATGTGGCCTGGGGCTGGTTCCTCCCAGGGGAGGCTGGGTCATGGAAGAGCTCTGAGGTGCAGGAGGGGTAATGGAGCAGCTCAAAGGCTTGGGGCATATGGACTCCAAGAAGGGACTTTGGTGCAGAATTGAGGTAAGAGCAGCTTGGGGCAAAATGGGGAGGGCAGCAGTGGCAGGAAACAGGTTGGGCTCTCTATCAGTGCAGGTGGACATGAACCCAGGCTGCACAAGTGCAACAATGGAGTGAGCTGGAGGTGGAGAGAAGGAAAATTTCTTCTCCAGCGATGTGGGGCACTGCATCACCCCAAAGGGGTCCCAGCACTACGTTGTGCCCGGCTGGAGTGGAACTGGGGAAGATGTGGCAGACAATAGGAGCTTCCAGCCCTGTAGCCTCCCTGTCCTTGCTGGAGCTGCACGACTGGTGGCACTCAGTACCTATGTAAGAGAGGATCATTAGCGCAGCCATCTCCCAGCTTCTCTGGCCTCCGCGGCACACCGGGAGGCAGGGATGTTCCTGGGGAACAAGATAATTAGAAGCAACGATATGACTGGGATTTCACAGTGGCAGGATGACCCAGCTCTGCAGGCACTGCTGCAGCAGGGAGCCTCAGCACCGTAATTACAGCTGCCCCACATCTGAGCTGAGCATGCAGGCAGGCAGCAGACTGCGCCTGCACCAAAGCTGCCATGCAGCGGATGCGTGGCCCTGCACTCCCACTCCTGCCTGGCCAGCTCCTGCTGCACCAGCCCTGTTCACGTGCGTGAATGCACACACACATGCATAGGCATGCAAAAACAAATACTACTGCACGCACATATGCATGTTGCTTTCTGGCCCCTCCAATTCTAAGACCATCTGTGCGTACATTCTCACATGCAGTGCTGCGTGTGCACACATTGTACCCCATCTCCTGTGCAGGGGGACACGTGTGTCCCCAGGAGCCACTCTGCAGGTTTGGCACATGTCTTTGGAGCGTGCACATTTGGGCTGGGGTATTCGCACTCATCAGCTCCCACATTCAGTTTGTGGCTGGCACCCAGCACAGCTGCCTGGGCTTTGGAAAGAGCTGGAGGCATGTGTCCAAGCCACAGCAGCAGCAGCGCTGCAGCTGTGCTGGTGGGAAGGAAGATACCTGGATATCTCTATGGCCATGCAGCATGGCCACCCGCTGCCCAGGTGGCTCAGAAGCCCATCGGCCATGGGTAGGGTCAACTCTCCTGCTAGGCAGCATTGCAACTCTGCCTGCAACCCACTGAGCTGGGGGTACAGCAACCTCTTGAGCTGCCTCTGCAGGTCCTGTGTCCCTGAGCTCTCCTTGGCCTGTTGCTGGCCTCATCCTATCCAAGGATGCAAAAGAGGAGAGCACTTGGAACACCAGTCTCCCCGGTAGCTGATGTTCCCCAGGCTGGGGAAGCATGGGCTTGTGACATGCCCCATGCCATTGCCAAAGTGTTCCAGTGTACCTTCCTGCCTCCAGTCCCTGGTGATCATCCTATTCCAGTGCCAGCCTGTGTCCCCTGCCACCAGCTGCTGCACGCCTGGCATTGAGCCCAGAGGCCATCACACTTCTGTCATGGCTTGTGTCTGTTCTCAGCCCTGCTGGTCTCCATGTCTCTGCTAGAACTACCTGGCTGGATTGCTTCCAACCCAATTTTACTCCTCTCTGGGTGTCTCTGTAACAGGATGTCTGTACATTTAGAGGCAGAATGGCTTCACCCTCATCACCTAGCCAGACCCAGGCCCAAAGCTTCCTAGAAACCCCAGTGTTGCATTGCTTTCTCTAGGTTCCTCCTCTCCTGGTGTCCCCTGGATGTAAAGGCAACCAAAGGCGTCCTTCCCCATAGCAGCCCAGCTTCCTGCCTCTCGCATCCTGACCACTGCATCCGGCATCCCCATGTCTCCCTGAGGGAAATTGGCTCTGTTGCTGTTTGTGGCTGCCATTGGAGATGCCCAGCAGTTCAAGATCTGGTGCTGTCACCCTGCTTACCTTGGCCTGAAGCACTGGGGCCTTGACTTTGCTGCTGCGCACCGACACAAGGGCTATTTTTAGGTTGTGGCCATCAAAGAGCTAAATCTGAACTGGTTTTGGCTGCAAACACCCAGCTCAGCTGAGTCCTGCCAGGGGCAATCGCAGCGGCTGTGGGCATCTTCCCTCCTTTCCTTTGCTTCAATCATCTACATCCTATCCTGCCTTATCCCCCAGGCTGCACTGCTTCCCTGTGTTCTTGTGGTGGCAAATGCTCTTTGCTGCTTCATCTCTGGAGTGAACCACAGCGAGGAAGCACTTCATCATCCATGCTCTGTTGGATCATTCTTCCCAGGTAATCAGGGCACTCTGCACGGGGAAACTGAGGCATGGTTGAGGTGGGGCTGGTGTCCAGCATGGAGGCAGCCTGGGAGGAGGTTAGCTGGGCTGGCCTTGGCACCAAAGCCTTGTGCTGGGTGCTGGTGTACTGACTTTGGCTGTGCACAGAGGGGGGGTAATGGTGCGGGTGGATGTGTTGGGTGGATGTGTCACGGGTGGGTGCGGAGCAGCACAGTGCAGCGTGGGCGCAGTGGTGGCTGCAAGCACAGGATGGATGTGTCGGGAACCAGCTGTGGGTGGATGTGTTACGGAACAGCTGGGAGCATAAGGTCGCTGTTACAGCCCGGTGGGGTTCTGAGGGGGCTGCTGCAAGAGTTTTGGGCATGGCATAGGTGCTGGCTTTGGGTAGGCAGCAGCTCAGTGAGCAAAATGAGGTCTTAGTGTGAGCAAAATGAGGTCTTAGTGTGATGCAGCCACGAGCAGGGGCATTGGTATCCCTTGCACCAATCCTGAAAAGATGTAGCAGGGGTGTGTGAGGAGCAGGACCCCTTTGGGGAAGGATGTCGTGTCCCCTTCTCCCCCCACCCAACCCTGGCTCCCGTGGACCAGGTCAGCTCCTTGCCCTTACGAGTCTAATACTGATTTTTGTCCCCAGTGCTGTGCTTGGGCTACTCCCAGGGCTGCAGCGCTGTGGGGAGAAGCATTAGGAATGCAGTGCAGATATGGGTGACAACCCAGAGATCCCAGGACCCAGCTTGGTCTGAAGGGCAGTGAGCAGTGCTGGGAGGAGCTGATGCAGCTCTTGCACAACCCTCCCTGCTGCTGCCTGCCCAGGGCACCCCACATTCCATCCCCTGAGCTGACCTGTGCAGCCAGAGATCCCCAGAGGGGTCTGGCAGCAGCCCCTCATCCTCTCTCCCTGGCAGATGATGTGCACTGGGGCCAGGATACTGTCAGGGTTGCTGCAGGGAAGTGACCTGGTTGCAGTGCAGCAGAAGGGTTGGTGGCATCCGATGCTGGTAGCAACCTCATCACCCTCTGCAGGGGCAAGGAATGTCTGGGGGGGTGGGCAGAACCCCAGCTGTGCAGTGTTTCTCTCCCGGGGACACCCGGCTGTTGGCTGCTGTCCCTGCAGGATCAGGCTGCCCATCCTGCCGCACCATGGCTGATGTTATAGGTGTGTCGCACGTTTACATCTCCCAGAGGGGGATGAAAATGCCATGACAGCTGAGTCCCTTTCTCTGCAGCAGACACAGCTCCCACCCAGCTCCCCACTTTTCATCTTCATCCCCAACACCCACATTGGAATCCCATCACCTGCACAAGACCCTTCTGCACCATCCACACCCCCTCTCCCAGGTGCCCCATCCCAGGCTCCCCCTCCTTGGCACCAGGACCCCAGGGTGACCCACCCACGGGTGTTGCGATGCACAACCAGCCCACGCCACTCGCCGAGCAAAGCTCCAGCAGCAGCAAAAAAAGCCACTTACCAGGGTCCTGTTGAGAGCACAAGCCCTAGAGTGCTGCCCATACGATGCCCATCGCCGCCGTTCCCGGCCACCACCTCCTCTCCCCGCGGGTGCTCAGCGCATCCCGCGCTCTGCACACAAATCCCTGCCGGGGAAAGGAGCGGCGAGGCTGGTACCCGGAGAACCAGAGCCGTGTGCTGAGCGCCGAAGGATGCAGGAGACAGCGAGATGCTGACAGCGGATGCCGGTGTCTAGCGCGCACACACACACACACACACACACGGAGGAAGCAGGGAGCTTGTGACTGGGGCTGAGCAGATGCAGCCTGGTTTGCTGTCCCTGTACCAATTGCTGCTTGAGCTGTGTTAAACAGCTCTCCAAGAGATGGAGCATTTTCTTTTTTTTTTTTTAAACTGGGCTGGCATTGGCTGAGAGATACCAATAAAAGCTTTCCCTGCAAATCTTCTGGCCCCCAGGATGAGCTGCTTTTCTTAGAGACAACCTCAAGGACTACAGAGCTGGGGCTGCTGGTCTGGTGAAGGAGCAGAGGGCTCTGCTTCCACCCTGGGATCTTCCCCATTGAGCTCCAGACACAAACTGCTGCCACTTTAAACCATTACCAACTAAGCATCCTGTGGGGCAGGGACACAATGGTTTCTGTTCTCCCAGCACAATACAGCACAAAGGGGCTTCAGATCTCCTGTTGCCGAGGGCTGGAGGGGTGCACACTGCAGGGCTGGGGGCATGCAGGAGTGGTGTGGTAGAAGGGTGGGTGCTGGGCTGATGGGGAGGGGACAGCTCCCAAGCACTGCTGCTGAAGGTGGGATACCCTCTTCATCCCCCTCACCAGCGTGGTAAGAGCAGTCACTCATCCCCTGACATGCTTCTGCTATGGGTGTCACTGGCTGAATGCTCTGCTTCACTGTTTTGAGGAGCCCACTGTACCTGGACATGACTTAGGGTGCTCTGATCTCTCCTAGAAGCAGCTCTTAGCAGTGCTCTGGTTAGCTCTGCTTGAGCAGGGCATTGGACCTGCAGAGGTCCCTGACCATTGTCTGGACTGGGTGACAGCCCTGGAGCTGGTGGTCCTGCAGTTCCTCATCATGTACCAGCCCTGTGTGAGCTGACACTGGCCCCACTGCTGCTGAACCAGCTGCAGTTATCCACCATACCTCCGTGAAATTCTATCATCTCATCCCCTCGATGTCAGTCAGGAGTGAGGTGAGACCATCTGCAGCTCTTGTCACCCGTATCTCCTTCCCCAGAGGCTGCTTATGAGCAAAACTGGGCTGCAGGCAGGATTCATCTGTTTGCTGCCTGTGCTGTCAGCTCCTGTTGTGCCTTGCTCCATCACCTGCAGAGCGGGGAGCCACACTGCACTGAATCCCTTCTGAGGATGCTTCCCTTTTGTATTTTGCATTATTTTGGTCAGGCATTGGCACAGGCTCCTCAGGGAGGTGGTGGAGTCACCATCCCTGAAGGTGTCCAAGAAATGTGGAGATGTGTCACTGAAGGACATGCTTAGTGGGCTTGGAGGGAGGGGTTGGTGGGAGGACTAGATAGATGATCTTCATGGTCTTTTCCAACCTCAGTAATTCTATCATCATTTGCTGAATACAGTGGAAAGGTGCTGAGGTGCACGTGGTGTGGAGGGGGATGGAGAATGTGGAAGCGAATCATAAATAGGGCCAGAGGAAAGCATCTCTGCAGCTGAGTGCTGGCCCCAGAGGACTGGGGAAGGAGGAGGTAGTGGAGGATTGTGCCGAGAGGCTGAGTGAGCATTAAGTGGTTTTGCTGGGGAAGCCCTGCCCTAGCAGAGCCATGTATGAGAGCAGTGATTCCTGAATTAGCAAGGTGAGGAGGAGCTCATTCCCTGCTCAAGTTGTGGGAGGATCTGGGGGTCCTGCTGCACACTGTCTGGGTACCAGTGCTGCCTGACAGGCACCTGGCAATCCCCATGGTAGATTTTGTCCCTTCCATAGCATGAGCAGGTGCCCCTTCTGCAGAAAGGATCAGAGCCTGCACAGAGCAATCAGCAACCTCTCACTTGTGCAAGATGCAGAACGTGGAATGTGGGATGCAGAATGGAAGATGTGGGATGCAGGATGTGGGATGTAGGATGCAAGATGCAGTATGCGGGCTTTGGGATGTGGGATGCAGGATGCAGGATGCAGGATGTGGCATGTAGAATGCAGGGTGCTGCAGGATGTGAGATGCAGGATGAACAATGTGGGATGCAGTATGTGGGATCAGAGATGCAGGATGTAGGATTGTGGATGCAGGATGTGGAATTTGTGATGTGGGATGTAGAATTTGGAATGCAGCATGTGGGATTAAAGATGCAGGATGCAAGAGGTGGGATGCAGAATGCTGGAAGCAGGATGCAGGATGATGCAGGATGCTGCAGGATGTGGAATGCAGGATTATTCAGGATGCAGGATGTAGGACTGTGGGACTTAGAGGTGTAGAATATAGTATGCAGGATGTGGAATGCAGGATTATTCAGGATGCAGGATGTAGGACTGTGGGACTTAGAGGTGTAGAATATAGTATGCAGGATGTGGGATGCAGGATTATGAAGGATTATGCAGGATGCTGCAGGATGCAAGATGGGGGATGCAGGACACAGGATGCAGGATAATGCAGGATGTGGGATGTGGGATGCTCTTGCACCCCCAGCACCCTCTGCCCCAACACCCCTCTCCAAAAACCAGCATATCAGAGCAGGCGTGACGGCAACAGGCTGGGAGAGCACTAGCGTTGGAGACAGCTGCTGGGGGAGGGCTGCAGGGGTGGAGGTGAGAGCTGAACTGCCGCGGGAATGTGCTTTTTCGTCAGCTCCCCTCCTCCCTCCCCAGATCTCGCATGACGCCCGCGTGTAGGTCACTGTCTCCTGCAGCGACGCGGCGTGTGGGCTCACCATCTGTGGCTGTTCTGGAGCCCACAGCCCAAGAACAACGCTCTGTGCAGACACCTCTGCTGCCGGCACCCAGTCCTGCAGCCAGCAGCATCCATGAGGACACAGGTAGAAGAGGGGGAGATAAGGTTTGGGGGATGAGCCCTCTGTGAAGCAGGCGGCTGTGAGAGCTGGCGTTGCTGCCAGTCGACAGGAGGTGGTGGGAAAGAGAACTTGTCAAAATAGCGAGGGATCTTTTTTCAGGAGATTGCAAGTTTGGCTGATAGAGATAATAGTGTTGAGGCGCTGTGCAGAGAGTTCGCATCCGTGCTGGTGCGGGAGGCGAGGCTGATGCCAAAATCAGCATGAAATGGGATAAAAACCATCTGCCTATTGGGCTGCTGTGTGAGGCTGCAGCAGGGAAGGGCAATGCGTTGCCCATCACTGCAAGCAGGAACAGGACTGAGCTGGGGAGGGAGGCAGAGCACCCGTGAGCAGAACCTGAATGAGTTTGAGAAGCCGTGGGTGGTGGCTACGTGCCTCACAGATCCGGCTCACTATTTGTTCTCTCTCAGACACCTTTACTGTCATGATAAGGGGCAAAGCCAGTGGCATTCAGTGCCAGGACCTGGGGAGGGAGTGCAAAGAAAAGACGTGATCTGATGATGCGGATGGATGTTGAAATGGCCCACGAGGAAGCTGAGGGAAGGCACTGGGGTGTGAGAGAAATGGGGTGCTGTGACAGTGGGAGAAGGAAGCCCAGAGAGTATCCTGTGATGGGCAGGGGCTCCTGGCTGCAGGAAAGTGTTCCCCACGTCTAAGCGTGGAGCCCTGGATCTCTCCTGACCTGCTGCAGCTGTGGCTTGCCAAGCCTGGCACTGATTAGATGACAGTGCTCCCTCTGGACGGATAACTGCCAAGCACTTTAGAGCTTTCTCCTCGAGGAGCACTCTGGCAGGCATTAGCTAAATTACCTTCTCTGGTAAGTAGGGCCACTCCAGCTGGCTCCCTGTAAGCATCCTGCTCTCTGGCCTGCCCTTTCCCCAATGCCTGCAAGACCTAGAACAGAGTCAGGGCCAGACCTTGTGCCCATGGCTCTCTGGGATTGGTGCCCAAAGTGGGGACATGAGGGCAACCAAACAGTGGTACCCTTGCAGGGGTAGCACTGATCCTCATTGGGATGCTGTCCCTGCAGCATCACCCATCCCTGTGCCCACCAACTCAGCCACAGGGCATTCAAGCATCCTCACAGAGGAGCTTTTCAAGTGGAACGGAAATGCCTAATGAAGGCCGACTTCATTAAACAAAGCTGTCACAGGGATGATTGCTGCCTTCCTGAGCTGCTTTATTAACAATCCAGATGTGCAAGCGGCGAGGAGTGAAGTGAGGCAGCTGGGGAGGGAGCAGCTTTCCATGTCTCTGCCTTGCTGCTGAGGGCACTGCTGGGCACATTCTGGGGGACAGATGCAAGCAGGCAGCCCTTGTAGTGGGGAGCAGTCACAGAGCCCAGCTGGTTCCATTGCAGTGTGCCCCAGTGGAGCTGAGAGCTAGCAGTGCTGGATCCAGCCATCGCATCTCACTGGGGTATGGATGGGTTAAATGGTGCAGTCAGGATTTGGCACAGCTTGTGCCCAAGCTAGGAGCTGCAGAACACTCTTGGGTGCTTTGATTTAGACACATCCACAATGCTTGCAAATCAGAACAGCACTTTTGGTGTTCCCACTGCACCCCAAGAAGGCAGAACCATTCCCATCACCCCCACTCCCACACCACAACATCCTTCAAGGAAGTCTTGTCCAAAGGCTTCTCCTCTCCTGGAAGCCTGGAAACCCCATTCCTTTCCCTATCTGAGGGTCTGCATGCATCTTGCAAGAAGTGGATAGGGAGGGGTGGGTAGGGCCACTGGGAATGCCCCACAGAGCAACTGCCCTCGCATCAGTCCTGCACTTGCCTCTTAATCAGCTAATAGTATGTTTGGGGTTTCAGGCGAGGGCCCCAGCCTGGTGTAGCCATAACAACCGCATTAGCATCACTTTCAAACATTTACCAGGAGAATGAAAATGCAGAGGGGAAGATGAAACAACAAAAAAAAGACCCATGGAGCTGAGGCCAAACGGGGCTGATGGGAGAGCAGAGTAAAAGGGCTTTCTGCGCCTCTTTCATTACACCGTGAGGAGTCCTGCAGGGCAGAAAGTGCTGATTAAATAGAACAGCTCTTGCTGGGCTGAAGAGGCTTTTTTAGGGAAAAAGAAAATGTCCCTGCCTGCTGGAGTCTGTCTGAGGCACTGCTGGCGGTGATTTCGTCTGGGTTTCTTCAGCATAGGCTGGTGCTGACTGTGAGATGAGGACTCTGAGTGGGGGTGGGAGTTGGCCCAGGGACCTGCTGTGAGCTGGACCCATCTGGCACCTCCTGCCCATCCTTTCTTCCCAGTACTGGTGTGGCACGAGCTCTTTCTCATCCCCTGGCCAGCTGCATCCCAGCACCCAGTGCAAGTGATGGAACAGCCTCAGTAAAGGGGGATGTAGAGAAGTGAGGGCGTTCCTGCCCCCAGCTTCTCCTGCAAGCCCATTAAAGTAATAAAAATTTCATATTCAGAGCTGTGCTGATGCCCAGAACACAAAAAGGTTTCACAGGCTTTAATCATAAGCAAGTTGTGTCATAAGCAGGCGGCATCAGCTGCTACAAGGACATACCGGGAGAGGAATAGACAGGTCAGAGGAGGGATGACATAAAAAGAAACCCAATTTCTGAGGGTGACATGTGGCTTTTTTGACATTCTGCCTTCTGTGTGTCCCCAAATTCCTGCACTTGCATCCCTTGGCTGGGCTCTGACCCCCATCTGAGCCACATGTGAGCCTGGTGGCATCAGGACACAGTCCTTTCTGTCCCCCCATCATTTCTGCAGTGAATGTGGTGCCAGGCCCTGACTTACCAGCCTTGTTGAGTGTCTCAGAGTGGGCCAGATGGCTTTGTGTTGGCAGCTCGTGTCTGCTGCAGGCAGCATGCAGGCAGACCACTGCCACATGCAGATCGGGGCTTCAGCAGGGCAGGAAGGCAAATTCTCACCTCCCATGCCACGCACTGCTGTAAGCAGTCCTCCATTATGTCTTTCCACACCTGTCCTTCCCGGAGCCAGTTGGATGCTGATGACAAAAGTCATAAGCATCCGTGGCCCCTCTGTTTCCTTGATGTGCTCTCAGGGAAGGAGGTGGCATGGGGCTGGGGCTCTCCACTCACGCTGCTATATCTGGCTGTGGGCCACACCTTCCCATGCAGACTGTGCTGCTTGCACAGCATCTCAGTGGAGGCTGGTGGGAGGACACATGCTGCTGGGATGTTGTGGATGGAAGCTATGCACTTTACTGAAGCAGCAGTGTATTTTTAAATACAACATAGCAATTTAACAAAGCTTAACTATAAATAAATAAGTGGCAATATTTGAGATAGCAGACACACTTGGTTATTCACTGCATAGAGGAGAGGGTAAAACACAGTCATCCAAGAGACTGCCCTGTTGAGTTACAAGGTTCAGAGCAGACCCCTCTGCTTTCTGCTCTCCTCAGACCAAGAGGTGAGGAGTTCAGGTGCAGCTGGATCCACTGCTCGTCCCACACTCAGTCAGCGGTTTATGGCTAAGGGATTGTATGTGGACAGCCAATCAAAGAGACAACCTTAGCAAAGCTCACGGAGCTTACCAAACCGTTAGTCACCCACTGAGGATCTGCATGACAAGGTGCCTCTTGACGTCAGGGATCTCTGTGCAGGCGTAACCTCAAGAGGTGTCCCTGCTCGAGGGGAGATGCTGCCGTGTGGGAGAGCTCAAGGGGCTCTTGAGCTGCTCTGTTTAT